>NC_083367.1:45355984-45659015 GCF_030254825.1 Meriones unguiculatus
TGATTACCATTGATGGGAGAAGAGAGGAAAGGAAGTGAGGAGAAACAGGTAAGCAGGTATGAAGCACAGAGGAGTGGGATTATTAGAGACCCAATGTCCAACATGAAAACTCCAATTAATGAAATTGTGTTGCATTGTGTTAAAGTGGTATTGCTAGATAAACACACTATTCCTCCTTTACCAGACTTTTGATTTCAGTTTTCTGAAGATAACTTAGATAGGAAACTATTAAATGGAAATTTCCAGAAATAAATGGTTCATAAGTTTTCACTGCTCACTGTTTTGGTAGCATGGTAAATCAGTCATCACTTTGCTACACCCATGCAGAATCCTCTGCTCACCAGCCACAGAGATGTCTCAGATATCAGACTTGACTGCTGTGCTTTGGCAGTGCGTGTATAGAATTTGGATCTATATAGCTTCAGGCATCCATAATGGGTGTTTGGTTCAGATCTTCCGTTGGTAAAGGGTATGTGGACTGTAGAGTTTAGGCACTCTTGCTCTCCCAGTATAGGAATTATATGAGATTACAGAGACGTCGATCCTTACTCTAGTGACAATCACACCATCCAAATTCTCTAACAACATCTTGTAAACTAATATGAGCTCTCAATGTTGTTATTTTAAAGATGTAGTGGATAGCTTACAATTTAAAACATGTTTATTGCGCGTTATCTCAAACACACAGAGATGAAGAACTGTGAATCCATTATCCAGCTATAATGATCAACTTGAAGACATTTTTGTTTGATTTGAACCCCCACTATCCCTCACCTCTCTCCACAGGATTAGTTTAATGCAAACCTTGTATGTATTATTTACAAGACAGTGATTTTATCTTCTTTGGGTATACATAATAATTTGGGTTTATAATAATATAAATATTATGTTACAAAAGTGGATTGCAGGAGGATGCATTTGGTTTCCCTTTTGGTAAACAGGGGAGGGTTTGATAAGATACTTACCTCTGAATTAAAAAAAAATGACTGTTTACATCCTCTTTGGTTTGTATATATTTCACACAGTGTACATGTGGAGAAAAGATGATTGCAGCTGAAGGAAGATCTTGATGCCAACACTCTGGCTTTATTCCTCTTGAGAATCTGATTGCTTTGATTCAGCCTGGATGCCTTACACGGCAGGGCAGGCATAGCCATGCTACAAAGGCAAGAATAATTTCTGTTGGTTTCTCTTTTCTCCTTGGCATCTCAGTAATTTAAAATTTCAGTTATCAGCCTCTATCATGACAGCTTTCTCACAGTCAGAGCTCCTGACGTCTTGCGCTGGACCATTCTTCACCGTGGAGGGTTGTCTGTTCCAGTGGAGCGTGTTTAGCACACTGGCTCCTTACCTGTTAGATGCTAGTTTCATCTTCTCTCCCTAAGAGGAGCTGCAATACTCAAAAATGTCTTTAGACATTGCCAAGCTTCTCTTTGTAAGGTAAAGTTACCCCCGGCTGGAATTCACTGTGCTCCAGTGTGCGTGTGTGTGTGTGTGTGTGTGAGTGTGTGTGTACGTAGTCTTGAAAATTAGCAATAAAAACTTTCATTCATTTTATTGGCTAAAACCTCACGGAGAACATCACCAGTGATCTGATAAAAGTTGCTGCTGTGTTTTACTGACCCCCATATTTAATTAACAAACCTATGACACAATGGCTAATGGTAATTTGCAAGTTTGAGACCTATGCAGGAACAACCTTGACAAGATTAACTCTGAGAAAAGCGAAGGTCACGAGCGGAGGACTGCTTGTCATCTGGGACAGTGTTCAGTCACTTTTGCCTCTCCAGCTTAACCATTAGGCCATCTAAACATTCATTGTCATCCACAACACAGGGAAATATTGTGTGGAACTTAAAGAAGATTTCTGCCTAGAAAATTAATGATGTTCCATACATATCAATAGGCCTTTTGCTTAGTTATAAACACATAGCCATGGGTGCAAAATATAAAGGAAAAGGGTATTTAAACGTTGCATATAATTTGGAGGGTCCCCGCCCCCATAGTAAAACTCTTCGTTAGAGAAGCATAAAATGAGATAAGGGGAAATATGAAGTCATCCTGCTTATTCCCTTCAAGGGCTACACTGTTCTGAATGAGTCCATGTCTTTGCTGTGCTCTCCTCCCAGTCCAGTGTCTTAATCAATGCCCTCATTTTAGCAATATAGGGAAGTCCATGATTCCTCTCTTTAGACTCAGCAGAGAACCAGAGGGCATGCATTAGTGGTACCGTGATCTTCAGAAGATTGTTTTTGTTTTTAGTTTTTTTTTTTTTTTTTTTAACTTATTGGCACTGTGCTAAGCACAAGAAACAAAACAAGGCAAAACTTACCAGCTTCTATCGAAGTCCACATCAGACATTGCTGAACAGGATTATTAAACACTATACATGTTGTTTTAAGTAATGCGGGGCAGGTATGTAATGCGCTAGAATGCATTTGCAGAACCTTGGGTCTGGGAATGGACCTCAGGGCTTCGTGAAAGCTAGGTGAGCCCTCTTCCACTGAGCTACAGACCCAGCCCTGGGAGCGTGAGTCTTCCATGTTCTTGAAACTGTTGGTGTTTTAGCTGGGTTCTACAGAGGAACATACCAAGCAAGCGTTAAAATGACGATAGCCGAATCACATCTTAGACACTGAGAACCGGGCGTTCGGTCCTTGGGGCAGGGGTGTAGCCCCAGAACAGCTGTCTCTCGCTGGGAGTGATGGCTGCAGCTCGACAGGGCAGGTGCCTCCGCCACCCCGGGCTGGCGCTGAAGTTCTTGGAAAGCACTGGTCCCTGTCCTGAGTCAAAACCGTGGAAATGCTGGTTCCACAGTGGCAGAGAATTCAGTCCCTCAGCCCCAGTGCAGTGAAGGAAGGTCAAGCAAGCAAAAGGTGAGAATTAATCCACTCTGAAATACTCTTGTTTAACCTTGGCTGCTACCCGAGGGTGTAAACGACTGGGGGGGGGGGGACGGGACAGTTCTTCAGGTGAGGTGAGACTCCCTACTGAAATGATTCTGACTGTGGCAAGTTGACATTAAAATCAAACATAACACTTAGCATATGCTGGTTATACACAACAATGGCTTTCATATATACATATAACCCATTTTTATCATATTATTTGGAGATTCCTAAGTCAAGAGAAGATAAACATCACTTTGTCTTTTTTTTTTTTTGCATTTGCCCATCTTTAAAAAAAATGCAATTTTTTTTGTGATGATACTCAGAATTTCTAATATTTGTAAATGGTTAAAGAATAGTTAGCTTCTGAGGGCCAGTTATTACTTAGGCACTAAATACACAGTAGTAATGCAATAGCTGTAATCCTAAATACTGATCTATCTCCCCAAGGGAAATGGAAGCTCAGAAAAGATAAGTACATTGTTTAATATCTCATATCACTCACTGAGAGGGCTGTGATTCAAACACAGTTCAAGTAAATAATTACAGGATGTGAGGCTGTTTCTTACAGTTGTATGAATAAAAAGGCATGTGTTTATGTTCATTATTACAGATTTTTATCTGCAATTTCCCTGGAGGTGGACAAGTAGAAATCTCTCTCTCTCTCTCTTTCTCTCTCTATATCTCCTATCTTATATCTATTTACCTATCTATCTATCTATCTGTCTGTCTGTCTGTCTGTCTGTCTATCTATCTATCTCAATCATGTGTACATATTTTAAAGCATAATACAAATAAAACTTTCAGGAGCCTGAGGACTGGCGGTGGCCAGGGAATGCACTAAATTTGGCTGACAAGTTTTGTGGCTGTAGGAAAAGAGGTTAAATGCTCTGTGACAAAGGATAAATTGGGTTTTCAGCCAAAAAGGGATAGGATTTTTCAGAGAGCAGACCTCCCTATGGGAGAATCCCAAAATCCAAATGGGGGCAGACTTCACACTGGGTCTCTGTTGTCCGTGCTGCAGGCTAGAGAGAGAGAACAGTCAGCAGAGGCAACCTGCAGAGAAGCGTGGAAAATGCCCCCAGCTCGAGAGAGAGAGAAAGAGAGAGAGAGAGAGAGAGAGAGAGAGAGAGAGAGAGAGATATGAGGGTGTGTGTGTGTGCTTGGCTGTAGTTTACAAAAACAAAGACTCCAAAAGAAACCGAATGTAAAACTAGAGATCAAAGTCACCCCAAACAGGTGGAGGGAAAGAATTCCAACTGAAAGTGGAACATGGACCCTAGGGCTCTAGCTGTGAGCATTTAGGTTGTATTAATTAAGGTCAAGGTGATGACGGCAATCCCAGCTGGGGAGCATTTTTTCCCGGAGATAAATATGTCCCTCTCCATTTCTGCGAGGCAGTGGGGAGGTGTGTGTTCGGAGCTAAATTAATTTGATTTACATCATGCCATGGCAACTTCTGTTCCCCCTCTCCCTGCTGTTCGATATCTTAGCTGCCTGGTTCCCCCCCCCCCCTTTCCTTCACCCCCACACATTTCATAACACCGAGAGAAAGCAGGGATTGGCTCCAGGCAGAATTTAGAAACTGGATAACTCTAATTTGATTCTTCTGCATGGAATGCTAGTCTCTTTCTCTCTCTCTCCCTCCTTCCTTGAGGGAAAGAAGTTGTAAACCCTAGCATAAGTATAATTGATTTTTGTATCACGCTTAATGGCACAAACTGCTTGACAGAACTTTTTCTTTGGTGCAGCACCTGGCAGCTCACTTTTCCCTTCTCTCCTGTGTCTAACACCAACACCAACCAATGGAGTCAGAGCCCTGGCCCTCAGGAGGAATGTGCTCTTTGCTGGCTCTGTGGCTGTCCCCTGCGCCAGGCTTCACAGGCGGGTCATACCTAGTGATAGCCAGCTGGGCAGCGGGCAGCCTGGATGCTGGTCTAGCCCACTGCCCCTGCCCCTCGCTCTTCCCGAGCGAGCGGCTGGGCAGGATAAGGTTACACCCAGGCCTCCTGTGTCCCAGGGAAGAAGGCGGGCCGAACTCCGGCCCGCTGGGGAGTTGCCACAGTTGGCAGCCAGGGGCCCTTGGGGACGCTTCTTTTCTGGCGGCCGGGAGCTGAGGGTGGGACTCAGACCGCAGCCGGAGGCCGGGGGTCTCCGCCATGGGCACCGCCAGGTCTCCCGGGCGCGGCTGCGGAGCCCTGACCCGGTGGCTGCTGGGCGCCGTGCTGCTGCTGGGCCTGCGGCTGTGCATGGAGTTGCGCCAGGCGGGCTCGGGACCCCCGGGCCGCCGCGACCCCCCCGGGGCCACCCGGGCCTCCCCACGTGCTGCTGGCGCCCGGCCCTCCGCGCGGAGCCAGGAGGAGGCAGGTGACCTACGTGCGCAGCGGGCGCCGAGCGCCGCCCCGGGGTGGTGGCGGCACGACGCCGGAGCCGAGCTGCTGTGCCCAGCGAGGGCTTCCCCGCAGGAAGGTCAGTTAAAAACTGCAGACCTGGACCTTTGGAGTTGAGCCCGCACCCGGATGGCGCCTGGGGGTGGGGGAGCTTCTGTTCAGTGCCCCCACTGGAACACCCAGACTCTTCCACTCCCTGGAACTTTCTCCAGTCTCATTCAGTGCCCCCCCCCCCGAATGCAGTGGAATGGGGGGGGGTTCACCAACACTCAACCAATGTTTGTTGAGCGCCCGCTGGGGCCGGCCTTCTAGGAATAGAGCACCCAGCAACCGTACCCACTTCAGTGCGGGAGGGGGCGCTGAAGGCAAAGGAGGCTTGGTTGCCATTGTGTCTCCCCCACCCAGGCCTAGACAAAGACTTGGAGAAGTCGGTCAGGTCCAGGGGATGGCGAAGATCTGCCTTCCAGCTGCATCACCTCCACCCCCAGCCCCCACCCAGGGGTTGGGACTGAGAAGTCACGCCTCCAGCACCACTTAGTGGGAAATAATTAGATCCTCCAGGACCAAAGCTGGGTTCTGTCTCACATCGCTGGCTAGGCTCTTTCCTGGCCTCATTAGCTTCCTGATTCCCACTTCATTGAGGGGGTCAGTTCTAGCCGCTGGTGGTTAAAGCCGACGCTTCCCACCTTCTTTTGGGAACTCATCACTTATATGGTACTTAAGAGTGAAAAGATGAGGAACTGAATGGATGAGCTTGCCACATCCTTACACCATCACTCCTGCTTCCAACTGCAGTGGCCTCCTCCGAGGCAAGGCTGTCTGTGCCGCTTTTGGAATAGTTTTTTTTTTTTTTCCTTGATGGCATATGCCCCCCCCTACCTCTCCCCACCTTGCCCACTCCGCTCCCTGCATTTATCACCCTACTCTCCCTTCGGGTCTCCACCCTCTCTTCAACCCTAATACCCTCCCCTCATTCTTGGGTGTTTTCCTTCCCGCCCTTCCTCTACATGCCTTGCTACCAGTTTTCCCACGGCGGTAGTTACTTAACAGCCTATCCTGTTATCTTCTGGGATAAACACAGCTCCGTCTTCTGTCTCTGAAATGCAGTTCCTATGTAAAGACTCTAAAGGAGCCACTTCCTTCTCTAGCTGCCCATGCGATTCCCATCATACTGTGTTCAGCATTCAAAACTCTTGCCGAAGGGCTTACGCAGGACGGTGGGTCAAGTGCTGCCAGCACAAACTGAGTTCAGAGCGGTTGGGGGCTCAGGAAAGGAGTTCAGTTTGATTTAGGTCTTGAACCTAGAGAGGAAGATCAGAAAGAGAAAAGGGGGCATTTCAGCTGCGACTTGATATTTTTTTAAGAGGTTGGCTCCCTTCGTGCCTCTGTAGATGACCTCGTTCTGTCTTTGATACACTTTTCCCTTTCAGAGTGATTCTCCACACCTTTTGTTTCTGTTGTCGGCTGTTCAGAGAGTCCTAAGGTTTCCTCTCCACGGTTGCTGGTAACTAGAGCCTGCCTTACAACGTTAAAGTTTGGAAAGTATAGACTCAGAGGGTCACGAGGGCTTGTGGGGGGAGTTCACCTCCATCCCCTGTAGGAGGCTGGGGCAGAGGTCCAGTCAGAAAATGGTGGGGGGTGGTAGACACGGAGGTGTCAAGAAATGGCGAACACCATTTGGAAGGTACAAGGAGAAGCAGGGAGGTTCCGCCTGCCTTTGGTAGATTACCGAGGGGGGGGGGTGTGCTCACTCCAGATTACTTTCAAATATCCTTTAGCTATTCTGTTGGAAATGTCAAAGGACAGTCAGACATGTTGATCTGGGGCTTAGAGGCAGTGTCCGGACTGAAGGAGTGATCTGGAGGTTGTCACCAGTGGCACTAAAACTCTGAGATTTTACACTGCCACGTGGGGGTGAGTGTGGTTGGCAGGACGGGAGTTTGAATACTGGGGTTCAGTCATTACAATTAAGTTTAAAAAAAAACAAAAGGAGAATGTTAGGGTAATGTCTAGTATGATATAAACACAATGTGACAGCTCTTATTTTCTCTAAGCTGTCCTAAGTCTTCAGCCTTAGCTGTCCCTCAGATATAAACTGTTACGGCTCACTAGCATTCCTTTGCCACATCCCCAATCCTGTTCTGTGTGGCCCATCCTGCACCTTGACCATCTTCCACCGTCTCCTATTTCAAACATTCAGGTCAAGGCTTGTTCCCACCCCTGACCATTCAGGCCAAGGTTCGCTGAGAAACTCCTCTTATTTCCACGCTGATCTCTGAAGAGTGCAGTGACAACAGCAATGCTTTCTGGGAGTTTGAATTGCTTTGCTCGTGTGAAGACCTGAGAATCCATCTCAGGTGGAATGTTTTGTCTGTACAAAGTGTCCTTGATTGGGAGGGATTTCATTTCCCACAGTGACCCTAGTACACTCCAGAGACGCTAACAGGAGAAAGATGAATACTGGTACTTTTTGAGTTTCTCACGGGTGATTCTAAACGTCTTTGGTTAAACTACATAAGAACCAAGGCCCATCACTATTGTAAAAATATTAAGTTATTAGCCTTCAATGGAAACATTTTCCTTAGATTACTTTTTCCATAGTTACTTATTTTCAGAGTAAATATCTCATCTTACCAACTTCTAGTCAGGATTTTGGATTTGCTTCACTTTGCCAGTCTTTCACAGCCAAGTTAAAATATTCCTCAAAACTGGAAAGGCCAGTTATTTAATCTGTTTTCTGACTTCTGGGAATGGAATTCACTATCTCATACCCCGGGATAAACCTTGGCTTTGGAGTCTTAAAAGATACAGTATGATTCAAGATGAATGTACCACTGATACACTGAAATAGAGTTTCGAAGTTACCTGTTGAACTTTTAATTTAATTTTTTTTTAAATTTTATTTTAATGGCTTGAGAATACTGATCAACCAACCGTTCCACGGTGTTCTCAGTTTCTTTGTGCCGGGGCAGCTTCCACATTCTAAAGTAGACCGCACTCTATTCTGTGGGCTGTGTTCTGGGTGCAGTGAAACGGCGTGGGATGCAGAGGGTTTCTATCCACCAAGCTTTCTTTGCAGAAGTGAGAGGTGCAAACATTCAACAGTTCTATTGCCACCTTAATCAGAAACAGTTTGGGGGTAGGGGAGGGGGAGAGAGAAAGAGGCAGAGGGGGAAGAAGGGAGAGAGAGAGAGAGAGAGAAAATGAGACAGAGACAGAGAGACAAAGAGAGACAGAGAGGACATAGTTCTATTGTGATTCGCTTCCTCTTCCTCCACCCTCCTTTTTGAAGCAGTGTCTAGCTCTAAATATGAGGTCCCCTTGCACATCAAGAGTTCTAATCTTTGAGCTGGGAGATGAGACCAGGTGACAGATGGCGGGTAAGCACTGCATCTTCTGAGTGTGACAATCTTGGAGCAATCTTGGACGATCTTGTTCATTTCTGCACATTACAGGCTCAGCGCATCTCATCAGTGTGTGTAGTCTCTAAACAGTACATGGGCGTTAAAACATCACTGACGTGCCTTTCTTTACTTCCTGTTTCCTGCTTGTTTCTGGGTTCTGCTGTTGTTTTCTTTCTTAACTAGGCGTTTATGGTTCACATGCCTGAAGACTGATTCACAGACGGTTAGATGTGGTCTCTGTGACTTAGGCTTCTTAGGTACTTTTGGGGTGCATCTGGTACCCCTTACAAGGTTGAGAGTCCACCTACAAGGAAGCAGCTTTTGAAGCTCTAGGTCTCGCTTGTTCCGGAGATACTTAATTCAGCATCAGGCTTCTAGAAGAAATGCCTTTTCAGAGCTATGTCACTTGACATTTAATATGCTGGCAAGAAAAGTGACGTGAGTCACTGAGCTATAGAACCCAGCAACGTGTGGCTGCTGTCTTGGCTGGTGAGTTACAGATCCTTTGGAACAGTGTGAGTGTGCATGCTCATGCGTAGGGGGGGGGACTGTTTTCTTTTCTGGAAAACCAAATGGCAAATGTGGTCTTACTTCTTGTCATCCTTAGTTTTCTAATTCTGTAGTTGTCAGCTACATGGGGAATTGGCATGCTGTGCCCTCCAGAACTATGCCTTAAGAGCCCTTACTGTTTCCAGTAGGTTGAGTTCCCGTGACACACAGAGAGGACATAGTCCTCCTTTGATGGGCTCCCTCCTTCCCCACCCCACCCCCTTTTCAAGCTGTATAGGACTAGCTCTCAATATGAAGTCCTTTTGCACATCAGGAGTTCTGATCTTTGAGCCTTGGGACATGAAGAAGGATGACAGATGGCAGGTGAGCACTGCCCCTTTTGGTTGTGACAATCTTGGAGCTCAGCAGTCATGTCCAGCCCCTCCGGTTTTGCATATGTACCCATACTTCTGACGTACAGGGAGCAGCATGCGTCAGCCCCCTCCCTCTGCCCACAGAAAGCCGAACATTTTCATCTGAAACAAAGTCAGTGGAGAGTAATTGAGTGAGCTCCAGCAGCATGTGGGTGTGAAATAGCAGTTGCTTACTTTCATTTCAAAAAGCGGGTTTTTATTACAAATTTTGATGTGCCTTCAGTGGGGACCAGGGCTCTGTTTCCACCCAAACCCTGCAGTTAGTTTCTTGGAGAGTGGCCTGTGGGCAGAGGGCTGCTAATGGAGCCTCTGTTGTTTTCCAGCTGCCGGTGGCGGAGATTTTAGGTTCTTGCGTATAATTTGTGCAGTCCATTTTCTCCAAGGAGAAAAATGACCTGCCAGTTTTCTCGAATGGAATTGAGTTTCCCTTCTCAGTTCGTGAAGAGAATCAGGGCCTCCTAGCTAAATGGGAGACTGTCACGGGTGGAGGGGCCTTGAGATTTTCCATCTGTGCAATGATACCTTTGCAGGCCTTATGTTTCTGAGAAGTTCTGCTCTTTGTTCTGGGAGACAAGGGAAGTAACTGGAGTCTGCTTCACTTATCATGAGCTGAGCCTCAGCACAGCAATCCACCAGCAGTGATAAACATCTTTTCAAACAGCGCCTGAGCCCCCTGGGTATGCCACAGTGGACCCATCAGTGTCCTGTGGAGGTTTCTGGTAAAGGAGGGTGGGAAAATTTGCTCTCCAACAAGCATTTCTATCTTGCTCAAGTGACTGAAAGAAAATTGAGTTTTAGAAGCCTTACAATCTAGGGCCATATGTAATTTAAACTAATAGCAAGCTAGACTGTTAGTTACTAGAGGGGTAAATATAGTCAATGAATTTGAACCCTGTAACACTTTTTTTCTACAAGTGGGGATTAAACTCAGAGTTCATACATGATGGGCACAGGCTCTTCTATTGAGCCCTATACTGTACCTATACCTATACTGTAATGTAAATATCTCTAGACAAGTAAACAGTGGCCTCCAGCACTAAGCCTTACTATACGCTAATGCAAATGTCTTTAGATGGGGAACTCGGTGGGATACAGCTAATCACTCTCTCCATTCACTTTACCTTCATGATCTCAGAGGGTATTTGAAATTACAACCCTGAGCCAAATACTCTCAATGAGCAAAGTTGTTTTTTTCCTAAAAAGTGACAAGTAAAGCTAATACTTTTTAAGCTCCTTGACAGTATGACATATCCTTACCATATGCAAAAAAAAAAAGGAGAGGTCCTTGGACTGCTGTTTTTCAGAAAGAGGGTGCGATGGTTAACCTTCAAAGTCAACTTGGTTGGATTTAGACTTATGTAGGAGACATCCTTTGGGGGTGTATCTGTGAGGGCATCACCACAGAGGATTTGCTGGGAAGGGAAGACCCATTCTGAATGGAGGGGGGCACCATCCCATGGGCTGGGGACCGAGAAAACCAGACAGACGCAGGGACATTAGTTGCTTTTCTGTTGCCGTGATTAAAACACCACCGCCACCATGGCAACTTACAGAAGAAAGAATTTATTTGAGCTTATGGTTCCAGAAGGTTAGAGTCCATCCTGGAAGGGAGGCATGGCAGGAAGCAGCAGGTATGGCAGCTAGAGTAGAATGCTAAGAGCTCAGCTCCGTTAGTGTAAGCCCCACACAGACAGTAAACTGGAAGTAGATTAGGCTTCTGACTCTCAAATCCTGCCCCCAGAAACATAGTTCCTACATCCAGGCCTCACCTCCCAAACTTAACCAACTGGAGACCGAGTGTTCAAATGCCCAAGACTATGGGAACCAATGTTCCTTGCTCTCTGCTTCCTGACCCTGATTTGCAGAGATGAGAGGAAACCCAGTGTGTGATCCTGTGACACCTCTTTGCCGTCCCTTCTTTTGTGCTTTCCTCACCACGATGGGCGGTACCCATACTGGATGGTACCCATGGAGGATGGTACCCACGATGGGTGGTATCCATGACGATGGATGATACACATGATGGATGACATCCACAATGGATGCTACCTGTGATGGATGGTACCCACCCTCCTTTACCAGAAATCTCCACAGGACACCAATGGGTCCACTGTGGCATATCCAGGGGACCCGGGAGCTATTTAAAAAGATGCTTATCACTGCTGGCAGATTGCTCTGCTGACACCCTCTCTCATGCTAAATGAAGCAGGCTCCTGTTACTTCCTGTGTCTCATGAACAAAGATCCCAACTCCTCAGAAACAGAAGGCCTGCAAAGATATCCTTGCATGGATAGAAAAAACTCAAGATGGATGGTACCCTCTGAAGCCATGAGCCAGAGCCAATACTTCTTGCTTTAACTTGCTTCCACTGGCATTTTGTCCCAGGAGTGAGAAAGTAGGGGAAACAGATGAATCACCCAGAGCCAGAAGTAGCTACTGGGGAAGGTGTTTGTAAGGAAATATATTGACTCAAAGTAGTGCTCTTTTGGGTTTTATAGCAACAACCAAACACCCAGGTTTTGGTTTTTAGACAAGAAAACACATCAATTATTTAAAAAAATTATTTAAGTCTTGCCTGAATTAACGAAAACAAGGCAGAATGGGGAGCAAAAGAGAAGCATTGAAGAGGTGTATCGGGAAATGGTAGAGATTCCTCCCCGAGCTGGGGGAAGAGTTCCATCACTTCCTTTTGGAAGAGGGGGGCTGTCCAGAAAACTCCGCTGTCTTCCTTTCTGAAGGCCCCCAGAAGGTGGCTCTCCTTGCTCTAGTCTGGAGCTAGCTCTCTGATATCCACTTTGAATGGGCCAGCTCTGACCACTTGTTCTAAAAACAGCACAGGGTCATCTCCTGTCCTGGAAGCCATTCTTAGACAGAAACTGTCACTAAGTTACCCTGAACAGCCGAGTCCTTCCCTTTCCCTAACTACTCAGTATTATTTTTGCAGTTTTACCTTAGACATTTTTTTTTCTCCTATTTTATGTTATTTTAATTGGTCCATTTGGGAAATCTTAGACCTGGGCTCTAGAAATACATTCTTATTTTTGTTTTGTTCTGTTTTTTTTTTTTTTTTTTTTTTTTTTTTTTTTTACTGATCCCAGAACCTGTCCTCTATATGTGAGTTTATGTAGTTATGTACATCTCTGGCTATCTTTCTTTCTTTCTTATTTACTCATTAATGGCATTCTTTGCTCTGCATGCATTGTGTGTTCCCATGTGGCATCCTGAGGTTGGTAAATTGTCTTCCTCTATTGCTTTGCCTTTTTAAAAATAAAGATTTACTTATTTTTATTTTCTGTGTATGAGTGTTTTGCTTGCATGGATGTATGTATGCACCAAGTTCAGGCCTGGTGCCAGAGGAAGCCAGTCAGAGGCACTGGATCTCCTGGTAATGGAGTTATAGGCAGTTGTGAGCTGGTAGGTTGTGGGTGCTAGCAATTGAACCAATTCTAGAGGAGCAGCAAGTGTTCTGAACCATGGAGCCATATCTCTAGCCCTGCCCCCAACCTCAATTTTGAGACAGGGTCTCTCCCTAAATCTGGTATTCACCTATTGGCTGGACTGGCTGGCCAGCAAGTTCCTGAGATCCTTCTGTCTCTGGCTTCCTGTGCTAGAATTATGGGTATGTGATACTCAGCTTTTTTCATGGATGTGGGGGATCTGAACTTGGGACCTTATGCTTGAGTAGCAAGCATTCTATCCAGTGAGTCATCCCTCCAGCCCCTGTCTATTATAACCCTACTTCCAGGTAGTACTGGGCAGGAAGCCGGCACTCGGGGCACAAGATGTTTCACTCTGTAGGTATGTATACATAGAAACTGTATGTTGTCTTCCATTCATTCTTCTACCTCTCCATTTCTTTTCTCTCTCCTTTCACTTCTTCTTCTTTTTTTCCCCCCAAAAAGTTATTTGCGAGGACTTGTGGTAGAAAAACAAATAGAAATAGTTGGGCCATCATCACAATTTAGGTTCTTCAACCCAAACTAGGGTTTAATGATACTTAAATTATTTTTTGTTGTTTGTTAATGAAGTTACTTTTCAAAAAACATCCGAATTATTGCCCAGTGCATTTACATCTTTACAGCCTTCGTTCTAACTGGCTAGTTTAAGACTCCTTAGTGTAAGGCTACTTCTGTGTCAGTTAGGACTTGGGTTACGAGCGACAGACCAGGTCAAAACTAGTAAAACCAGAGACTGGTTGGATGAAAGTCTGGATGACAAAGAAGAAATACAGAAGCCGGGAAGGCTCTGAGAAATCAAGCAGAGGCTACAGTGAGCATGAATACCTCAGCTATCCAGAAGCTCCCATATCAGATCGTAGTGGGAACCAACTGTTTGTGTTGGCTGTGTCTTCCTCCTCCACCTCCTCCTCCTCCTCCTCTTCCTCCTCCTCATTCTCCCTGTTTGCAGAACTATCTACTTCTCTAAGAGAACATTTCCCCAGTTTTCCTTGCACCTGATGTTCCCTCAGAGGACCTGGGCATCACCCTTCAGACTGGATTGTACTTTACAGACATAAAGAAGCAGATGGTACGAGCATAGCTGAGGCCAGGGGTCTAAGGATGGGGAAATGGTAGGTTCGTGGCTTCTGTACCCACGGTGGTGGGTACAGAAGTGGTGAGGCAGTTCAGTCTATACCAGTGTGTCTGAAGGTGCTGTTCCTGCCCTTGCGTGTCTGTAAGCCAATAAATCTTTAATCAATCCCCTTTCTGCTTAACTAGCTAGAGTGGTTTCTGTTGTTTACAGCGAAGAACCTTGACAGAGCAGTAAATTAGAGCTGGCACACTGGAAGGTTATGGCTATAACTCTCCCTTTTCAGTTTTGCCTGGGTCTGTTTAATTCAGGTTTTGGAACACGATGATTGGGGGCTGAGTGAACTATGGGCCCAGGGATCTTTCCCTGACAAGATGATAGCATTCAGTTTCAGACACTGAATTACACAGATCTGCTAACTCATCTCTAGAGACACCAAACCATGTTTCACAGTGCCGTTTGCCTGGGGTTTCAGGAAGGAGGCGAGAAGTGCATGCTGCTGTCACAAATAGCGGTCCAGTGTCAGGGTAGGTCACTTCTGGCCTGGCCATGCTTCTTTATGAGTTGGACAGGAGTGTGTCATGCTGCTCTGTGCTGCAATTGGCCTCCCCAAGGATTCCAGGCTGAAAGTGCAGCCATATTTCTCCATTCACCTGAGCTTAGGGCTGGGTGTTCTAATGAGCCTTGCCTTATATTATTTAAAGATCTAGCTTTGGGGCTGGGAAGATGGCTCAGCACCCATGTTCTTTTAGAGTACCTGGGTTCAGTTCTCAGCACCCACAAGGCAGTTCGCAGTTGCTAGTGACTCCAGTTCTAGGGGATCTGATACCCTGTCTGGCTTCCCTGGCCTCCTGTATGCACAGGGTACGCATAAACCTATGCAGGCATGTATGTGTAAGCCTAAGTATTCATTTAAAAAAAAATGCCAGGAAGTGGCGTATCTCTCTCTCTTACACAATACAATGTCCAGAGCTACTCAAGGCCAGTGGTGTCATCCTGCCAGGTGCCAGAAGACAGCTGGACAGTTTGGTGAGCAAGACACTGGGTTCACAGAATGTAACCTTTCAACTGAGAATGCCCGTGTGGGCATTGTCTAGGTCATGTTTGTGCCTATGCTTTGAGCTCCTTGCTGATCTGCACGTTCGACAGTGTTGAAGAAAGCACGGTTGTTTGTTTTCAGGGGCTGAGGTCTGAAATGAAGTAGCCTCCGTCTGTCATGGTTGGAATGAAAATATCTCCTGTAGGCCCGTAGGGGGTGGCACTATGAGGAAGTGAGGCCCTGTTGGAGGAAGCGTGTCACTGCTGAGGGCTTGAAGGTCTCAGATGCTCAAGTCAGGCCCAGTGTTGCTCTCTCTTCCTGCTGCCTGCAGATCTGGATGTAGAACTCTCAGGTACCTCTTCAGTACCACGTCTGCCTGCACGCTGCCATGCTTCCTGGCATGATGCTAATGGACTAAACCTCCGAACTGTAAGCCAGCCCCGAGTAAACGTTTTCCTTTATGAGAGTTGCCATGGTCATGATGTCCCTTCACAGCAACAGAAGTCCCAAGACATTGTCTAAATTTAGTAGGACCCCGCAATAAAAAAAAAAAAAAAAAAAAAGACAATGTATAGATTAAGTGCTAGAGCCACAGACACAGTGATTCTTGTTGACATCGCGTATGTTAGGCTCTGCTCTGGGCAGACAGAGGAAGCAAAGGGTTAAATAAAACCATGAATGTTAAGTGCAGGAGAGATGGCTCAGTAGTGGAGAGTGCTTGTTGTTCTTCTAGAGCACTGGAGTTTGGTTCCCACAGTAGGCACCTCATTAGGCCTGTAACTCCAGCTCCAGGGGGAATCTGACGCCTTCTTCTGGCCTCCAAGAGGACCAGCATGCATGCGCTCATGGTCACACACACACACACACACACACACACACACACACACACACAGATGCACACACATACAGAATCAGTAAATAAAAAGCCATGAATGTTAACGAGTGGAAGGCTTCAAATAAAAGGAGTCAATCGCCATGCCCCAAACCATCTTCATGGTGACCATTTCTGCATTTTTACCCAGAGTTAACGGAAAGACTTCCAAATATGCTTCTAGAGCATGGTTACACGTCAGAACTAGTACTTGAGGTCTATAGCACTGGCCTGTAGGCACAATATAACACCAGGCCATTCCGTTTATTTCACATCTACTTTGAGTGTAGAACAAGGGATCCCTTAAGAACTCTGCTCATTCTGAACTCAGAGAGTTCAGGCTGCAGAAGGTGGTTTTTCTGCCAGCTGTTTTGAGAGTAGAGTATGGGAGGATAATAATAACACACGAGATCTTAGGGTACCGGTGACATTCACTGAAATGTCATGTAAATACTCTGATATAAGTAGCATGCCTGTGAGACAGGCTTTTGGCTTCTCTCGTGGTCTTTCCTGTGACAGGAATTAACCCCAGCATCCTGCATATGTTAGGCCCAAGGCTTCTATTTTTATGCTTGAGGTCAGATGGTTAGACTTTGATCCTATACATGTTGAATGTAGGCAAGAGATGCCATTTTCTGAATTTTAGTTTGTTAAAAAAAAAAAGATTGAATTTTAACGTTTTAAATTATGTGTTGATGTGCATGTTGGCCTTTGGGTATGTGTATGTGAGTGCAGGTGCCCTCCAAGGCCAGGGGCGATGGAACCACCAACCCTGGAGCTGTAGTTTCAAGCAGCTGTGACTATGAGCTACCAAAGAGTGGGTGCTGGGAGATGTAAGGAGGAACCCGGGTTCCTGCAAAAGCAGTGAACACTCTCAAGCACTGAGCCATCTCTCCAGCCCCTGGTTTCTTCCTCTGCAAAACAAGATTGGTAGAACATCACTCACAGGGATTCTGTGAAGGTGAAATGAGAGGAGGTAGAGAAAGCACTAGGAGGGGTCCTGGCATGTGGATGGCTTCTTCCTCTTCTTCCTCTTCTTCCTCTTCTTCCTCTTCTTCCTCTTCTTCCTCTTCTTCCTCTTCTTCCTCTTCTTCCTCTTCTTCCTCTTCTTCCTCTTCTTCCTCTTCTTCCTCTTCTTCCTCTTCTTCCTCTTCTTCCTCTTCTTCCTCTTCTTCCTCTTCTTCCTCTTCTTCCTCTTCTTCCTCTTCTTCCTCTTCTTCCTCTTCTTCTTCTTCTTCTTCTTCTTCTTCTTCTTCTTCTTCTTCTTCTTCTTCTTCTTCTTCTTCTTCTTCTTCTTCTCTCCTCCTCCTCTTTTGTTCACTTTACATCCTGATCATAGCATCTCCTCTCCTCCTGGTCCCACCCTTCCTCCCTCTTCCTCCTATCCTCTCTTCTCTACTCCTCAGAAAAGGGGAGCCCCTCCCCAACAACTCATCCCAGCCCATCAATTTGAATCAGGACTGAGCACATCCTCTTCCACTGAGGCTGGACAAGGCAGTCCCACCAGGGGAAAGTGGTCCAAAACCAGGCAACAGAGTCCATGTCAGAGACAGCCCCTGCTTCCCTTACGAGGGAACCCACATGAAGACTAAGCTGCCCATCAGCTAGGTATGTGTAGGGGGCCTAGGGTAGACGGAATTACAGTCATGGTGTCCTGAGGAGTGTGAAAGTCAGTATTTGTTGCAATTTTGTTTCCTTAAAACTAATTTTAAGTTTTGTTTTTTTTTTTTAAAAAAACAATGTGCCGTTGTTGAATAATTTTGGTTTGTATTAGTGTTGCAATGTAATTCCAAGCTTTTGCAATATTTTTTTTTCCTCAAAAAATGTTTACAAATCTATCCGCTGCTTCATCCATAAGCACTCGATTGCTTCTTTAGTTCAAGGGAGGCCAGCTGGTGAGATCAAGGGTTAACAAGCTAGCTGATAAATTGTTTTGCTGCTTTTGTCTTCCACGTTTTAGCCATGCTGAGTGAATGTTACTGTATTCTGCACTTTATTTGCCTTTTAAAGATAAGCTCAACTCGACGCATCAGACACTACGTACGTATCCGTGTTGTGTCTGGTTTGTGGTAATAATATTCCTTCAAGCAACATGTACTGAATGAGCCAGGAAGACACTATTGTGCTCGGCTAGAATTGTCTTCATCCTGCACACAAGGAAGCCATGGCCTCGCTAGAGGAATTAGATCCCTGGGGTCTAGGGGGCCTGTGCTTGCTTTGGCCTCTTCCCTTAGCTCCCTTTTCTCTGCATTCTGGTGCCACGATGGGATCTGCTCTACTCTGCCACATCTTTCTATAGATTAACACCTTGGAAACCAGGAGCCCCAGGGAAATCAACCCTTCAGTTGCTTCTGTCAGGAACTCGGGCGCAGCGACACAAAGTCAGTTATGCATCCACAGAAAGAAAAGGGAGAAATGCAGAACAGCAAGCTGGGGCTTGTGAAGAGTTAGCCCAAGGAGGGGGGCTGGAGCCACGCCCGCCCTGAACCTGACTTTTCAAAGAACGGTTTCGCCAACCTCTGCTATAGCAGTGGCCCCAGGCCACCTAAGTATGATTGTTTGGTGTGGGGGTGAAAACAGAACTTCTTCACAGGGCTGCCACATCTTGGAGATGTCCATCCTAGACTTTTCTCATCTGCTGAATGAGGAGAATGGCCCTAGACTTCCAACATGGCGCTGAGAATCCCGGAGACTGTCTCCATAAAGTCCTAAAATGTTCATAGTCACATAATAAGGATTTGGGTGGTTAATGTCTTGAAGATCTTTGTCATGTGACCATAGCCACGTAGTGAGCATTCGCATGGTTTACAGCTGGCTTGGCCTACTAGCACCTGATCTTGACTTTTCCTAATATAACTACAGTGTCGCTGGACAAAGTCTGGGGTCAACTTTCCCCTAATGCGTACACTTGAACGACATGGGCCACACAGAAAAGGTAGGTATCTTTCCTTCTGTACGATATGCTGGTAACGTCTGGGGCTTACATTTTCCTGTCCACATCTCTGTGTTTCCTGCTGCTAGTTCAGCATCTCTTCTCTGGAGTGCACTGCCCACTTCTTTAATCTTCCAGGGTGACGCCAACACAGGCCTAGGGAGGTCAATCCAGTTCAGAGCAAACACCACTCCAAAATCAATCCTTCAACGTTTTCCTGGCTGTTGTGTCTTAGTTAAGGCTGTCCTTTCTTCTCAGGTTCCCACTACATAGTTCTTGCCTGCCCTCAGAGGCCCACCAGTGCTTTTCCTCCATGCTGTACGTTCAGTCTCTCACACACAAGCCTCCTCTCTTGACCTAACAACAAACTTCCTGGTCCATACCCTTTTTGCTTTGTTCATTTGCTTTAAGCTTGCGTGATTTATCTCTCTGCTCCTGCAGGCCTGGCCCTAGCGATGTGTTCTTCTGCCACAGTGGCAGCAGGCAAAACTGTGCTTTTCCTTTGGTGGGGATGGGGACTGAATGCGGATCTTTGTGTGTGCCAGACAAGGGTTTACTGTTGAACTAGACTCCCAGCTGCAGCATGCATGTGGAGGCCAGAAGACTTGCCCCAGTATCTAGCCTTGCTTTTCACCTTGTTGGAGACAGGGTCTCTTGTTGTTGGCCGCTGCAAAGGCCAGTCTGGCTGGCCCATGAGTTTCCAGGGACATCCCCGTACCCACCTCCTATGTCTCCGAGGAGCACTGGGATTATAGCTGTGTGCTACTGTGCCTGGCTTTATATGGGTTCCAAGGCCTTGAACACAGGTCCTGTGCTTGCGTGGTAAGTGGTCTAACCACTGAGCAATCTCCCAGCTTTACAAAACTTTTTTTTTTTTTTTTTGTACACAAAATGTGCAGGAATGTTTAGAGCAATATTATAGTGCCTAGAAATAAGAAACCACTCTAGTGTTTCTTGGCTGATGGACAAATCTGTAAAATGTGGGTTAGCCAATCAAACAAAACTTATTCACGAATTGAAAGGAGATGCTAAAGTGTGAATAAACCTTGAAGCACACTGTGTTAAGTGAAAGGAAGCAGTCACCAAAATATCACATATTCCAGGAACTCCATTCTAACAAATATGCCCACCAATGACAAACATATCCTCAGAAGGTAGGTGTGTGGAGGGATAGGAATGATTGCCCTTGGGGACATTTTTTTTTTTTTTTGAGAGGATGAACGTATTCTGGAGGTGACAGTGGTAGCAACTGCGCAACTTGTGTTCATACAAACCCTGCTGGATCCCACCCTTCAAAGTTGCGCATGTTGTGGAATGTGAATTGAAAAAATTCCTAGAAGGCCATGGGTGAGTAACAGACATGAAGTTCAGTGCTCTGCCCTGCTCAGATAAAGATAAATCCACCACGAGAGGGCCCTGGCACCCCACCCTGCTGGTACTCATTGATCGGCACGGCCAAGTTCAGTTGGGATATGCAGTCCATGTGTTTGCCTGTCTCTGTGGCTCCTGCCATGGCCTCTCAGAAGCTCCCCCCGCTCTTCAGGCCTGGCAACACGGTGCAGAGCCTGGCATGGCCAGTCCTGTGTTTGCCGATGGAGGAGAACCTCGAGGTATCCTTGTTATAAGCTTGCTGGCTACTGATGCACCAATTTTGTCAGAAAGGATGGCACAAGAGCACCAAATGTGTCTGCTTGTCTGTCATCCCATTGCGTCTCTTCTTAGACAGCCACTTCTTATTCTGCTTGCACTGGCTCTCTTTCCTCCTCGTCATTCTCATCCAAACGACTTCTTGCTGCATTTGCCATGGTTTGTGTAGCAGTCCAGACGGCCCTTTCTGCCTTGGCAAGGCTTGCTCTGCTGTCACCTCAAGCGGGCTTTATGTAGCCTTGTGGGTGCGATGGGCATTGTTCCCCTGCCATCAACTGGGAGCCTGGTTCAAGATAAAATGAGAGCGTGACCCAGGTCGGCTGAGGTCAGATTTAGTGTCATTTCTACTCTCTGCTATCAATTATTACTGTTGAAATCTCTATTGGAAAAAAAAAAATAGGTTGGTTTCTATACATTGCAGATTCTGTATGGAAGTGAAGCGTCTAACATATCTTCCAAATCAACTAATATATTTTTGAGTTTTGGCTTTAGCTATTTTGCTTAGGTAGAATTTCAAGTACGCCTTACATTGCTTAAAAACAAAATTGAACTGATTATGTAATTATGATGGGGAATGTTCTTTTGGGTGGTGAATATTCATTTTGCACAAAAATAGTAAAAAAAATAAAAGAAAAAGAAAAAAAATAAAGCTGTCTTATTGAACTAATGTGCTCTTAGAGGACCCCCAGTCAGGAACAGCCAGCCACATGAGTTTGAAACAGAAATGGCTTGAATGTGTTTGGGTGCCCTGGATACAGAGAATTGTTTTGGAAAATCTGATGCCTGGGTTTTATTCTTGGACAAGGAATGTTCTTATTTACACAAACTGAGCCACCAGTGAAGACTGACACTTATTTAACACACACAGCATCGTTCTTCCTTGTTCTGGTGAAGCATGGAGAAAAAAAAAAAACATGAAAAAATGTACTATGTATATGTATAGATTTTATTTTTAAAATATAGGTAAGACATGGTACTGAGAGTTAAAATATGCAGCTGTGTGTTTGGTTCAGTCCTTAACTTCATAGTAAAACCAGAAAGTGCTCTTAAGGTCTTTTTTTTTTTTAATGCTTTAATAACAAAACCATACAGACACGGAAGGAGTTGGGTAAGGGACATTGGAAAGTCAATTTTCTATGTCTTTTATCCAAAGAATTCTTAGGTTATAGCTATTTTGAAACAAAAAAAATTCAACTTAAAAATAGAAGTGAGGAAATAGGAACAGATTGCAGTCTGCAGCAAGAAGTGAAAAAGCAGGGAGTGGAAAGGATACAACAGAGTGTGGTGGGGGGAGGCACGGGGGTGTGGGTGGGGACTGCAGGGGTACATTTGTGTTCGGTCCTTCTCGGATGTCCTCAGTGTGGTGCCAATGAAAGGGCCGTGGAGACAGGGGCTGAGCTTCCTCACTTCTGTTGCTGAGTTACAAAAGCATGACGTGGACCACGTGATGGAAACTATAGAAGGCTTGGCAGACCATTGAACATCACACATAAGCTTATAGACACACACAGAGGCAGATATACTCACACACACTCAGCTCTGTCTTAACCTAACACTCCCCTCCCTCAGGAATGACCCTTCCCAGAAACCCCTGACCAGGTGAAGCCATTAATTTCTTTGTGAAGGCGTGTAGGGAGTCGTGGCCCTCCTCAGGCTGGAAGCTCTTAATGTGGAGATGGTTCAGAATGACTCCTGGGGGTTTCAGGAACACGGAGGCTTCACCTGGTCGGGCATCTCTGAAGGGTCACTTCTGAGGGAGGGGAGTGTTAGGTTATGATAAGGACAGATAAGGGTGAGGTGGCTGTGTTCTTTCTGGGAGAGTGACCCCCGTGCAAGGAGTCTTTTCCCTGTGGGGCTGGGCTGGATGTGAGTGAAACTCCTGAGAGGTGGAAGCATGCTGTTGGGGAGCAAGGCCTGGGGACCGCTCCCCAGCAGGCTGGGCCCAGCTAACCACTTCCTGGCCCTGTGATAGGCATCCTACAGAGGGCCAGGTCTGTTTGCCTTGGCCTCTGTAAGCTCCACTGGGAAGAATTGCTGTGTTTTCTTGTCAGAATAGAAACCGCTGCCTCCTCCCTGCTATTGATTTTTTTGTGTTATTTCATTTGTAAACGAACGCTTGTTCTATATTATAAAACTAGTCAATGCTAAGCAAATTTTTGAAGGTTGAAAAAAGTCAATTTCTTGTGAAAATAAACGCAAAGGGAGGCGTGGGCCAGCTCTTCCGCCTTGTGCACAGTTTAATTTATGTTTCTGTTTCCTCAGCGGCACACTCACCTGGGGCTGGTGTCTTTCTGTGCGGGCCCATAGCCTCACACCGTCTCTGACGAGCATTTGCGCATCCTCCACAACTATCCAGGTGTCAAGCTGAGTCGAAGCCTTGTACCCACGTTCACCCACTTGCAGTAATTAGATCCGTTAGAGAAAAGGTAGGGAAAGCCATAAACTGGGAGGCACACGCATGCAAAGTCTCCTTCAGCTGCAAATGTGCGTGTGCATTGACTTGCCAATCTTACTTTGCAACCTTTCTTGCAAAAACCCGTTGAGACTGCATCTCAACCTCTCTCACCCTTTCCACTTGGTTTCTTCAAATGGAGCAATAGCTTGATACACGCGAAGCAATTTAAGTGCAGGATGCTTTCAGATCGTAGTAATTAGGATATACTTTCACAGTTCATTCACCCATACGTTAAAAAAAAATACATTAAAAAAAAAAAAAGTCACCGTGACACAATTCCTGCCAGAAGCAACTTAAGGGCCGAAAGGCCTGCCTCTGTGGCTCAGGGGTTACTGTCTGTCACCGTGGAGAAGGCATAACAGAGGAGCATGGCTGCTGAAGATTGGGGTGTTCATGGCCCCAACCAGGAAGCAGGAGAGCAGTAGTGAAAGCAGGTGGCTAGAACTCTCAAGGCCAGTGATATTCCAGTGATCCGCTTCCTCCAGTGAGGCGGCAGCTTTCCTAAACTTCCCCAAACATCACATCAAACCGGAAGCTGAGCTTTCAAACACACGAGCCTGTTGGAAAGGAGCTAATCTTTCCCAACTTTTTTTTTTATATAATTGCCTTATTTACCTTGGGCTGGGCAGGTATTTTTACCCACGCTACCTCAATAACCTCCCCACCCGTCTCCCAGCCTCCACCCTGACCTCATTTTTATAGGCCCGTGAACCTGTTCTATTCCACGCACTCATTTCACCGACTTGCCTAATGATCAATTAAGTTGTCATTTCAAAAAAACTTGTAGAACTGATGTGAACTGGTCTGGGAAGAAACGAAGTGATTGCTGGCGAAAATAAACGAAGCCGTCAGCAGCAGGGGCGCACGGCAGGGATACTCCAGTGTCGATCAACTGGTTTCAGTGGAGACAGGTTAGAGTGTCTCTGTGGGGGTGTCTGCCTGGCGCTCCAGCACTCTGGAGGCCAAGGCAGGGTGATTGCAGGCCAGCCTTCAGCTACATAGTGAGACTGTGTCTCAGCCTCCCTGACTCACCCTCCCAAAGCGTTTCTACTAGCATGTAAGTAGCTGTAAGTGTTTAACCTTTCAGACTTTATGAAACTAATTTCTGGTTTGGGTGGTACTGAGCGATCCAGTCCAGGGTCTTCAGCATCCCAGGAAATCAGTGTAACCACTGAGCTACCCCCTCCCCAGCCCCCACAAACCCTTTTTATTTATTTATTTTTTTTAAATTCATGTGCATGCATGTTTGCATGTGTGCAGGTGATAACGCGTGTGCGCGAATGTGGAGGCCCAAGGCTGACAGCAGGAGTCCTTCACCTTGCTCTTTGAGGCAGGGCCTCTCCTTTGAGTCCAGAGCTTGACTGACGTTGGGCTAATGAAGTTAGTGAGCTTGCTCCCGCGATTCTGTGTGGAGTGGCTGCCACACCTACTTGCCATTTTCTCATGATTTGGGGATTTGTACTTTGAGCTTCCCAATTGCTGCCACGCAGCAAACACTTTAATTGCTGAGCCATGTCCTCAGCCCAACGGCGCTAATCTTCCACGACCTGTTTTAAATCCTCAGGAATGCTTTCCTGCAGTTTTTCCTCGAGGGTTTGGCTGATTTCCTTGTCATCTCTGAATTTTAAAAAATACATTCATTTAATATCTATATGTGTGTGGATCCTTCGCCTGCATGTATGTCTGGGCACTATGTTCGCACCTGGTGCCTGAGGAGGCCAGAAGACAGTGCTGGATCCCCTGCACTGGATCCCCTGCACTGGATCCCCTGCACTCAGTAAGAGCTGATTGTGAGCCACCACGTGGGCGCTGAGAGTCAGGGCTCTCCGGAAGGGCAGAAAGTGCTCTCTATAACTGCTGAGCCATCTCCCCAGCCTCTGCTTTTTACTTTTAAGTGAACAGAACGGAGTCAAGGACTCTCAGATTTCATAACAACTTACTTCTGTCTGAGTAAAGAGCGGCTCTATTTAGCCACCTTAAGGTAAGCCCAGTTAGTGAATTTTCCCCCAAATTAATTATTTTTTAAAAGCTGTTTTCAACTCCAAAGGATATATCATGTTCTTTTCTCTCTGGCATTTAAACCAGTGTGAAAATGTCCCTTGGAAACTAGCTCTGTGGGGGACTGCAAGGGAAGCAAGATGCGTGGTGTCTTCCTAAGGCTGGTGGTTTGGTTAAAGCGATTCCCCTGCATCAGATCCTACCAAACAGTTAAGTGAGAAGAGTCTGCCTTGCTCAGTGTACTTTGCACAGGCTTGAGGAATCAGGACTTCTGAGTGTGGGGTGTGGCTAACACTAGACCCGGAGGAAGAAGTGGGATTTGAACTGGCTCGTGAATAAGGGAGAGGATTCTGGACAGGAGGGAAGAGGCCTGGCTCGGTGTGGTACAGCTCAGATACACTTAGAAAACAGACCAGGCAGGAGGATTGGCATTGTCGCCAAAATTTCCTTATGGGTTTATTCCGAGTGTTCCCTCGCTCCTCTGAGCCGTGGCATTCAATTGTCTTTGGTCGTGTTTCTTGTCTTTCTCCCATCCAAGAATCTCTACACAGCCAGTTGTTTGTCTTCACCCTCTGTTCAGTCTGAAGGTGTGGCACTGGCAAGATAGAATATGTGGCCTTCACGGTACTGAATGTCTTTTATCTCTTCAGCCTGCGTCAGTCAGGACAAGGCTAGGTGCTGCTGCAGTAACAAGCGTTCAGGTGGATTTCAAATTTGAGAGGATTATGATAACTAATTCCCATTTCTCACCTTTGCTCCGTATCCAGTGTGGGTTGATATGAAAAGCAAAGTCCTACTTGTTGCTGTCATCCAGGGGCTCACATGACCCTGATATCATCATCACCCTCTGCCAGCATGGCCTGGATCAGCTTACCCCTCCTTTCTAACTACTCAGCATTCATTATCCACAACGTTGTCAGATTCACTAGTAAGTTTCTTAGTGTGTCTCATATCTTTTTTGTTTTTGTTTGTTGAGATAGTGTTTCTCTGTGTAGCCTTGGCTGTCCTGGACTTGCTTTGTAGACAGGGCTGGCCTGGAACTCACAGCGATCTGACTGTCCCTGCCTCCCTGAGTGCTGGGTTTAAAGGCGTGTGCCACCACGCCTGGCTGTGTAGCCCATATCCTATGGATAAATAATTTCTTAAATTCGTTCCCATTGCATTGAGGAATCTGTCAGTGCAGGCTGGTTGCTGTTTTTTTTTTTTTTTTTTTTTTTTTTTTTTCCGAGAGGCCCTTCTAAAGTTTTCACGAGCACGTCCTGTGCACAGGATGAAGAAAACCATGTGTGGGGAAGAGAAGCCGAGCTGGGATGGAGACAGCGTGGAGAACAAGTGTGGGGCTGTCCAAGCTTCACTGCCGGCACCTCCTACGCGTGACTCCGGTTTCTCACTTCGCCTCTTTGAACTTCGTCTTCTTTTATTACACCATGAAGGAGTTGGTCTGGGTTATGCGTGAGGCTCCTTTCAAGACAATTATTCTCTACAAACATGACAGAAGTAAAATTTAAAGCCAGAAGTAGACTGTGTCTTCTGTATTCTAAATATATTGAAGGTTTTTTTTTTTTTTTTTTTAATAAAGGTTTTAAGCTCTTCCTGGTGAAAGAAAGTTGTACTTTTCTTTCTTGATAATTTTTTGAGAACCTCCTGCATGAGCCACCCTCCCCTCTGCAGTTCCTCCAGGGTCCTCTTCTCCCAAAGTCACGAAATCTTCTTTAATTGTTATACACATGTATATAGAACCAACGGAGTCCATTGAGCTTCGCTCATAAAACATACCTGTGTGTGTGTGTGTGTGTGTGTGTGTGTGTGTGGCTGAGCGGTGGGGATTGGACATCCTATGTGGGCGCTCCTGACGTACGCTCAGCAAGCGTACGTCACCTGCATCTCTTCACCTGGATATGGGACCTCGCAAAACACCCCTCCACACACCCCACCGTCCATGTTGGCATGCCAACTTGTATTTTCATTCTGTTAGTCTTGTTCAGGCAACCCAATTTTGAGAGTTCATGGGTACAGCTTTTTTTTTTTGGTAATATATAGGAGACACAATCTTGCAGAAGATGATGTACTATTAAAAATGTTTACAGGACCTCCTCAGCTTAGAGCTGATCTATTTATTTGCATGCTCTGTCCCCTCTACTCTTTGATATTTCCCGTCTGCAGTGGGGAAAGGGTCTGTGTAAAAGCCATGGCCGCTGGCAGATTCACTTGCAACTTTGGAGGATCTTACCCTCTTGCAGCAACAAACAAACAAAAAACAAACGGAAAACCCAAGTCCGGAGTTAGGCAGCAACAAGCAGATGACAGCTGACTCCCAGAAAGGCCTGCTTCCTGCAGCAATTCTTCATGTTCCGAAAGGGGCACTTAGTGAGAAAGATAAGTGCTTTTGGTTTCTGAGGCGTGCAGCCAGCTCTCTGCCTGCCTTGTTTCACACTGTTGGCACTTTCCCACAGAAAGCCTTCCCCTGGGCTTTTGCTAATGTGTGAGGTACTATAATTTATAGTGCATTCAGGAAGAAAAATGTCCTATAAATATAGAATCATACAAAGAATGTCCTAGAAGCAGAGCCTTAGCTCTAATTGTCAGGTAGGATTTCCCAAGGCTTCTAATACCCTATCAGTCTCTAAGGGCCAGAGATGGCTGATAGGAATGCTGTGAAGTGTGGACAACAGAAAATGAAAAGGAGTTCATGTGAATGAATGCACCCTTAACACCGAGAAATGCGCACACGCATACACGCACAGTTATGTGCAGCTGATGACATTTTCAACAGCATGTGACAGCTTTGCCTGGAAACCAGCGATATTCCTAACCATATGGTAAATGGTGTGAGGGCTTGGCTGAGGGCCTGGGTGGCTTTGGTTCTCTCCCTCATCCCTACCTGAGATGTCCTTTCTACCTTGTGGAAGATTGTCTCCAGCTGGCTTCCAGGGAAGGCTTTGCTTGCCCTGAGTGTACGTGCTTGTGGCTGCTGTGGCTGTGTGTGCGTATGGCCCACTTGCCAGCTGTGGCCATGGCTGCTGGGTGACCTGGGTTTTCTGTATTTCTGTGTTTCCCTGAGTATTCTATGTGTGCTTGGATGCATTCTTTCTGCCACGATTCCTACACCTGGTGGCTAGGGCTGTAAAGCTTGCATCTTGAGTCCTAAGGTTTGAGGACTTTAAGTAGTTGAGAGTCAACAAAGAGACCCTGGGCCACTGTGGGTCCTCGCTGAACCGACGGGGAGGTGCAGGTATGGAGAAAAAGCCCCACTTCCTTCTCTGCTCATAGCCTTTCCAGTTTCCTTCTCCATGCTCACCCCACACAGTGTCTTTCCTGCCCTGCCCCTTGCCAACTTGCTTGGAAATGGTCTTGTAGGGGTACTGCAGACCTCTACCCTAGGCTAATGTTTTCAGGAAAGGTGTCTGTTTGGGGATGCTGAATGAGGTGAGTCCATGGACACAGCAGATTGATGTTGACTTAGATGGTGCTGTGCTCCGAGAATTCTGGTACCTGGCATGTTAGGAAAACGTTATGTATGCATGTAGAAGGGTGTGTGTGCGTGCATGTGTGTGTAAGTGTGTGTGTGTGTGTGTGTGTGTGAGAGAGAGAGAGAGAGAGAGACAGACAGACAGACAGACAGACAGCAAAAACAATCCTGAAAAATATGGTTAATACTTTTCTAAATTTCTATTTGCTTTCTTAGGCAAACATTTTTATATAAGCTTACTTCTGAAAGAAATGACATGCCCCTCTCCTGTCCTCGTTGGTATGCGGGCTCCATGAACTCCCTGATTTGACATTTGAGTCCCCATTGTGTATGCAGATACTGTGTAGCGTCTACATTATGCAAATTAGTGGAAACCTCTGGGTCTCTCTGGATCTATTCCAGGTATTTGGCTTCTCTTTTTACCGCCTGTGATAAAATCCAGAAATACATGGCATTCTCTTCTCTTAGCTCTCCCTTGGGGTGTTCAATCTTACCCAGATTGGAGCCATTTCAACGTGCACAGAAAATACGGGGAACTTAAAGACGTCAGTTTAAGAACAAAGCGCCACTCTAATTTGCTTGGCTCCTCTTCCAACTTAGCAGAGTAACTTCGAAAATAAATCTAGAGTGTTTATTCTTCCTTGTCCTTTTCTCTATCCTTCCTAAAAGTTATCAGGGCCTGCCTGAGTTATAGTGCATTTTTTCCTGTCAGGGATGATCTGATTTCTAGCTCCCTCATCCCTCGCCTCCCAGCCCACACTCTGTGTAATGATGCCGGGTGGCAGATTGATGGGGCGAGGATTCGGAGTGCCTCTCGGCCTGTGGGTTTCAGCACCCCTGATGCCACTGCCAGAGACTGCTAGCAGATGGACTTGCTGGAGGTGAGGTGGGCGTGGGTCCTGACACAGAGCATCCCGGGGAAGGGTACCCTGTGGCCTGGGTTGCTCCTGTCCCTGACCAGCCCTGCTGGTTAGAGCATTAACACAGACTCAGCTCTTTTCTTGCTATTGTCTTTATTTAGTGTTAGTAGGCTGATGATGTGCACTGAAGTAAAATCCTTTCATTTTGTGAGTTTATAGTAGCTTGAGGATTGGGGAGTGTTGAACCTAAAGCCTCAGATGCACTACGTAAGCTCTACCACTGAGCTGTATCCTCAGGCCCCACACATGGAGTTTTGTGTGTGTGTCTCCTATGGTTTGCTGAGCCCCTTGTTGCTTTAGATTTATGTATTTTTTTTTTCAAGTATGATTTTTTTGAATGCTGTTTTTATACCCCGTGTTCTTCCTCATCCTTCTCTGGGATATCAGGGCCGTGAATGTTAGAAGTCTTGATATGGTCATACAGGTCTCCCAAAATCTTCTTTTAAAAGATTTGTGTTTAGGTCTGTGTGTGTGTGCATGTGTGCCCGCATGCATGTGTTTGTATCTTGAGTGCTGGTGCCCTCAAGACGTGGGACCCCCTGGAGTTGGAGTTACAGGCAGTTGCAAGCTGCCCATTATGAGTGTTGGGAACAGAATTTGGGTCCTCTGCAAGAGTAGTATAGACTCTTAACTGGTGGCCCAGTGCTCATACCTCAAGCTCTTTTTGTCCTCATACCCAGTCATTCTCTTCCTCTCAGTTTTACTTCCAGTTGCTTCATCTATAGTCCACTGGCTCATTCTTCTACTGAGTCTATCCACTGATAGTTTATGTTAGTTACTATATATATTTGTTTAAAAAATGTCCACTTGGCTTTTTTTTTTTTTTTTTAGCTCCTGTGTTGGCTGAGTCTCCTTTTCAGTCTTGGTCAAAACATTTCCTCGTGCTGTGTGCCTTCATTGGAGTCCACTAATTGTCCTTTCTCATCCCAGCTGGGAGTTTTTTGTTGTTGTTGTTGTTTTAATTCTTCACATGCTTAGTAGTTTGGGATTGCATTCTGGACATTTTGAGTATAATCTATGGAATATATATGTATGTATGTATACACACACACACACACATATATATATATATATATATATATATATATATTTAATATGGGACTGCCCTCACTGGGCTTGGGCATGAAGTCTCAGCCAGCTTACTATGGTGTAAATATGGAATGTGCTCCAAGCTCATGTGTTGAAGGTCCTAAGCCGGGGACATTAGTTCTGGATTTAAGGAAGCAGGTTACCGGGGGCAAGTCTTTGGGAGGTGTCTTGACCTGACCCCTTCCTGTTTCTCTACCTCCTGGCCACCGTGAGGTGAGCTCTCTGTGCCCTGTTCACCTTCGTGTGGTGCCTCAGCGACACAGAACCAATGACCAAGGGCCAGAAGCCAGAGACCTGGGAGCCCAGACACATCTCCCCAAGAACTGTTTCTCTGCCTGGCGACTGGTGACAGAGATGAGAAACTGTTTGGGTTGTGGCATTTATGTCAGTCGTGTTTGCAATGCGATCACGCCGTGTTTCAGATCTGCCCCTAGGCATGTGCCTCAGTAGCCAGCCTGGACTCTGGCCAAATGAAAGATCAGGGTCAGATCTAAGCCTGTGTAGTTTTGGAGTGGGATGGACGTCACAAACTACTATGGCATTTTCTCAGCTGCTGTCTCTTCCCAGTGGCTCCAGTGTGGTCCACTTCCCCCTGGCTTCTAAATCTCCGGACAGAGATTTGGGTATCTGGAAACCACGCTGTGCTCATGCTTTGGTGCACATTCCCTATGGCTCTCAGTCTGAGGCCAACTGGGTGACGAGAGAGACACACCACCCTCTTGGAGCTACTGCCTCAGAGCAAACCACTAACTGCCTTTCCTCAGAATGTTAGCTGTGTTTTGGCCTCTGCTTTTGCTTTGACCAGTTTAGTGGGCTTGCTTTGGAGTTGGGATACAAGAATGGAGAAGTGGAAAAGCTGGGGGGGTTGGTGGGCTCCCTCTGGGGGAGAGTACTTGCCTTCCTTCCCTGAGTCTGAAGGGGGCGGGGGCTTCTCTGGCTTTCTGTCTGTGTTAGCAGTCCTGAATGGGGACAGGGCCAAAACAAAGAATTGTTGGGTTAGGGGTGGAAACTGAGAAAACTCACTTCAGAGACAGAAGCTTAAAATGCAAGCTTTATTTTCTGTGTGCGCAGGAAGGCAGCCAGTTCGAGATCTGAATGGAATCCCTGAAGGGAGATCGTACATTTTTAAAGGAGGGGAGCAGGAGCGGGTGTTGCATTGGCCAATCATAATTTGACACAAGCAAGGAAGGTAACGTGGGTGACTGGGCCTTTCCAAGTCACCTGGTTTCAGGACCTTAGTCTCAGCTTTTTGAAGTCATGTCCTCTCTTGGACTTTGGTCCGGAGTTTTAGGATGATAAGAATACAAAGGAGTGGGCAAGCTTTAAGTCAAGACCTCTTAACAGACAAACATGAAACACCTGAGGAAGCAGGGGAGGAGTTGGGTTCCAGACCCTGCCAGCAAGATGGAACTTGTCTCTGGGACGGCTGGACTCAGAAAACTGTCTCCTAACAGAACAAAGGAACTTACAGTTGACTCCATGGTACTTTGAATTTTAGCCACTCTCCCCGGCCCCCCATTTAGCCTGCAAATATTTACTTGTCTGAGTTTCTAAAGAACTCTTCTCCACTTCCCTTCCCTCATTGCTGTGTTCATGGGGTATGGGGACGTCCTTAGCCATCTGACGCAGACTTCAGACTCAACTCTCATTTCAACAACATTTTTAATAAGGTATCCGCATTTGGGGTATCATTGCAAAACATGTGATTGAGCCTTGCTCTATGTCAGGGGTGAGTCTGAGGGCCAAGAGAGTAACAGAAGATCTGGCAACTCTTGTATGTAAGGGCACCATAGGATGTAGGGAGCTGATGCCCAGAAACCCTCAGGTGAAGCTGGATTTATATGCTGCCCAGATACCACAGTGTGCCTCCCCTCCCCCAGCAGCCCCCACCGCCCACTCCTCCCTTGGAAGAGAAATAAACAGTTTCCTTCATTGTTCCGTGCCCACCAACAGATGCTCTCAATTACCACAAAATTGCTAAATAAATCTATTTTGCTTGTTTTCGTTTGTTTCTTCCAGAAAGCCTTGGCTTCTCTGATCAACACATCAACATACACTCAGCCCTGAGTCTTGTTTAGTTGGAATCAAGGATGTACAACCATGTCCATTTCCTCTGGCACAGCCATGATGCAGAGAACCCGTTGAGAGCCGCCACTCCTGGTGGGAAATGGCTGGCTCTAAAACCTCCCAGGGGCTTGGGAATGTACCTTTGGGAACACACTGATAAATACGACCCCCGATATTCTATCATGGCCAAGGAATTGATATTTTAGTCACCCAGTACACATGATTTCCTAAAGGAACTGTGACATTAAAACAGGAAGGAATGGGCCTGTACGGAAAAAAAATGCTTTCTTTTTGGTTTATTTTATTATTTTGTTTCCTCTACCCATCTCAGTACAAAAAGGGCTTGTATAGAATTTGTCCGTGCTGCTATGCCTGGTGGCACATGCTTATTAATCCTGTCACTTGGGAAGCTGAGGCAGGAGGATCTCAAGTTTGAGGTCCCTATGAGCCACATAAGAGTGGCCTGGGCAACACAACAAAACCATGTCTCAAAGCTCACTGTGCTGCTGTTTTTAGTTTGGCAGTTTCTTCATGGGCTGCGTGAGATCATTTGTGAGGGCTAGGAAATTGCTTTTGAAGAAGAAAACTGTTGTTCTAAATTTCCAGACAAGGAAAGCTTTTGCAGGGCAGCGTTGATGACTCTTCTTTTCTAGGTCATGGATGGGCCTGCTTAAGAAAAAAAAATAATTTTTTAATACCACCCGTTTAGCTCGAGGCTTTGTCTTGAATTAATGAGTATAGCCTTGCAGGCCAAGAAGTACTTTAAAAGATTGCTTTAAAATTTTTTTCTTTATTATCCTGTAGGAATAAAATCTTAGAGCCCAGCCTCCTGGTTTTAAGAGAGCCTCTGTCTCTTTCTTTCTAAGAAACAAAATTTAATGCTGCTATAATAAATAAGAAAAATATCCCAAACCCTCCGGTCTGTGCTTGGTGCGTCCTCATCGAGTCTGACCCCTTAGCTCATGCACCTTTTCCCGCTGGATAGCAGAACCTCAAATGTCTGCAAAACAGCACAGGGCTACGTGAGCTAGCTTTTCAGAGGACCTTCTGCTGTCTTTGATCTTACTGTTTGGAATTCCATGTGAAAGAAAGCCTCCCGCCTCCCTTTCAAGAAGTAAACATCAGAGTAAGTGCTGGCTGGAGTCTTATACAAGGAGAATGGCCGTCCTCCCGTCCCCCTGCCCCCACCCCCAGTCCAGGAGCTTGACCTCTTGTGAAGCTCATGCGATAGGAGGTGTCCAGTCTCTGTGCCGATTCCACCCCCTCAGACCCCATCTGTGTGAAGTCTGGTGTCTTAGGAAGCAAGGGCCCAGAGGGGCTTCCCTCTCTTTGCGGGGAGAGGGGAGCTCATCCGTGTGACAACTCATTGAAATGCTGCACTTGACATTTCCACACAGGCCTGTGGGGAACAAACAGACAACCTCACACAAAGAGATTCTGCTCGCAGCCACCTGCTGCTAAGTGACTCTCTACCTGCCCCAAGAGCCGGCTGATGGACAGGTAGATGGGTTTTGGAAACCCACAGCCCCACCGCCTGGGAGTGATGGAGGTGTCGTTGTTACGGTCACTTGATATTTGAAGTACATGGATAATTGGCACGCAGTGCTCCCTGGCATTTAGGAGATTGTGTGGCGCAAAACCATCATCATATTTTTTTTTTAAAGAAAATTATGGGCTTTGCTGTTTTCTATTAAACTTGCCTGAGTGTTTGAAGGTGCCCACAGAATTCTGTTTGTGGGAATTTGGGAAGGACATTATGCTGACGTGTGCAGTGGAGAATTAAGACAGATGATAATTGAATGAGATGATAAAAGCCCGTGGTTTCCATGGGGAAATAACCACGACCTGCTGTCGGATTGATCCCAATAAGAACATTGCTTTATGTGAAATGTTTTTTAAACAGCTGAACCAAAGCAGTAAGCCAGAGCACAACTGAGGACATTTATTGCTACCTGTGTGTTTCTATTAGAGCGCCGTCTGAGGTTCCTCGACTTCGGCTATCCACCAGCACAGCTGTGTTTAGCTTCTTTGTGGTCCACACTTAGCTGGCAACGAGAAGTATCAGGTTGCAGAAAGATAATCCTACATCTAACCAGAGATTCACAAACTACTGATTTGGGAAGTCTGCATGCTAGTGCTGGGGTTCGATGCTGCTGCTGGGTTGAACGTGTCTCTTTAATAGTTCTACAAAGACCTTGCTGTGTTTGGTTTTTGTTTTTGTTTTTGTTTTTTTTTTTTAGCCATAGAAACCCTTTCCTGTAATCCTTATCTGCTTTTTTTGTGCTTTGATTGTGGAGTAATCCTTACGGACCCCATTTTCTTGTGTCCCTATTGTACACCATAGAGAATTCCATCAAAACCCTTAAATAATTATTTGCATTTGTTGTGTGACAACAGCTGTGCCTGATATTAAACAGAAACAAACATACCCTGGGGGCATGAGGCACAAATGCCCACAAAATGAATGAATGAATGAATGACTCTTTGGTCAAACCTTGCTTCCATTTCACCTCGCCTCTATTCCACCAGCTGGGACCCTGGGTAGGCGTTCTGACTGCAGGGGCCAGCCTCAGTTTCCCTCTCTGTGGCTTTAGCTAGCAGAAGGCAGAAGACTGGAGAGCAGGGCAAATAAGGTGATATCTGTAAAGGGGCTGTTTCTTAAAGACCCTCTCCATACATTTCCCCAGAAGGCTCTCTGGTGCCACCAGTCACTGCTATCACATGATTTCTCACGCGCATCCTTAAATCCCGACCACACCTCTGTGAACAGTCTCTCTGTGAAATTCTCCGAGGTTAGCCAGTGTGATGGTTCCGGGTGTCCTGCCGAGTCCCCGACTGATAGTTGCCCAAGCCACCTAAATGACAAAGTTGGCTAATCTAGATATGACAGCTCGACCCGCTTGCGTTATTGCTCATAAATGCCCCAGAAGAGCGCTCCGCCTGTTCGATGCAGAAAAGAATGCGAGCAGGAATAGGCGGAAGTGTTTGCTGTGACCTCAGAAGCAGAGAAGAATAACTCTTAAATGTGTCCCTATTTTCTTTTCAAAGTCATTTTGCACAAACCCGATCTGCTCCTAGCCATGGCGTCTCCTGGGAGAGTCTAGATTGCATTCAAATCTGTATTTATCCTTGCCTGGTCCTTGCTGGTGCTTGATAAATATTGACTGACTAAATGGTTATCAGCATCTAATAAGAGAAGAAAAAAAATCAATATTGGGTTGAAAGGTAGATTAGATAGCATTCCTCGATGCTCTCTGATCTACCTTCACAGGACAACAGCTCTGAGACATGGCGGTCCTCAGCAAAGGCACCTTGCCCAGCAAGTGGCTACAGTGTTTCCGCAAGACAGAGTCTTGCTATACAACTGTCTAAGTTTCTTTTCCTGTTGCTCTGATAAGGTGTCCTGGCAGAGGGAATTTAAGGGATTTGGGGGCGGGGTTCGCAGTTCAAGATTATATGGTGGAAAAGTCACAGCAGCAGGAGATGAAAACAGATTCATGGTCAAGAAGCAGACAGCAGTGAATGCTTGTGTTCTGCTCACTCTCTTCTTTAGGTGCACTCTCTAGTCCTAGCCTTGGGAACAGTGCTATCCGCAGTGGGCAGGCCCTCCCACGTCAATCAACCTGACCAAGATAATCCCCCAAGGTCTGCCTGGATGTCCATCAAAGATGGTTGCAGATCTCATCAGATTGACAGTAGAAATTAACCATCACAGTAGTCTGGGATGGCTTTTACTTGTTATCCTCCCGCCTCAGCATGGGCCAGTGTTGAGATGACCAGTGCTAAGGAAGGTCACCAAATGCCCGAGTATCTCTTCCCCATGAAGTTGGTGCTTCAGTTTTACAGTGCTGTGAAACCCCAGAACTGCTGCCCTTTAAGGAGCAGATTTTTTGATGCTCTAACCTTAGAAAACAGTAATTGATAAGGACCCCTTTCCTTCTGGATGTGAAGTGGGATCACCTTGTATCGAGACACAGTTAAGGTACTGTCAGGTGAAGTCAGGTGGAATGTATCTTTGACCAGACAGTCCCTAGGAATCATTATCACCTGTAGAGGACTTTTAATTCAGAACATGGCTGTTCTGGCAAGAGATCACAATCAAAGACCCTCTAGGTCTGTGTGATTTGGCTGGCAAGAGATCACATCCAAAGATCTAGGTCTGTGTGATCTGGTTGGAATACAAGCATGCCTTTAATCCAGGAGACAGAGGCAAGCAGATCTGAGTTCAAGGCCAGCCTGGTATAGAGCAAGTTTCAGGTAAAGGAAAGCTTAGGTCCAGGCGTGGTGGTACACCCCTTTAATCCCAAACAATGAAGGTAATGTAAGTTTGCGGAAGGAAGCACCATGTTTGAAAGTGATACCTAAGTAAGTGGCAGGAAACGTAATTAATCAGAGAAAGATTTGACAGAACAGGATACACCCAACTCTCATGAGAAGAGAGAGGAAAGGGAAGCTACTAAAGGGGCAATGAGAGAGAGAGAAGAGGTAGTTTTACCAGGACAGTAATGGAGAGCACATAGGTAAAGACTGAATGAGCCAGGGAATGAGAAGAAGCCAGGAGATTAGAAAAGATTTCTGGAGTTAGTTTGAGGCTGAGCAGAGCAATTCAGAGGCCCAGAGAAGAGCCAGATCGAATAAGTCAGCTGGGAGAGGAGTTTGAGCCAGAACATCTGAGTTGAACCAGCCAGCCCAGAGTTCCAAAGAACAGAAAGGGTGAGCTTATTAAGCAATAAGTCTCAGGGGCTGAAAATGTTCCAGGCCTAGGTTAGATTGTACGGAGGCTAGTAGCTTCCAGGACTAGGCCTAGGTTAGCAGACAGATGCAGGAGGCATCCAAGACAACAGCTGAACCAGTTGAATGAGAGTTCCTTTTACAGTCACCGGCTTCTTAACTCGGCCACTGGACTTTCTTACAACGTCCTCCTGTGGTTCATGTGGCCCTTAAACAAGAGCAGCTCTGTGCACACATGCTGTTAGCCTGGGCCCAATCTCATGTTCACCCGCTCTGCCCAGACACTCAGTCTTTCCACGCTGACTGTGTTCTCTGTCCCTCACAGGGTCCCCGGTGGCGCATAGAGCTCCAGCCATGGGCAGGTCCTGCTCAGTCCCTGGATGAAGAAGCCTCAAGGTTCCTGAGCTACATCAGTACCACTCAGGTTGTGTTTCAAGCTCAAATAGGTTTGGGGATGCAAAGGTACTGACCAACCATCGCAAGGAGAGTTTGCCCTCTGGGGCTGGGAGGTTGTGAGGAACTCCTGATAGGAAGAGGGTAGAGACCCCGGTTCTGAATGGCTGCTACTCAGCTTTCTCCCCTTGCCTGGAAGCAGAGAAGATGGCTTCCCTTTGCCTGTCATCTTCCCTCTAGGACTCTCACCGACCTGGAATGTTCTAATGATTCAGCCCCAAGTGTTTTAAAGAATCACTTTAGAAAATGGCTTTGGAAAGCCATTTGAAGAGACAGATTTGTCCCTGTGAGTAGGCAGTCAAGTGTGTCACAAAACAAAAGCGTCATCTGGAGGTTCAGCAACTTTCCTATTTGGAAGCCTTCATCTAGCTATGTGCCTCCCAGCCACAGGCTCTTGGCAGCCAGGCAACGGTGAGCTGGGCGGGGTAGCCAGAGCCTCTGAGGAGAACAACAAGACTTTAATGACCCCTGTGCTCACTTCCCTGTCCCTGGAGCGCCCTGAGTCATTAGTGAGCTTGGCCTTTGTTAGTGGCTTAACACACACAGTAGCAGCTCCTGCCCAGCTCCGAGAATGAGTTGGAGCCAGGCCCTGAAAAGGGAAGAGAACGTTCATGAAAGTAACTCTAGGGCGCTTGACACATTGATCAGCCGATTTATTCTCTAAGATTAGCCTGCAGAAAAGGCAGATCTAAGAGGAGATGGAGGCCTGGGGACACTTAGCCGTGGATGGAGAGGTGGCAGAAGGTAGAACTTTCTGAGCCTGGCAACTGAGCATAGGCTCACGCTAGGATGCTCCCTGGGCAGGCATGGCCTGGGGGAGGCGGGCCTGGTTGCTTAAGATGGCTGGCCCTTGGCACTGCACTGAGCCTCGCTGGCAGCAAAGCCCATCATAAAGAATGGGAAAGAGTATAGTCTAGTTTCCTGTCTGCCCTCTGCTTTGAGAGATGCTCTCGCTATTCAGCCCAGGCTAGCCCTGAACTCCTGCTGAGGGCTGAGGTCGCAGGTGTATGCCATTGTGCTGAGCTCTTTTCCAGAGCTGTAGGAGATTAGTTTAGGTTGAAAATCTTATTTCTTACATGCTGCAGTCAGACAATCCTAGGAATTTTAATACTTGTCCCTAAACATGGAAATAAAAGCTTGTGGAATTAATTGTGGCTGATAGAATGATAAATCAGTTCCCATGCTTTACAGAAATTTATCTTATTCGGGCTGCTTTAAATTAATTCAGTGGACTTACCCAGGCATAATTAAAATATTATAATTTTAATTTTACAATTTGGCTTTACATGAAGCATAGGAGACTAGGTCTCTTAATTATAACCTAGAAACGCTCTTAAAAAGCCTGGAGAAAAATTAGAAGTATTAAATATACAAACTGAACTTGAAAATGATGAGCTCCATCCTCCAAAATTAATCTTTTGAGCACAACTCTCCAAATTCCATCTTACATGTGTTTTAGGTTAATTTTCTATACCTTATAATGAGGGGTACATACTTACAAGATCCTCTTGGAGCATTCTATGGTCATTTCAGACTTTTCCTGGGTCTTTCGCATGAGCCATGGTCTGAGAGGGGGAGGAAAAAGTCTGGAAAGAGAAAGCATGTTCTAGTGTGATGTGGACTAACACTGGAACCTGGATGATTGACTTTGATCAGAACAGGCTGTCCCTGTTCTGATCCTGAAAAGCTTGAGGTCGGACCAAATGCCTCCAAGGCCTCCCCCGTGGCTGAGTGATGTACAAAAAAAATAGTTTATGGCTGTTATTACCCAAGTATTTCTGAGTGCCTATGTGGCCAGGGAATTTGGAAAGCACTTGGCTTGCAGTCTTGGCCTCAAGGACCCCAGAGACGAGTAGATACATAATTACTGGACAACGTGAGACGTGCTGTGATGGAGACATGGTGTCCGAAGCTCTGAGAGAAAGGCTTCCCACCACATTGTGATGTGGGTCTTCAGCTGGATTTCAGACCCTCACTGATACAGGAGGCTTGAAAAGCAAAGCCACAGCGTCAGAGCAAAGCGACAGTGTTTCTGCTAAACTTTGTGGGAGTCTTCACAAGACAGATGTTCCCTTAGGAATGGCCAAAGCACGGTGCTTTCATGCTTTGTACATGGAGGAAAAATAAACTTGGGAAGGAACAATGGAACAAATGGACCTCTAGACACACACAGTAAATCCCAAGGGTACTGCCAGGAGAACTGTAGTGGGGACCTTGGCAGCAGGGATTGGGGGAGGCAGGAATCTAAGAGCTAGTGGGTGATGGAGTTGACTCTGACCTTTATTCTGTCTTTTTGCAATGCCAGTGACCAAGAGGATTCAGGGCTATTTCCCAGCCTCCATACGGGAAGGCCACCCCACCCCCAGAAATCTGTGTAGCCTGTTACACAGAGGAAAAGTCAAGCCAATGGCTCTCTGTGAAGTGATAGTCCCTTGAGAGATGGCAGCTTGAGGTAATGACTGTACTAGTTTGGAATCTTATTGAAATGATGTGTCCTGAGTTCCTTCCGGACTCAGTGGAAGGCTTTCTGTTCTTGAGAAAACTTCGATAGCTTGCAGGCCTCACCATGCTTTTGTAATCAGGAGACATTTTATCCAGGTAAAGCTCTGCATGCTGATGGCTTCCAGGTGGGAGCCGACACTGACTCTTCATTAGAGTCCTTCCTTCGATGACCGTTGCTCCTGCCCCTTCTTTGTGCAGCGAGTAGCTTTTTGGATGCTCTGTGACTTGCACCTCATTTAGAAATCAAGCTAACAATGGGAGCCTGTGAAACTTGCAAAATATTAACATCACGGTTACCTAAAATTTTCAGATAGCAGCGATGAGTCACTAAGTGAATTCCACCCCCATCCTCTATGCTGCCTAAAAAAAAAAAAAAAAAAAAAAAGAAGCCCTCCAATCTATGTTCAAACCAGTACAGTAAGGCCCAGCATTTGATAAGTTAATGGCTGAATTTTTCACATATCTGTACAAAAAGCATGTATTGATCACCTGCCCACGGGCTGGCACAATGCTGAGTTCTGGGATCTCAAACCTTAATGAAATGCCTCTCCCTAATGTTAAGTAGGATGTAAGAGAGGCATCTAAGGGAGGATGAGCATGTGGGTAGGCATTAGACAGCCATGGGCGTGGTTTTCTATGCATAGTGATGATCTTGGTGGCAAGATTAGGACCCTGATTTATTTATTTATTTAATGAAACATCAGAGGCTCTGGCATTTGACTCAACTATGCAGAGTATCAGTTCCAGTTTAATTAGCCACATTGTTTTTCATTCTTCACGTGGGAGGCCCTGATCACCCTACAGAGTTCTGCAGTGAATGGTACAGTGAACCGCTACCAGGAAATGGTTAAATCGCAAGCGCTTGCTCGGCTCTGAAGGAAGGCTCCAAAGCCAGCCTCCACACCATATGCCTCCAGGAAGGAAGCCTCTCAGTAGAGTTCATCTAAGCGACATGGCTGTTCTAAATTAGCACAAAAAAATGCTTTAAATTCTGTTTTTCTATTACTGCCCATCTCTAATCTGTTAGTTATCCAATTACCTACCCATCTACTTGTAAAAATAACCTAAGGAGTCAGGCTCCGGAGACCAGGAGACACATGCTGGAATTTTGCAGCATTGAATCAATAGTATATATTAGTATATATTATATTTGCATGCTCTCTCTCTTTCTCACACGCGCACATACACACACACAGAAAGAGAACGAAAAATTCATTCCTGCCTTTGAGCTTTTCAAAATAATGTAACCATATAAATGTACAGTTAATTGTTAAAGGATCCTGGCCAAAACTCCCCAAATTTTAAAAACCTTCTTTGCCACATTCCGCTCATGTGTTGGTAGAATTGGTATCCAAGCTTTGGGGATGCAAAATGAAATAGAAATGCATTAGATCTCTTTAAGCTAAATAAATTAAAAACATTTCACAAAAACATCATTTTTTCTTCCTGGAGTCTATTTGCCTTTGTCCAGACCTAAATTACTTTATATGGCTAAAATTACAAGGGGAATTAAGCAGGCAGAGGGTATAATTACTTCAGCTGGAGCTTAGCACGAAAGTTGCTGTCCTCGCTCATTTCGCTTGCAAGCGAGTTTATCGAAACCTTGGCTATAAATCTTAACCAGAAAGTTTGAAAAAAAAATCAATATTTAATTAATTTTTAGGAGCAGGATTTTATGGAGGACTTCTAGTTATTTTCCAAAAAAATGAATGTCTGTCGGTAAGACGGTTCATGAATGGTTAGAAGTGGGTAATTCTTGTGCTGTATCTTTTAGATAAAAGAGGAAGGGGAGAGGAAAAGACCGTCTCTCTGATAGGAGAGTATCTCTGCAAGATAAAATCGTAGGATGAGAGAGAGAAAAAAAAACGTGATTGGATGAAGTGCGATCATACTAGAGAGGATCCCGGGACAGGGGTTCTCAACCTTCCTAATGCTGCAACCCTTTAGTACAGCTCCTCATGGTGTGGTGACCCCCCCCCCCAGCCATAAAATTGTTTGGTTTCGGCTTCATAACTGTAAATTTTGCTACCGTTATGAATCGAAATGTAAATCTCTGATATGCCAGATATCTCATTCCATTCTGTGAAAGGGTCATTTGACCCCTCTCGAACAGCTGCCCTAAACCATGGCAGTGGTTCAGGAGGAGCAACTGCACCATGACTCCTGCCCTGAGTTCCTTGTTTTGAGGGGCCCCTGGTTAATTGTTGATGCCAACCTTTCTGGTCTTTGTTGGGGTGGGGGGCGGTGTTGAAGAGGATGCTGTCTTCAGTTGAAAGCTCTGGCCTGGGTCTAGTCTCTTTCCTTAACTTTCTAAGATTCAGGCGAGAAGACCATGCCGGGCATTTTACAGAAGGCCAACCCCCCCACTAAACTCGAAGGACGGCCTGTCTAAGCCCTGCCTCCTTTTGGGGGGGCTTCTTAGATGACCTGTTCCTAGGGGTCTTGGTACCTTGCAAATCTGGAGCAAAAACCAGAACCTGTCCCACCCCTCTCCCCCCCCACTCCCACACTACCTTCCTTTTGCCCCCTGCAAATCCGTCTCCAGGTGGTTCTGTAGCAGGGGAACCATACTTTAAGCAGCGCTGTGAAAGAGGCTGCGGTGGGGTTTTGATGTCACCAGAAAGGCAATAGAACATATTCTGTGTGTCATCATGGAAGGTCTTAGAGAGAAGTGTCCAAGAGTGTCTAATCTTCAGAGTAGGGCACTGCCCTGGAGCAAAAGGCTCAGACTTAAAACCCAGGACCCACAAAAGTGCTCTTGTCTAACCGGCCTCCTGCAGGAGTTCAAGGCACAGACACAGAGCTCCGAGTAGTACCCAGGTTCAAGACGCAGCAACTTTCTCAGTAGTAGGTCAGTTCTGGCCAATTAGATTGACAGTGCCCCTGGAAATTGAATCCTGGTCCTCTGGAAGAGCAGCCAGTACTCTCAACCACTGAGCTATCTCTCCAGCCTGATTTTGCTTTTAATTGTGTGTGTGTGTGTGTGTGTGTGTGTGTGTGTGTGTGTGTGCGCGCGCCCGCCTGCTCGCACACTGCTTATTTGCCTATATATGTTCATATGGAGGGCAGAGGCTGACATCAAATGCTGTCTTCCATTGCTTTCTTTTTTTTATTTTATATTTTATTTATTTATTGAGACAGGGTCTTTCATTGAACCCAAAGCTCACAATTCCGCTAGACTAAACTGGCTATGTGGCTACATACAGACACTATTGAAGATTTTTCAGCAATCATTTTACCCACTGCGCCATCTTGCCAGCCCTAGAATATTTTCTCAAGAAAAAACAATTTCCTGCTGTTGTTTTTCCAATGAAGGAAAGCAGCGACCCTCGGAGCTATGTTTGGAGTGCTCTTTTGTCCCCATGTGATGGCTTGGAGAGTTTTGAGGGATGATGAGGAAGGGGACTTTGGTCACTCAGTCTGGCAAATGTCCGGGACTCAACTCTTTTCTTCTAGTCCATCAGCCCCAGCTGTGCGCAGTACCAGCCTCAGACCCGAGCCATTCTTCTTATGAAGTTCATCTGCTTAATGAGCATTTGGAATTAGAGGTTTCTTTCTGCTTAACTTAGACTTGCATTCCCTTTGGTTTTTTTTTTTTTTTTTCATCTAATCTCGATGCATGCTTTAGGAGAAGGGCATGGGTGAGCTAGGCAGCACTTTTCGCTTGTCAGAGGATCAGCTGTGCACCTGGGTAACACAGGCGACTTTCCTGGCCTCAGTGGTCCCACCTTATCTGCCTGCAGTCGGGCACAGGTGACCTTGGGCTCTTGCTCCCAAGAGCAAGCATGCAACACTCTTGCAGTAGGCACACTGCCCAGCCCTCAGTCCAGACTTAATCAGTTCATCTTAATCTTCATCAGTTCATCCCCCAGACTAGCCAGACCGGCAGACCTCCCTGCACTGCCTCCGGCTCCCTCCTCCAGCCCATCCTGCTCCCCAATTTGCAATCTGGGCAGATGGCCACTGCAAGCCCTTAATTTCCCTTCAAACCCACACCGAGCCTTCATGAGGTTGCTTCTTATCTGGCATGTAATTGAAATTCCTCTGAACATTTTGCGGCGGTCTTGTGGTTCCCCGGGGAGGAGAGTAGTTAGCAGTGGAGGACATATCTCTGCTATTGCTGTTTTCAGGAGCGGGGGGGGGGGGGGAGCAGTTAAGTCTCTACCTGCCATTTATCATCCAGCGTTTTAAATTATTCATATCGATTTCCAATCCTTACAGATTGCATGCGATCACATGGGTACAGACAGCTTGGCTGCTGACTCCAGCCCTGCAACGAAGCCCTGGCTGGTGTATCTTGATGACAGGTTTGGCTTAGCTCATCAAATCCGCAACAAGCGGTGCCGCCTCTACTCTTTAGGGTAAGACTTTTTTTTTTTTTTTATAATAGCTGAGGCCTTTTCAGTGACAACAGGGATGGCAGGTGCAGAGTGTTCAAGAGCTGGGATTTGTCTCAGGCCTCCGCATCAGGCTGACTCCCTCCCATGCGGCTGGCAGATCTCCTGGCTGGAGCCACTTTTTCGCCCGTCCTGCTGGTAATTAGGCAGCAGCTTCCGTTCTCCACATGAGGAGGATCCCCTTGGAGAAACCAAAGGCTCCCAGCGTGAACCAGAGCACTTTTGTTAGAGAGAGAAAAACACGAACAGCTGTAGCGAGGAAAAGAGTACGCCAGGAATGCTAGACACAGTTATGAATGACCCGAGACAGATAACAGACACCGTTTTTTGTTGTTGTTTGCTTTGTGTGTGTGTGAGACAAGAGCAAGAGAGCATGTGTGATTGTGTGTGTGTTGTACCAGTGATCAGTCTATATATAGCTTTGTATTTAGCAAAATAAAGGGAATTCTTAGAAAAACCATGTGATTTTTGCAAAAAAAAAAAAAAAACCCACAAAAAAACAAAAAAACCTTAGTTATACAGGTTGAAAATGACCTCGATGTGTTCTGTAAAAGAATGGATATGAGGTAATGAGACCTGTCCCCTATGTCTAACTACCAGCACTTTTGTAAACTCTGGAACTTGCAAATATGTCTCAGGTTTCTGTCACTCTGTGTATGGTGTACCGTCATGACCAAAAGCAACTTGGGGAGGAAAGGGTTAGTTAAACTTACAGCTCCACACCACAGTTTACCCAGGGAAGTCAGGAAAGGAGCTTGAGGCAGGAACTGAAGCAGAGGCCATGGCTTGCTCAGCCTGCTCTCTCACACAACCCTGACCTAACCGCCTGGGGATGGCACCTCCCACAATGGGCGTGGCCCTCTCACATCCATCCCTAATTAATAAAATGCCCTGCAGGCTTTGCCGACATCCTGATCTTATGGAGACATTTTCTTAGTTGAGGTTGGTTCCTTCTCAGATAACTCTAGCCTGTGTCAAGATGAAAAAACCCACAGAAAACAAAACAAAAACAACCAGGACAAAATGATACCTGTCTGAAGACAAAGCAGGGGGGGAATGATTTCTGTTTGGAGCGCTCTGTTCAGTAGACTATTCATAGAAGCCAAGCAGGTGATTGTAGCATTTTGAAAGCAGTTAGAAAGACCCTAAACGAGTCTGTCCCTCACTTGATGGTATTGGTTATGTCAAGGGTTGTTTGAGAAGGGGACTCTGGCTGTGTGTGGAATGGAGCTTGAGTGGTCAGACAGGAGCTGGGCACCGGTCGGTAAGAACTGAGGCCTTCCTGGAAGCCACCGCCTACGCTTTAAGACTGTAGGAAGGAATGGGAGGGCCTGATAGCAGAGTTTATTTTATGTCACTTTACAAATCTGTGAAAGTAGGTCAAAAAAATAATTGCATAGTATAGCATGCAAATTGGCAATGTCATCTTGATCCTATTTCCTGGTTCCAAACCTCCTTTATGTTCTTTCTCCTTAGCATTTTACATTCCATAATAATTTCATTTAAAGCTTATAACTGAATAAAATAAAACTTGGGAAGTTATTTAGGGTGTGTTTTGAAATTCTTTCCCCTCCTTATGCTTCCAAGCTGTTAGGTAAGATGGTTCTGTAGCTAGATTTCAGATTATTACATAGAGAAAATTTTTTATTTTCTTTCATTTACATTCAAAATTAGCTTTGCAAAATGCAAATGAGAACTTCTGAATTACCCTGGAAACAGAAATGAACAGATTATAAGGGTCAATATTTGATGAGAAACATGAAAGCTTTCATTACAAACTGCAATCTAGCTGGACATGGTGGTACACACCTTTGATGGAGGCACTCAGGGGGTAGAGGCAGGTGGATCTTTGTGAGCTCAAGGACAGCCGGTCCTGTCCCCAAATGAGACCCTGTCCCCCCAAATCAAAACAAAGTAAATAAGCAAACAACCCCCAAACCAAATCAAAACAAGACAAACCCCCCACAGACAAATGGGGGCGAGGAGAAAAACAGAAAGACTGGAATCTAAAGAATATACTTGTGTTTTGTTTTTTTTTTTTTTAAAAATGGCCCTTGGATTGTGGGCCATGGGTAAGGATGGTGAGTGGCTGTGACTTGGGGCCTGGGATCTAGACACCCCTCCTGATGAACTGCTTGTCGCTGGACAAGCAGATTGCTGTTCGCCATCTCAATTGATGCTGAGAGGGGAGGCACAAACCGTGGTTCTGAAGTGAAGAACCACTGCAGGGCAGGGAATGCTGGCCCTGGGTGACCAGTGTCTGGGAGTGTTGGGACAGCTGTGTGACAAGTGGGGGGGGGGTGGATGAGGAATCTGTGGCCTCTACATACATGCAAGTGTGTATCTGAGCTCCACAGAAGGGCGATAATGATACTGTAAATCTGACGGAGCCAGGGGTTCCCAAAGATACAGGTGCAGCTGGGGGAACCATCCTGACATGGGGATCCGGGGGACAGAAGACAAAGGCTGATGGCCTCATGTCTGATGTGCCCCATCCTCTCTCCTCCACCCTCATCCTGGAAGCAAGTGTTGCCCCTGCTGTCTCTCTCCCATCCGAACTGTCTCCGCTGGGAGTCAGAATTTCATATTCCACAGTGGATGTAAAAAGACAGAACTGCCTGGTGTGATGCATTCCATCAAAAACTTAACTGGGGTCTCTTCCAGTTTTCAAATAGTGGGGAGTAGGCCAGCGAACACACAGGAAAGGATGAGAAAAAGGAAGGTAAATGTTGCAGAGAAGAAAAAGAAGAAAAAGAAAGAGAACTGAAAAAAAGAACAGGTTGTGGGTTCCGAGGGTAGTTTACACCTTACAACTTGAATCTTCACAGCAAGTCTTGCTGTGTAGACAGCAATGAGGGCATCATTCAGTTGTGGTGGAGATCAGAGACGAAAGGAGTGGCACACAGAGAGAAGTCGCCTTGCATGCCAGCGATTGCGTTTTAGGGGTAGAGCTGCACGTGGAAAGGAAGATGAGGAGCGACAAGGCGGAAACCCGCTGTCTGTGTCTCCGCTCGCTCTGTGTGAAATTACACTCTTTGGTTTCAAGATAAGATTTCTTGGTGTAAGACAGAAGATTTCCTGAGACACACAGGGTGAGGCAACACCGAGCCAGTGTTTTAGACGGAAAACCTGCAATTTCTGGTGGCTGGGAACACTTTAAGAGGAATGAATGAGTCTCACAGAAAATCCATTTGCTTTCCAGGGCTTGAATGGAGCCAGCACAGCATATGTGAATGAGGAAGGAGAAGATTGTGGCTCTCAGTGGTTCTAGACACTTTCTGCCTGAGCAGTGTGTCTGTGGTCTGAATGCCATAGACACACTGTATATCTGTTTATGCTCTGTGTAATATCTATGCTTTATATATAAAAAGACATTCGTGGTCACATACACACACACACACACACACACTCCCTAAATTTCATAGTCTTTGGGAGTGGTATTGTTTTGAAAATACATGGCTTTTATTTGTTTCTGAGGTAAGGTTTCACTGTATAGCCCCAGATGTTCTGAAATGCAGACCAGGCTGGCCTCAAACTCACAGAGCTCCTCCTGCCTCTACCTCCTGAGTGCTGGGATTAAAGGCGTATATCTCCATGATTGGATTCCTGTTTTACTTGAAAATTTGAAACTTTGCCATGTTATCAACACAAGAAACAATAAGTACAAAGTATTAACTACTCTCTTTGCGCTTTAAGACCCTCCCCCCAGCACTCAGAAGCAGTTTGCAGGCCTAGCCTGCCACCTGGCCAGAGCGCCTCCCTCGATCCTGCCAACGGCTAACACTTGAGGAAAACACTTCCCACGGCTTCCAGACCTCTCCTCTCAGTCATGAGGACTTTTCTGACCCGTATTCTAGATTTATTTTTATTGTTTTCAGTTTTAACAGTTTGATCTACATAGAGCTCACATGCCTAAATGCACAAATTGGGGCTTTCTTTTAGCTGAGACACTTAAATTTCAAACATTTTCATCACCTTCTCCTCCCCAGAGAGCCCTGGGTCCAATATATATCACTCTCAGTTTCCCTCCAATCTTTATCTCCCCAACTCTTCAGCCCCTCCCCCCCCCCCCCGCCGCCATGCCCTGGCCTTACACAAACACTAAGGTGACTTTCTGTGTTTAGAGTCACCTACGCTGACCATTTCATGTCAATAGAATGATATAACATGTACCATCTCGTGCATTTGTCTCTAACAATGTTTTCATAGTTCACTTAGAGTGTAACATGCATCTACTCCATTAGTCTTTAGGGCTGGGTCACACTCCAATGTGTGGAAACACCACCTGTTTCTTCGCCCATCAGTAGATGGACATGGTTTCCCCTTTTTAGTTATTGTGGATGCTGAGATGAGTGTTGCCGTGTAAATTTTGAGCCCACATCTTTTGTTTGATCTTGAATATATACTGTTTTACATCCCCAGCGATAAATAGTCTTTGACTATTCCAATTTTTCCTGTCAGCGCCGTATTGGATGTTGGGATGGGGCATCTCACTGTGGCTTCAAACTGCCTTTCTCTACTGAGCCATGATCCCGAGTGTCTTTTCACACCCTTATGTTCTAAGATTTTGAGAACATAAAATCCACTTACCCTGTATAGTCAAAACCAAACAAAACAAAACAAAAAACCCAAAAACAAAAACCCAAAGGCTAACCAAGGAGCTGCCATCATCCATTCCTTTTACCTTTTGTGGTATAGGAGAGCACGTGGCGGCCATACCCATGGTTCATGTACTTGAAGTGCACCTAAAGTTAGTGCAAAGAGGACTCATGCACAACTTTTAAAAGAAAGTACTCCCCTCTCAAGAGCTCTTGGTGCCATCTACCAGGAAATCACTGTGAAGGTGGTTCTGTGTGACGGGAAATCCTATAGTTCTTTAGTGTATAACCCACACTGCTGCGTGAGGGAACCCGGTTGCTTTACTCTGAGACATCAGAGAAGGAGGGCCAACGTGGGTGTCCTGATATAGTCTACTTTTGAGGACTTAGCCCTGGAAGTCTTGCCCTTCTTCAAGACTTGATAGTCTCTTGAAAGTGCTCTTTCCTCATCAGTACCCCATGAGCGCCCTTGTCTTAAGGACAGTTAGGCTGTTTGTCCATGTCCAGTGGATGCTTTGCTCATGAATAGTATCCTATGAATACTCATTTACATACAGAGTATATATAAGTCAGAGGATTGAAGCCTGCCGCGTGCCACATCTGAACGCTGCTGTATATCCTGGGAATCGCAGACCTCACATAAAGGTTCCTATCACTGAGGGCAGCATTGCAGTTCTGCCTGCCACCACTGTGTGCAGCACAGGAGAGTCAGCAGCGAGCAAGGCCAACTCAGCCTCACTCTCTGAAAAGTGATAACTTTCTAGGCTTGGAGAAGAATGTTCCTCCAGAGCCCTGTGTCCCAGGTCACATGCAGTGAAGAAGAGAATCCACAGAGCATGTGGTTCGGAGGTGCGGGAGGTGGACTCCATTCCTACTTCCATTGTAGTGTGCAATAGCTTGACTCTCCCTCTTGCTTTTTACATCTGTCATGACACCTGATAAATGCAAACCTAAGCCTGGAAAAGGCATCATCTTAGATACGCAAAAGGTAGACCTGCACACACTAGGTAAATGAGCATAGCTTATGCCTTCCCAAATAGCACATTAAAATTAAGTGCTGTGGAAACGCCCTGGTGAACCCCATCATTCTGTAGTCTAAATGCACTAGTTGTGATGGTGAGTCTCATCAGTTTGAGTGGACTGGAACACCCCTTGGGCATTATTAGTACAGCACATCTCTAGGGGTATCTATGAGGGTGCCTTTAGAGCAGAAGGTCTCTGACCTGAATGGATTAAGCCGCTGGTGGATTCAAGGTGTGAATTGAGTGTTGGGAGGTGGTGGAAGGTGGGACCTAGCCAGAGGAGATAAGTCCTCGGGTGGGGGTGTCCTGGGGTCTCTGCCTTGCCCTGGCCCCTTCCTGTCACTGCTCTGTTCTGCTCCCCGCCCGCCATGCTGTGGGCTGTTCCACCATGCCTTCCCCTCTGAGATGGGATGAAACCATAAGCTGGAATCAAAAGTTACTTTCTTTAAGTTATTCTTCTAAGTATCATTTTTCCACAGCTACAGGCTAAAATACTGCTAAGAAATAAAAAAAAAAAAGATTAAATAGATTGAGCAAAAGCAAGATCAGTTAATGGATATTACAAATTACAAATAGTTTCAGGCCACCTGATATATCATATAAAATATCTCTATCATGTAATGGTTAGCTTACATAGGTATGCGTGCGCTCCTAATAAGTTATAATAGACACCATCCCTGTATATTCGTAGAAAAATTCTAGAAAGAGACAGAAATGCTACTTAGCATGGTAATCTCTAGAAGTTAATGGTTACAATTTCTAGTGTTAGAAAATGTACTTTTCATTTTCTCTGCTTTCTTATCTTTTGTTGTTGTTTTTCTATGCGTAGGACTAGAATATAAGAAACTAGTTTCAGGGACAGGGTTGTAGCTCAGATGAGTAGAGTGCTTATCTGGTATGCATAAGGCTCTGGGTCTGATCCCTAGCATATGCAGTGAGAGAGGGAGGAAGGGAGGGGTGGGGGAGGGAGAGAGGGTTTTGAGTGCGTTTTACAGAAGGAAGAAAGCAGGGAACAAGCCCTCTCAGGCAGAAGACATGGGACTGTTGAATCTTTCTAGCTAAAGCAGACTAACGAGGTCTCGTTGAGGGATACCGTGGGCTGACTGACATGTCAAGGTGCCTAGTGATGAAGTCAGCGTCGTAATGAGGTAAAGAATAAGGCAAACAGGACGACTTGAAAGTTTTAGGCAGGTGATTTCTGCACTGAGAGCTGACTTTAGTTAGCTAAAACTGCTGAATGATTGTTGTCTCCTGTTTTTGTGTATGCCCAGGTTACCCAACAGTCTGGAGTAGTTGTCTGAGAGAATAAAGTTCTTCTGTGCTAGTTTGGGTTTGGTCAAGTATCACAGACGTTCTGTGGGATTGTTCAGTCCTAAATCACGGCTTTGGGACTAAGCATGGTCATCCATACGTGTATTCCATGCAGTAGGAAAGCTGAGGTGGGGGATTGAGGGTTCAAGACCAACCTGGGCTGTGTAGCAAGTCTCTCTCTCTCAAAAAAGCATAGAAAATTTGGTATAGAAGTCTTAATTACCATTAAAAGCTTCACTGTCTTCTGGTAATGTCACGTTTTTCATTCAAATTGGTGCTTTAACCAATGCGGCTCTTCTTACACTCAATGAGACATTTTCCTTAAATTGGTGCTTTAACCAATGCAGCTCTTCTTACACTCAATGAGACATTTTCCTTAGCAGCTCGGTGTCTGTAAGTACGTGGACTGTTTGCATGACATACACCCTACTAGCTGCTTAGGTATAGCGTACTCATTATTTCTTCCCCTTATTGATGTGAACTTAGGTATAGATTCTTTCTTCGGGCTCTGGATATAGTAGAAGCACATACATTTGCCTTTTTTTTTTTTTCTTTAACCACACTCCTTCAAAGTGCCTTTATTTGAAAGAACACGCAGCTGTCCACAAGTCCAGTGTCGTGCTTAGCAGCTTAGCACCGAGAAAACACATTAGCACCTTAGCAGACTGTAACTCCCCGCAGGCCTGTCCTTTTTGGTCAATGATGAGCAATTTCTCCTAAGACGAGTGGATATTCTTATTTTTCTTAAAAAATACAAATCTTGCTTCATACAATATATTCTGATCACAATTTCTTTTCTTCCTTTCATCCTACCTCCCTACCCATCCAATTCCACCTCTTCTTTCTCTCTCTCTTTAGGAAACAAACAGCTAGATAAAAACAAACAAACAAACAAACAAACAACAATAATAAAAAAAAACGACCACAAAGAAAAACCACCATAAGTACAGAGATACAACACGAAAACAAAACCCATAAAAACACAAGATCGACATTATAATATACAAGCAAAAATAAATAAATAAATAAACCAGTGAGGTAAAAAAACAAACAAGCAAACAAAACAAGAAAACCCAAAAGAAATATGAAACAAACAAAAATCTTCAAAAACACCTTGACTTCATTGTGGATTGGCCATCTACTGCTGGCCGTGAGACCTGCTGTTAAGTGTGATTTGTATACGCAATGAGCCTACCCTGGAGAAAACTCTAACTATTCCTTTGTAAGTGGCTGTCAGTTGGAGATAACTTTTGGGTTAGGGATGGGAGCTCATACTACTTCCTATTTTAGTGGGGCCCCATCTGAGTTAGACCTATGCGAGATGACACAGTCTCTGTGAGCTCCCGTGTCCATTAGTCCTGCTGTGTCTGGAAGACACTGTGTCCTTGGTGGCATCCATCTTTACTAGCTCTCAGAATCTTTCCACCTTCTCTTATGCACTCTTCCCCGGGCCCACTCTCTGCACATTGTCCAGTTGTGGGTCTCTGTATTGGTTTCCATCTCCTGTCGGAGAAAGCTTCTGTGATGGTGACTGAGTGAAACACTGATCTACGGAGACATGGAATGTCATCCGGAGTCATTTTATTGCTATGATCCTTAGCAAAACAAAAGTATTTGGTTTTTCCCTATGTCCGTGGCCTATTTAGTCTCAGGTTCTATACCACCTAACCTATATTGGAATGGGTTTCATCTTAAGGAGCAGGCCTTCAATTCGATCAAAGAGTGGTTGGTTACTCTTATAACATTTGTGCCATGCTTGCACAAGCCTATCATGCAGGCAAGCCACCACTGTCGATCACAGGGTCTGTCCTGGGCTGATGCTTACCTTTCTTTCCTGGGAGCATGCGGGATACCTTCCAGCAGCATGAACACTCGTTGGGGGGGGGGTGAAGGTCCTAGTTAGGCACTAGCCTGACTTTTCCATGTTCAGTGAGATCTGTAAGTGTTGTCTTTAGAAATGAGGCTTTACCATTAGTTTTTGGAGAACAACTGATGGTTTGGACAATGACCTGAGTTGTTTGAGGTTTCCATGAGGCCCCTTGGCCAACAACTCAATTAGATGTAAGCCATTCCTGGAACTGAGGATTTCACTCCATGACAAATGATGTCTAGTTGGGGTGTTGGTTATTTTATTTGGTGACTCCAGTTATATTTATTTTACATATGTATACGCTTTTGAAGCTTCTACTGTAGGAGGCTTCTATATAACCTCAAATGGCCCTTCGTGTTGGTTGTCTCTCTCTCTCTCTCTCTCTCTCTCTGAATTCTCTTTTTGTAACTTCTTCTCCTTCTTTGGGATGCCATGCCCCACCAGTCTCTTACTCTATACCTAGCCTCTGTGGTTACAGATCATAGTGTGCCTATTGAAGTTAGTGGATATTTTTTATTTGCTCCATTGTTAATATAACTTACAACTTAAATACACCATTCTCACAGGTGCCTACATGTTTAGCTAGCGATTTTGTGATCTGTGTTTGGCAAATAAGTTTTATTTTATTCAGAGGCATTGACCTACAGTGTATGAGTGTGTGTGTTTATGTATAGAGCATGTGTATGTGAAGTTCATTGAATGTGTACATTAGACATGTTTTAAAACAGAAAGCATGATGTCACTAGGAAGAGCGGCATTAAAGTTGTCAATTTGTTCATCTAACTTTGCTTCATTATATATATGTGTGTATACACACACACATACACACACATGATTTGACTTTCTTTCTCTGGTCTCTAGGCTAGGAAGCGATGACACACACTTTGAGGTGAGCATGGCCAATGATGGATGTGAAGTGCATCGCTTTGATCCTAGTGTCAAATCAGCCCATGTTCTGGAGAGCCAGCGCCTCTGGCATCACCGCCTGTCCATTGATTGGCGGGATCGGCATCCGGCTGTGGCTGCTCAGAAGCCCCACAGCAACACCAGAAAACTGGGAAGCGTTTTGAATGAATTTGGGCATTACAAGGTGAGACTTCTCATTTGATTTCACAATTCGATAAAGTGAGTAAGCCTACCAATTTAAAAAAAAATGAGAACTGAGGCTAACACCATTGGACACTGGAAGTCTGAAGGCTTAGTTTTTCAATCTTGAGGGTCACCCAACATTATCTGTAGAGTTGACATGTAGACGTGATGTTTTGGTTATGCTAGAGCTGTTTACATTTTAGAGCTGTTTTAGTTTCTTCTAAGGAATGCTAAGCCTTGGCCAAGTTGAGACAAGAGGCTAAGAAGTTAACTCCTGATGGAGACTTCAGCATACTATTCCTGCTTAGGAGTTTATCTAAAATTTTTGGAAAGGCAAACTGCTTATTTCAGCCTTGAATATCCAAAAATAATCATTCCCATGCTCCTCTTTGGTAAGACACTGATTTTGTATAATATTCCTCAAGTTACTTGCTGTTTTGAGACTTTTGGCTCTTAAAGTGCAGAAAATACATGTAGCTTTGAGTAAAAATCACTTTATAAAATTGAATGGGAGTCATGTATGTTGCAATTTATATAATTATGTCAAAGGATATAAAATACATGCAAATACTCCATTGTGGAGGAATATCATAAAGAAACTCAATCTCTGAGCAATGTTCCTTGAACCCAGCTTTTAGCGTCCTGTATCCCAGCTAACTGAAGTAGCTAAAGAGATGCTAAAAGAGCATCTGTCAAAAACTGCCATTGCCTTTTTTTGGTGTCTATCTCTCATTGAGTTTGGCCTGGCTTAACCTATGGTTCCTAGCCTGGGGAGCCATGGAACTTACAACACATCAGAATAGGAGTCTACCTGTGAAACAAAGTGTAGGAACTTTAAGTTTTAATTGGCTTATTGATCTTTAATAAAAGGACTTTTCCTATGCATTACTCCTTTTCCTTTCTCTCTTCTCTTCCTCCTCTTCTTTGTAAAATAAAAAAATCCCTGTCCTAATTAGGATTTTTATTGCTGTGATAAAATACAATTACACACACACACACACATACACACACACACACAAGTTGTGGAGGAAAGGGTTTATTTCCCCTTACAATTTGTGGTTCATCATCCAGGGAAGTCAGGGCAGGAACTCAAGGCAGGAGCCTAGGGGCAGGAGCTCATGTAGCTAGAGGTCATAGAAGAATACCTGCTATGTGGTTGGCTTGCTCAGCCTGCTTTCTTACGGTACCTGGGACCACCAGCCCAGCAGTGGTACCACCCACGGTGGGCTCTGGGCCCTCCCACACCGATCATCAATCAAGAAGATACACCAAGGCTTCCTTACAGGCCAGTCTGGTGGGGATGTTTTCTCAGTTGTGGTTCCCTCTTTCTAAATGACCCGTGTCAAGTTGACCCAAAGCTAGCCAGCACACTCCCTTTAATCAGACAGTCAGTTTCAAGATCAACCTTAAGGAATGTATCGTTCTTCTAACATGGGACTAGCTACTGGTTTGGGTTTTGTTTCCGCCACCAAGAGTAACCAGCACCCAGCAGCCGGGAATCACCAGCACCCAGCAGCCGGGAATCTTAATGCTTCCTATGTCAAATGTTTTGGGTAAAATCTCTGAACAGAACTTTTCTTCTTCTTCTTCTTCTTCTTCTTCTTCTTCTTCTTCTTCTTCTTCTTCTTCTTCTTCTTCTTCTTCTTCTTCTTCTTCTCTACTAAATTTTTAATAAGAGTGAGAAGTAGGGGCATTTTTCAGAATTCTAGTTTATTTTATTTGCCACTCCTACTTTTGCAAACCTACCTTTCTTTACTGATGAAACTTACAAACCAGCTCCCTAATATGAGTCTGGATTATGCAGAGTGAAAATACTCGGTGTTCAGTAAAGTGTCTTGCTGGTCCTCTCTGTGGGTGTTACTCCCTGGCCCTGTCCACCCTCAGTCTTCTGAGACAAGACTGAATAGGCAAAAGGAGTTAGTTAAAGTCAGTGCCCTTTCGCATTTTTCCAGCCACGTTTTAGCCAAAGATTTGCTAATGGGGAGAATAAAATGAGGCTCTGATAAAGTGATGTGTGTACAGAATTTATCCAAGCACATTTCCTATGGAGAGTATGTTTTGGGATAGTGAGGCACCAACCTGAATTGCGCGCATTCAGTCCCTGGGAGTGGCAGTGGGCCAACCTTCATGCCGAGGGTAGTGTGAGGCGGTTTGCCCCTGAGAGAGCAGAAGCATTTGCAAGGGTGCTTACAGGCAAGAGATGATTTAAAGGGTTGCTTTCTTTCTACGGTGACTTATTTTTCTTAAAAACATTAATAACAGTGAAAGCGATCTGCCTCACAATTGCCAGGTATGTATTTGATGCTTTTTTTTTTTTTAATCCATTGTTGAAAAATGGAAGAGGTGTCTGATTCTTTGGGGGGGGGGGAGTATTTCCAAACAGAAACAACAAAGACTAAACTACCAGTGAGTGATTGCTTCCATTAGAAACACGCATCTAGAGGCTACGCAATGCCAGATAAAAGGAAACTTCATTTGTGGCCCGTAGAGAGCACGCTCTGTTTCTATTTCTCCGCATGTGTGCAGACATTGATAAATAGGACATGGCTGAGGCAAGGGAGGCAGGCAGAGCAAAACACTGGAAAGTATCAGCATTTCCACCTCTTTGTCCGTTCATTGTGGAAGTGGGAAGAGAAGCCAAATAATGATTCAAAGACTTTAAAATATCTCATATAGTTTTGTAATAATCTCCACGTTTGGGCTGTCTTTTCTCTTCTTCCCTACATCCAAGCCTACTTTCTAGTCAAGCAAAGACCGAGAAAACAAAATGCAGGCAGTATTTGGAGAGAGGGACAGCAAGATGCATGTGGCTTTTGTGCTGCTGTAAAAAACTCTTTGCTAATTTTAACTTTAAACTATAAATCAACCCCCCCCCAAAAAAAAAAAAAACCAAACCAAACCAAAACAAAACAAAAAAACAAAAAGCAAACTATACAGAGCATCATGCAGAAGCGGCTGCTTCAGCAAAGCCGTGTGGACCAGAAGTCTGCCGGGGAGTCCTACCACCCGGACCCAGCCTTGCTGGGGATGATTTGCTGTCTAGCCCACGCTGAAATGGTTGTTGCTGTTAACTAAGGCTATGAATTTTTCAAGACTGTATGAAGATTAAACCCAAGGAGTCTGCCCTTAATAATTTTATTATGTGGTTTTTCTTCCCCTCCAAACTCTTTATCACAAACTCAGCATTTCCAGGCTGAGCCAGGCCTGGGAATCATAAATTATGATTGCAATCGTCGCCAGTGTGCCAAGGGTTCTTTTCTCCATCCTTGGGTGGAGAGTGCGGCTGTTAAACTTCAGCCCCCTTCGTGCCAGCCGCTCTGCGCTTAGGGGGTTGGGAGCTTCTGCTCTTTCTCTGCATTCAGCTCTAGCGCTCCTCAGTAGCCAGAGAAACTGCCTGTCTGGGTTTGGGCTGTGGTGGCCAGAGCTTGTATACCTCCCTCTCTCGGCTTCCCTTAGTCTTCCCCTTACATCATCTTCTCTCTTTGCCCCCTTGGCCTTCTGCAGCCTCCAGAGTCTCTGTTCTCCACAGAGACACTTCTGCATTCCTTCATAGTCTTCTCCAGTCTCTGTTTAGGACCATTCTTGGGAACTCATCTGCTGCCCTCTCGCTACTGCTGGGGCGAGCTTAAGGCTGGCAGCTGAGAGAGTAGTCTGCTCTTTGAGCTGCCCGCTCAACCCACTCTATCCATGATAAAGACCAAAAGGCAGGAGATGGGACCACTCAGAAGAGGCCCTGTGAATGCCTAGTGTTAGGGCGCAGTAGGGTTGTTCAGGAGGAAGATCTGGTTAGGAGAGTGAGAGGCAGGCAGCTTACACAGCCGGTCGCAGCCCTCTGCTTACAACCACACACATCATCATGCGGTCTGTGAAGATCATCCTGGGCCTGTCATGGATGCAGTCAGTGCCCAACTTGACTGAGGGTTTTGGTTGATTTCTGGAGTGGCTGATCTGATCATCTAATGCTGTCAGGGTTGAAAAACTATTTTCAGGAGTTGATTCAGAGTGCCTGGAATGGCTCTTAATAAATGACCTTTTTTTTTTTTCTTTTTCCAAAGCAAAAGTCATGGTTGGGGGTAATGGCCTTGAATGTTCCTGCTGGTTTATATTGTTGGAAGGAAACCTTCCTCAGGCACCTGTGGCTAGACAGGAGCCTCCACGACCAGCTTAAGATGGTCAGAACAGAGCTATGGTGATGGCAGCTGGAGGAATGACACACGCACTAGCCAGCTGACTGGTAGCTCATGATTGCCGTGACAAATGGACCTGGAGCTGTCATTGCTGCCATCCCTAGTGGGATAGTACCGGTGTCATTGCCAGCCCCACTAGATTTGAGAGCTATGGAGATAGTGGCGTTGATCCCCCTCCAGACTCAGTTCCTTATGGTCCTGGAGTCATCCCCTGGCTGGGCGCCTTTGCAACCGCTGAAAAGGGGTTTTCTGACAGCTGTCAGTCAAGCAGCTGACTAGCCCGCCCCTGACAGCTCCAGTCATTTGAGAGGAAAACAAGCAAACAAACAAGCTTACAGCAAAGATCTAGCAAGAAAATGTCATCCGCTGGTACACTTTCTTTAACAATACCCAACCCCTAACTGGTGCCCTGAGGATGGGACAGGTTCTCCTGGTCACACCTTCCTTATTGGGACCTTCAGTTTTGACCACGCTGCTGAGTGCAGGGAGAGATGGCTTTCGGGGTGCTTACCACCGAGAAGGCCTCAATCTAGAGTCGGATCAAAAGCCCGCTTGTTAGCATTTGGCACAGCACAGGTCAGCTGACCTCTCTGGCACTCAGTTTGCTCATCTGTAAGAGCGACAGCATTAATAATGTGTGGCTTATTTGGAGAATTAGCTTCGAGAACACAGGGTAGAAGTCTCCAGCCGAAATCTGGGCATGCGCTCACCACTTCATTTTTCTTTCAGTGAATTTAGAGGACCGTGATCCACATTTTCAGTAACTGCTGACAACGATTACAGGAAATGTTTGTTTCTCTTTCTTTGTTTTCAGGGAGACTCTATCATAGATTCGTTTGGACATTGCTAACTGCAACTAATTTCAGGCAAGAGTTGTTGTTCATGAAAGCTGTGGGTGAAACTAAAGGGCCCTTGGTCCTTCAGACATGGTTGAAAGAGAATCATTATTGTTTGCTGCCTTGGGGCACTGAACAGCTTTGCCGAGTGATTGTGTAGAAAGTAAATACTGTGCTGCAGAGAGAGTAAATAAGCCACTGAGAATTAATTGGAATCTGTTTCACTTGAGCAGATGTCTACCTCCAGGGCTGGGCTGCCCAGTCAGATGGCTCTGGGGGGACTGGGCTCCTCTCTGTCAGCTCAGGTCTCTGCCCTTGCTTCCTCCTGCCATGACTCCTCTGGATCAGTGTCCTCTTGGGCCTCAGAAAGACTGCCTCCCCAAGCTAAGAGCTCGCTATTCATTCTAGATCATCGGTTTTCTTGTGTGTTTATGCTGTTTGAGAGGCTATGGGTTCTGAAGTCAAACAATTTTTTTCCTTTCCTTTGTACTCCCTGCTCAGCTTCCGAATGGCTGCGAGGATTGTGTAGAAGTTCACTGGATAGACTTTGGATCTGATCTTTTGTTGTTGTTGTTGTTTTGGTATTTAGTGTTTTTATTTGCATTTTAATCAAAAGGTTTATTAATATATTTTAGAAGATTTTTTAAATGGGATATGAAACATTTGAAGGGGTCAGTATGGGCAGTGGTAGAGAGCTTACTAAGTACCCAGAGGGCTCCAGATTTGACCCTTTTAAAAAAATGCATAAAAAAGAAGAAAAGAGAAAGCCCCTGATGAGAAACAGTTTACAGAAGAGGTACAGAGGACTCCTGAAAAGTCACTCAAGCTTTTTCATGTTAAGAGACATGCAAATAAAACTGCACCTGCCAATGTTTCATCAAGTCACCAGCCAGGAAGCAGCAGCAGGAACATGACTGGGCACAGCCTTTCCGCAGCAGAGGCTGGCAAGGGCAAACCTTCCGTACTTCTGTACCCACAGGCCCCCACGTGTGAACAAGGTCACCTGTTTGCAGCACTGTGTGGGCTGGGTTACCCTACTCTGTGGGAGTAGGCACATGAAAAGCTGGGTATCTTTCTGTGGACTCCTTACAATGCCCCAGGGAAAAAAGACTGGGCAAATCTTTATGTACTGGCATGGAACTATTTTATATATATATATATATATATATATATATATATATAATTTTTTTTTAAGCAAAGGAAGACACAAGGCAAAGAAAGTGCCACTTTTGAAAAAGAGCGGACTTAGATTTGTACTGGTTGAGTCTAATATTTAAGTCGTAGCCATCAAAATAGTATCATATTGATTTGAAGATAGATGGGTAAATGTAATTGGAGTATCAAGAGCACTTGCAAATATCTATATTTATACATACATATATATACGAGTATGTATACACACACACATATTCCCACATGGTGGGGTACTTATATAGACACATACAGAAATTTGGTAAAGTGCTACCATGTTCAACAGTGAAAATGATGGTGTTTACACAAACTGTATCAGATCCACTGGATAGCTGTGTGAAAAACCATCTATGCAATGTATTGTGGTCATACCCTCCCCCTTCCTATAGTGCCCTGCCTATAGTGCTTTCCCCACCCTGCCCCCTCCCAACTCTATTTTTTAATTATTGATAACCTTTTTGAGTTTCACTCGTGCTGCCCAGTTACACACTGGCGTGGGGCCATTCACAGAAGCATGGACAACCTACTAGCAGTGATTTTTCCCTCCCTCAGCAGCTCCACCATCAGTAGACCATTTACCAAAAGTGGGGTCTTGGGGAACCCTCCCTCACTTGTGCTAACATTTTGGCTGGCTTGATTTTGTACAGCTAACCACAGTTGCTGTGAGTTGACGTGTACAGAGGGAGGTCATGTCCGGAAGTCAGCATTTCACAGCTTCCCTTCTCGTCAGCCAGCTCTGACATTTTCTTTTCTGTCACACTTCCACGATGTTCCCCCGAGCTTTGGATGCAGGGAGGTTAATAGAGATGATTCATCCGCAGCTAAATACTCATGGCTACTTACACCTGACACTCTGACCAGTTATGGCTCTGTATTAACCAGCACCCATTGTGAAAGGAGGTTTCTATAGACAAGGTTGAGACAATTAATTTAAAATAAGATAGGCCTAAACATGGAAGGCAAAATCATGAAATTTTTGGAGATGTTCAAGACCTTGAAATTGGTGACTATTTCTTTAAAGATTTTTGTGTATGTCTGTGTACCCTGTGCTTGCTTGGTACCTGAGGAGGTCAGAAGAAAGTGTCAGATCCCCTGGAACTAGAGTTCTGGGTAGTTATGATTTGCCGTGGGGCTTCTGGGAATTGGACCTGCATTCTATGGAGAGCCTCCAGCTCTCTTGACCACCAAGCCATCTCTGTAGCCCAGGAATTTAAAAAGGTAGTATCTTATCGAGATAAAATATTCTGCCCACCCAAGGACATTGTTAAGAACGTGAAACCTGAGATAAAAATTCCACCACAAACACATCAGATTTAAAAACTTTCAATCCAGATTGTACAAAGAATTTTTACACTAATGGGGTGCGGCAGCAACTCAGTTCAGAACTGGACAAAGATCTGAACAGGCACTTTCCCAGAGAAGGTATGGAGAGGCAAAAAAATACACGAGAAGATGCTCAGCATCACTAGTCATCAGGCAAAGGAAAGTTAGAGCTAGAATAGATGCTGTACCAAAGTTACGAAATGAAAAAGATTGACAAGAAGCAGTAATGGAGGTATGCGATAACTGGACTGCTCTGGCATTTTTTGGTGAAAATGAGACCGCTTTGGAAGAGTTTGGCAATATTTGGTATTTAGTTTAGATAAGGAGTGGTACCTAAAGGCCCACCAGATATTATGGCTATGGCACCACTGGAGATGATGTGGGAGGTCTTCAGGGTGTTAGGTATGTACCCTCCGAAGGACTACTGGGACCCCAGACCCTTCTTCCTCTTTTATAATCTGGCCATGTAGTAAGCAGCTCTCTCCTGCCAGGACGTGCAACCTATAGGCCACAAAACCACAGGCCAATCAACCGTGCACTAAAACCTCCAAAAGGAAGCTTTCTTCTTTATAAAAGTGATCATCTCAGATATCTATCGCAGTTCTGGAAAGCTGATGACACGGTTGAACCTGTAAGTACTAACAGAGCGAGGAGAAGCCTGTTTAAGGAAGAGAACTGAGCACGTATGCCCACACGAAGACTCATTCTTGATGATCCATCTAAGATGTATTCACACTAGCTTCTAACTCAGGCAGTTCAGATGTGTTTTAATAGGGGTGGTGGTTAATATTCATTGTAAACTTGCTTTGATTTAAAAATCACCTAGGTGACACACCTTTGGCATCTTTCCAGAAAGAATTAACTGAGGAGGGAAGGCCCACCCTGACGGGGGTGACACCATCCCCTGTACTGGAGACCCAGACTGAATACAGGAGAATAAAGTAGAAAGCCCAATGAACACTAGCAAGCCTCTCTGTGTGTCTAAGCTATCCCAGACCTGAACAAACAGCCTTATGATTCCGCCATCATGCCCTCCCCACCAGGAAGGGCTGTACTTGCTAATACTATAAGCCAAAAACCACTTTCTCTTTTATGTTCCTTCTTCTTAGGTATCTCACAACAGTGACAAGAAAAGTAACTAATACAACATTTGAATGAATAAGTTATAGTTTGAATACATAAAAAATAATATGCCATATACCACCCATATAGGCTGAATATAGCTCAGAAATAAAAAAAGCAATAAACTTGGTAACTTATAGAGCATGAATCCATCTTATGGATTCGGTTTTATCCACACTGGATAGCAGAGTATGTCACGTACAATCCTCTGCTCATTTAGATTCTAGAAAAGAAAAAACCTATTAGCCAGTGGTGGAAAGCTGTCACCAGTCAAGTCCTGGTGCCGTTGATAAAGGAGCAAAGATGGATGGAGAGACTCCCAGGGGAGTTTGAGGTGTGTGACTGTTCTGTATTGGAGTGTGTCGGTGGCTTACATGGGTCTTCATGAATGTCACATATCTTTGGGCTGTACACTCGAAACGTATGACTTTATTGTATATTAATTATATCCTAAGAAAGGAAAAGTACAGAAGAATATGTAGGTTTTGCCATTCCACTGTCCATACAGTAGTTTTCGCTTGTCCATCCTTTCCAAAGAAGCAACGAGAACCTAGGGAGGTCTTTTGCCTCCAGGGAGAATAGATCTCTGACAAAGATACTGCGCCTTTTGAATTTTTGTCTCTTCTGAATATTTAAGAAGTTAAGAAAATATGTTCAGTTGCTTCTGGCTGTGGTTTAAATCTTGACGTCCCCCCCCAAAGACGACTCATGTGCCAAAGGTTCAGTTCTCAGCTTGACGCTACTGGGAGGCGATAGCACCTTTGAGAGGTGGAGCCTATTAGAAGGAAGTTAGGTGCTAGGAACTCGTCCTGGTAGGGCTTTTAGGACCCTGGTTTATTTCTCTCTTTCTCTTTTGCTTGCTGGCAGCCATGAGACAGCCCGCTCTTTCCTTGAAGTTCTGTCTCACTATAGGCCTAAAAGCAACGGTGTCAATCAACCATACACCACGACTCTTGAAACTGTGAGCCAAAACCCAACCTTTCCTCATTCTAAGTCTTTTGTCTCAGGAGTTTTGTGCCAGTAACAGAATGGTAACTCGTACTCTGGGAGCTACTTCCGCATGTGTTCCAGAGCCTCCCCGTCTATTCTTCCTCTCTTAGTTGCCCTTCCATATTTTAAAACGTCATCTACTATCGTACTTTGAGTGAATTCCTTAGTACTAGCTCCAACTTTCTTACACAGTTTATACCATTTATTGATATTTTTACTAGGAAAAAAAAGTAACTTTTTACTTTCAAGATTTTAATTGGGATCTTTCCTGTCCATCTGTTCTTTTATAGTTGTGCATGTTTTATTTTAAAATGTATTGCCACTGCTTACACCATGTGAAAGCGGATCTTATTTCTGATCCCCCATCCTAAGTACACCAATTATAGCCGGACTGTTCAGTACAATTAATCTTAGAATGAATAACAATCCGTTTGTTGTCCAGGTTATTCTTTGTATGTATTCCTTTGACTGTTCTGTGCAAGTTGGAATTTTGATTTGCTGACTCATTTTCAGTGGAAGATTTTGGTTTGGCTTTCCTCTTTTTTTTTTTTTTTTATTGGCTTACCCTTCTCTTATGAGTGGTTTTGCAATAATCCCCAGGACCTAGTCTTATGCAAGCATTTGGGGGCTTCTGCTCCCCTCGATGACGCTGAGACTGTTCCACCACTGAACCCTCTGAAATCTGCCTCATTTGCTTTTTTAGGGGTGTCTTTCTTCTCCTCAAGTCTCCTAAGGACAATGGTTAGTTTTAAGCCAGATCTTCAGCCAGTGGTATTTGAAAATTTATTTCAGACTCTCCTGGAGCTAGGGAGCTCCACCCCAGCTCTGGCTTTAATCAATGACAGTGACTCTGGGTTTTGTCTCGGAGGCTCTGCCTTGGCTTCTCCTCTGCGTAGAAGGAACACTCCCAACACCACCGCCACCTGCCTGAAGGTGGAAGGCGGTGCATGCCAGCCTCAGTCCTGCTCCCGGCATGAATGAGAGGCTCTTCTTCTTGCTTTCAAGTGTGCTTTCTTCTTTTCTTTTCTTGAAGCATCCTACTCGTTTTTGCTTTATTATGGCATGGGGCAGGAGTACATCTCACTTTTGTATTTTCGGTCAAGTGTGCCTTAAATAAATTCAATGTGCTTGGAGTTATCTAGATTATGTTCATGGATCAGCTTCACTAGTTATCTTCCCTAATACATATGTAAAATGCCAGGAATGAGCGATTTTGAGATGTTTACATATTCCATATGATGATTTCTCAAATGTAACGTATATGTTAAATACCCGGAACCCAATGAAAATGGTGACGGTGGAGGTCAGAGGAGGGGCTGGGGTTCTCTGTTTCTCCTGTGGTGTGAGATGATGTGGGGCTATGCTCTCAGTGACAAGGTTTGCAGCACACTTAGCAAAACACAGGACCTGGGGACCCCAATAGCAAAACGCATAGCTGGGTCTTGAAGCTATGTAGCATTCCCCAGAGCCTGAGCACTGAGCCACCCAGCCCTGCTCACGTCCTCTTCCACACTCAGTGTTAAGTTCTTGTCAAGGTGGGAAGAGGGCAGGTGCTACGGCATACGTCATTTTTTTCTGCCCGTAGCTTCGGACACCAGGCTTCTGCCCGAACTGCCATCCTGGGACAAATCCTCCCCAGTTGGCCCATGGCATCAGCTCAAGGCCCAGGCGTTCTAGGTGATTCCTGATCTGCCCTCGAGCTAAAACCTTGATCTTGAAAGGGTTAGACTAACTTTGTAACCTATATGTCTTCTAAAGCCTATAGTTTTGAGTTTTAGGTCCAGGTTAAGCTAAAGCCTCTTAGTACCTTTCCAGAGAGTGAAGGAATGTGACCCTATCTGTGAGGACAGATATAAAAAAAGGGCAAGCAAGCAATGACCTTCACTCAGCAAAAGAAGGACCAGACCCTTGTCCTTGAGATAGCGTTTCTTAGCAACGAACCTAGACTTCTTCTGAGTAGCTTTTGACCTCCGGCCAAGAGCCCGCAGCCCTAATCTTCAAGGATGAGCTAACCACCACCACCTTAAAGTGCAGCTGCATCCACACTTGGCAGGACTGGCCAAGCTTGAGCACCTAAGACTAACCAATTATCTTACTTTATAGCTTCCTCATCCAATCCTAAATTGCCAAAACTAAAACTTCAAATTTCCCGCAATTTTTCTTTTAAAAACCTAAAGGCCTTTGTCTCCCGGTGCCACTCTTTGCTGACCAGCAAGGGTGACCCCGTTGTACAATGGTTAATAAACCTCTTGCTTTTGCAACGAGTCTTGGTCTGGGGGAGTTTCTAAAAAGGGCGCAATTAAACTCCTGAGCTGTGAGACCCCAGGTCTTACAATCTGAGCCATGTCCCTGACCAATAGATCCGTTATCTTAGGGCCTCACGCTCCGCACACCTGGCTGTGAAAAGCCTAGGAAGCTTGCCGATCTGCGTTCTCTCCAGCAGCGTGCTAAGTCAGATGTGTGGGGCCTCAATACTTCATCTTTTGACACGACTTACCGCAGTACTGGGGAGTGACGCATTAATAAGCAGCGGGCATAAGCATGCAGATCTCTGTTGGAGATTCAGAACGTCTCCGATGAGCTTTCGGTGAGAAAGCTTACCGAAAACCAGCTATGCCGCAATGTTATTTTAGGCCCCAGTGCAATCTTCTCTCTAAACTCCTGCATTCCTTTTTCAGGGAGAGAGAGCTGTGTCATTTATCATTCAGTACATTTGAAGGCAGCTTCATCTTGTGGAATCACTATTTAATCATGAAGGGTCTGTGTTTCTGTGAAATCAGCCGGTGGTGATTTAGCAGTAATGAGTCATTCAAGGCCGCGAATCGCAATTGGAAAAGCGGGGACATCTTTCTATTTCCCTCAGTCTGCAGTGGACCCCATGGATAAGGCGTCTCGGAACACGACTCCAGAACTTTGCAATTCCACACTTAAGAAACGAGGTGGTTTGGTGGTTTTTTTTTTTCTAGTTCTGCTCACTCATCTATAATGGTGAGCTTCCCCTCCCCGACGAGGGGCCCAATGCTTTGCCTCTTACTGTTCTCAATTCACCCTGCATTTTACTCTTAGTGCAGACCTACGATAGACTAGGAAAGCCGCCAAAGAGGGAGCAAAGTGCATCTGGATGAAGTTGTAGGTGGCGAGGCCGTGCTCTCCTTACTGTATTCCGGGTGGCAGGGGTGGGGGTGGGGGGAGCAGGGCAGAAGCTGTGAGGGACAAGCTTAAGCCGGAACAGTGTTCTGGGTCTGGGGATATGCTGCCACCTGGATGGGGCCAACCGCTCCAGAGATTCCACCACAACAATGGGAAGCAGGAGGAAATAAACCGACACAGTAGCAAAGTACATAGTGATCCAAGACTCCCAACCTCCAGAAACACCTGATTGAAATGGCAAGCCAGGACCAACCCTAGAAAGAGGGAGGATGTTAAGTCCCAGGAATGTCACCTTGAGGAAGCTATTGAGACCCGCTCTCTTTCCCCCAGCCACCACAGGGTGAATAAATTTGAGCATAAGCCAAAACCTTTGAAGTGTGAGCCAAAATAACTATTTTTTTTTTTTAAACTTGATCATGTCAGGTATTTTGTTAGGGCAGCGGAGCTTAGTTACTACCCTGGCAGGAGTCTCTGGGTATAACGAGGACTTGGATGACGTAAGCCTTCACTTGTGACTTCCAGCCTCTTGCTGTGAATAAGGAAGGCCCTGTAGGCAAGAGGGAGACCGGGAACCTGGCATTCAACTTCTGCAGCTTCTTCCCGATTCCTCACCACGTTGCCGAGGGTGCTATGCCTCAGTTTCCCTACTAAAAGAGGGAGTGAGATCATGTATCCTGTAAAATCCACCACTGGAGAATGTGGCACAGGCAGATGAACTCACACTAGGGAGAAAAATGAACAAGGGGTATTCACGAGACAGCATTGTGACTATGCTCCACGCAGAATAAGGGCTGGCGTGGCTCTGGGAACATGAAGGGGCCCAGCCTTACTACAAAGGAGGGAGATTTCACGTGCGGTGGGGATGAGCCTCCGGGCGCCTCCTCTTTGTTTTTCATTGTTTCCATGTACCAGGAGTGGGTAGATTCATCTCAGAGTTCTTTGCCGTTTTGACAGAGTTTACAGAATGAGAAAGAAGCAAATGAACCTGGAGAGACGACAGGTCCTCTGGAAGTTTCCTTGATTTCCTTTGGTAGGGTGTCCTTTTCTGAAGGAGACTAGGGGTCTGCTGTGCGGCTTGGATATGGAGGGCATGAAGCTCTGCGCTGGCTTTAGGTGTGTTTAATAACAGCTTTTGATAGCAGAAGGCAGAGAGTTTACAATCCTCTAAGGGTATGTATTCTTACATTTTATTTGTTGATTATTTACTTATTTCTTTGTTATTAGGATGTGTGCATGTAGGAGGCCAGAGGACAGCTTTGTGGAGCTGGCTCTCCTGTTCTGCCTTGTAAGTGACTACTGAAGCTGGAACCCAGGTGGCTTATTTGATGAGCAAGTTCCCTGCTGAGCCTGCCGCGGGCCCTGAGCAAATCCTTCCAGGCCATACCCATACTGGCTACTTTTGCCTCAGGAGCTCAGCTGAAGCAGTGCAGGACCTACAAGCAGTCCTGAGAGGAGCTGGACAAAACTGATTTAGACAGGAAATCTGGTTTGTTTTTCTTCCAGTTAAAATACTGAGAAAGGAAGTTTCATTTGCTACTATTTAGTTAAGAACATAAAGACCCCGAAAAGCCTCCACAGATTTCCCAGCATGCAGTGGCATTCAACAGTGTTGCAATTAAAAGGATAATGAAACTTTTCTCACTAGAACTTCTCTTTAAAATCAGCGTGATGGGTACACAGTACACCATTAGGAGGAATTATGCAAAACAGCCTCCCTGTTCCAAGTTTTATTTTAAGATTTAATTTATTCCAGATTCTGCAGGAAAAAAAAATGCCCATGTGACAAGCCTCCTAACAGATGTCAATTTAGTTTTATAGCACATGCCTGCATTGCAGTGCCAGGAAATGGAGAGTATTCTTTCTGCCTGCTGTTTATGGTACACCGAAGCCTTGGAGCACTGGGCTCCAGAGGGTGGCTGATTGCTGACCTGTGGGCACCCGACTTATCCTGCTTTGCATTGCCACCATCAAGTGAAGGCTTCAGTTTACATCCTGTTAGATGAACAGAGGTTCTGGAAGGAGCAGAGGTGGCTGAAAATGGGGTTTTCTCTATGTTAATATCATCTAAGCCAAGGGAAAGGTTAGCTTATGATACGATGTGAGAGAAACAAGAAAAAATAATTATGTATTTATATATATTTAAATAATTTAAATAGGTCACTTTTGAATATTTGTTTTATTCTTTTCTATTATTCTTATTGAGACAGGGTATCATATTCTAGTCCTGCTGGCTTAAAACAAGACACATAGCTCAGGCTAGCCTGAAACAAGGTGCACAGCCCAGGTTGGCCTGAGCTCATAGTTTTACTGCCACTGTCTCTAGTGTGCTGGGATAACAGGCACACGCAACAATGCCTGGTCTCCCTATTTTCAATGACATTCAAGAGAATGTAGAATAATAATTGCTAACTTAACCATCTTGGGTGGCTCCGCAGTGTGTGTTAGTGCTAAGCCCAATAATGTCATGTGTAAAACAGAGAGCCAATACCCATTAAGCAATAGCTCCCCTCCCCTCCATCCCCCTAACTCCCAGTAACTGTTAATCCGCTTGATGTCTTCCTGAATTTCCTGTTCTAGGTATCTCACACAAGTGGATCTCCCACACAATGTTTGTCCTTATTATATCTGGCTTATTTCACTTAACATGCTCTATCAGTTACTCTTCCGTTTCTGTGGTAAGATATCACGACCAAAAAATGTCTGTGTAAAAAGGAGTTTGTTTTGGCTTATGGTTCCAGAAGGATATGAGTCCAACAGGCAGGGAAGCAGGGAAGCAAGCAGCAGGCGTGGCAGGGGGAGCAGGGAGCTGAAAGCTCGTGTCTTCATCAGCAAGCCCAGAGCCAAGAGTGCAAACGGAGAGTAAGGCAAAGCTGTGAACTTCCAAGTCCACCTCAAGGGATGAGCTTCCTCCAGTGAGGACATACTTCCTGACTCCCCCCTTCCCCACACCCCCCACACACAAACAATGCCAGCAGCTGGGAGCACACACTCAAATGCCCAAGCTGTGAGCTGTACATTTCTCATTCAAAACACCACACCCGTTTTCAGGATATCTTCACGTTGAAGCATGTATCAGAAAGTCCTTCATTATCTATTTATTTATTAAAAATAATTTTTTTTTTAGTCAAACATCTTTCTATGTAGCCCTAGCTGTCCTGGAACTCTCTGTTGGCTGGCCTTCAATTCATAGAGATCTGCCTGTCTCTGCCTCCCTAGTGCTGGGAGGATACCTCATTGTATGTATAACGTATTCAATCATCACTTCATCTATCAGTAGCCCCTGGATTTGCTCCCGGCTCTTGCCTGTTATGTATGGTAATATGTCCACAAGCGTGAGTGCATAGAGCATGCTTCCAACTCCTTTGGATATACATGGACCTTGAGGTGCCTCTATTTTATCATCGTTATCAATTTGATGGTGCTGGGAATTTAGCCCAGGGCATGCTGCACAGAAGCTCTGCCATTTGGCTGGCTACCTGGCCCCTATTCCCACCATACATTTCTCAAAGTGTGTACATCATTTTATATTCTCATAAAAAAAAAAGTCATTTGAGATTAAAACGTAGTGGAAAAGACAGAGCTCTTGCAATAAGCTACAAAGAAGCTTGCTGGGCCACCGGAAGGTTTCTAGAAGCCCTGCTGCTAGGGCCACAGTGGGAACCGGAGAAGTGATGGGTAGGTAAAGGGGCCACCCACACCTTTGATGACTCAGCCTCTTTGGGTTTGCTCCTTCCTGTTAGCCAGTGCCGTCTATTCTGCAGGATGGTAGCAGAGAAGGTTGGGAGATTTTACTAATGAGTTCTTCCTTTTCCTTGGTTGTCTCGGTATATTGCTGCCAAGTCATAGAAAAACATGTTTTCAGTTAGGTTCCTTTTCTTATTCTATACTTTATCTAGTATTTAGAGACGTTCTTACCAGAGATGCCCCTCCTTGCCTTGTGGGTGGGAGGAGGAAGCTGCCCGTGGATATGAGATGGTGTTAGGAAGAGAGGGGAAATCACTTTCCTCTTTTATTCTCAGAAAATTGCCTCCATTTTCTAACTCTCTAAGGAGTTGTTCTATAAAGAGAGCAGAAAGACCTTTTGCTCATTTTTTCTCATTTGGCTTAAATCAGTAATGTTTTGCTCAATTACATGCTGTTTATAGCTATGGAAGCCTTAGTCTTGACGCATCAAGAGAATTTCAGGTATTAAGAATATAGAGCCTGGCCCAGTGAGATAGTTCAGTGGTTATGAGTACTGAATGCTTTTCCAGAGGACCTGGGTTCAATTCCCAGCGCACAGCAGCTCACAATTGTCTGTAACTCTAAGATCTGACACCTGCACACAGACATATATGTGTGAGACAGGCAAAACACTTCTTAGATGTTATTTCTTGCTCTTTACCATGCTGCTACGACTCCGATTAACGGGAGATACTGTCTGAAGAGACCTCTGAATTTCTCAAGGTTGCTCTGTCTTGATATGGGCATCAGAGAGCCAAACTGATGGCATTTTCAGGATGTCGCTGGACCAGCTAGTGCATCCTGGGCCACACTGCATCGTTTCTGCAAAGTGAGGACAGCTTTTCAGGCAAGATGGTTGAGGGATTAAAGACAAAAGTCTGGAAAGCGTGACCACGGTGCTACTTGCTGCCTCTGGGGCTGTCCAAGGCTGAGGCTGATCTAATGAATTAGGACAATGTTCCAATACCAGGATGGAGAATTATGGCAGGCGCGACAGACAGTGTATTTCATTGCCCCTTTACTTTCCTAATGGTTATGGGGAAATATCTTTTAGGTCAAACATTTACTCAGACATTGTTAAATTAGGGAGGGGGGGGGTCATTCTCCTGGATTGGATCTTGAAAGTATTTGGAACAGAAACAGTTCGTGTCTGATGTCCAGGCACCCCTTCAGGGTCCTTTTCTGCATTGACAGATATGGCCATGATTGGTGTGTGCTCCAGATAATCTGTCTAATCATGGTGTCAGTAGGAATCTTGTAACTCTGAGCTCCCCTTGGGCTCCTCCTGGAACACTGATGTGAAATAATCTGAGCTCTTTTGACATCTTTGATGATGTTTAACACGGGGGGGGGGGCTGTTCTTTTCACTATTTTGCCATATGGCATTCATTTCTTCTAATCCCCCAACCCTTATTCTCTGTCTTTGTATCTTGTCTGAAGCTATCTATTATATAATTTTGACACCCTTTTGGGGAAATATATCAAGTATAGTGCTAACCTGAAAGCTCTGGAATTTTCTGGATAGCTTAAATTATCTGACTAAATTAAAGACTAAATTAAAGACCTCTCCCTGTCATTATTCTCATGTACCACTTAGTTATGTTAAATAAAAACATCTCACTGGATACAAAAGGTATGAAGTCAACGTGTGGGTGAAACAGAGAGAGAGGATGAAGGAGAGAGAGAGTATGAACGTGTGTGAGAGAGAGAGGGGTAGAGAATTGTGTGTATGTGAGGGCCTCAGTGTGTGAGAGACTCTCAGATTCTCTCTCTCTCTCTCTCTCTCTGTCTCTCTGTCTCTCTGTCTCTCTGTCTCTCTCTCTCTCTGTGTGTGTCTGTGTGTGTACACATACTGGGGGTTGACATTAGATATCTTCCTCTCCCGCTCTCCACATTTTATTTTTTTGGAACAGAATCTTTCACTAAGCCTGGAGCTTGAGGACTGACTGGGCTGGCAGTCGAGTCCCTGGGCTTCCTGTCCCCACCCCTCGCAGCACTGGAGTTATAGACATGCATGCCTGGTGTGGGAGGGACCCACGCACAGATCCTGTTCTTGTGCAGCATTGCTCTACCCACCGAGCCATCATCTTCCAAGCCTGTGAACTCAATTTCCCGAATGTACTCCCACAGATGTCTTATACTTGTTTTCTTTTGAGGCAGGGTCCTGTATACCCCAAGCTGGCCTTGAACTCGCTGTGCTTGGCTGTGAGGACGACCTTGAGATTTTCAGTTGTCCAGTTTATGTGTGCTGAGGGAAAACCCAGGACTTTGTGTGTTCTTGGCGAGCACTCTGCTAACGGAACTCCATCTCTAGTCCCAGATTTCCCTTCCTTTGGCTGGATGGCCTTACTTCCAATTTGCCTAAATACTTCCATCCCATGTAACGCTTTGTTCACAATTTCCACCCTTTCTAATATTCTTCCTGTATTTGAACAAACAAATAATTTCACTCATCTTTCAGATACTATTCCAAATGTCATTTCTTCCACAAAGCCTTTCTCACAGCCCATTTAGCTTTCATTGCATAAATGATGTATGTTCACTGTCAAAAATGTAGATGATAGAGAACATAGGAAGGAAAAGGATTAAAATTAAAATTAAAATTGCAGTTAATTCTGCCACTGGGGATACCTGCCATTGATATATGTAGTCTTTCATTCCAGATTTTTCTTTGCTACAGTATTTTAACAAAATTACATCACTATCATACTATATATGTTATTTTACACCTGACTTGCTTTTTACTTAAAATATCTTTAACATTTCTGTATATCATTAAGCATTTTATTTAGGTATATTGCAATATATAATAAAAATCTGGAAACAACACAATTACCTTGTTGAAGAATGGAATAAATGAAAGTTGCTAAAATATATATGATCAAATATTCAGTGACTATAAAAAACATACTTGCCATTGGGTGGTGGTGGTGCCTGCCTTTAATCCCAGCACTAAGGGTGAGGGGTGGGGCAGCCAAGGCACGCAGATCTCTGAGTTCAAGACCAGCCTGGTTTACAGAGTGAGTTTCAGGACAGCTAAGGCTACTCTATCTCAGGAAAAAAAAAAAAAAGATTTACTTAAAATACCTACCATATACTTGTATTTTGCTAATATGGAAACTATCTGAGCTAAATTGTTAAGAATTGAAAGCAAAGTACCAGGTGAGGGTATACTGTGACACCCAAAATTTGAACAAAAATTCTTTAGATAAAGGTGCTTTTTGGGGTACCCTTGGATATTTTGAGTATTTATGAGGAAGATAGTGGGGACTCTGGGGTAAAAAAAAAAAGACATTTTGTTGTTCTTTTGAAGGGGTTGGACAATTTAAACATCTGTGTTTCATGTACCTTTCATACATTCATAATAAATATTCATCAACAATGTAATCTTTGAGAGCTACATATATTCTAGTAAATAAGTGCATCGTAATGTACGGGATTACATCCCAAATGATGTGGTTTTGACTGCTCTCTGCCCTACAGTAGTGTCCTTTTTGTATGTATCACTAAATTGCCCACAGGAGACTGTCTGTTTTGTTTCTTTCTAACTGAGATCTTTCAGTTGTTGTGATTGCTTATATCTTTGAATTCATCAACAACTTCATTTGCATATCTGTTCTAGCTGGGGTGTCTTCCCATCACAGAGAGTTCGTACTGTATCTCTAGCTATATGAATTATAGTGTATATATATATATATTAGACACTCTGAAATGTCAGACAGTGACTGTCACACTTGCTTCCCTTTCCCCACTTTGACACAGAGCTGCAGTGAATCATTTCTCATGGTGAGTGAACATCTTTCTAAAATGATGGTAATGAAATTTGTCTAGCTGAGCATCTTGAGATAGCCTTCTTTGTAGATCACTATAAACTACACTCTAGAATCTCACGAAATACCAACACCTTTAACAATTTGAGCCAAGGCATTTTACCTATTCATATATATATTATATATATATAATATATATATATATTTCATAAAGTCATGTAACCAAGCTGCAGAGCTAAGCAATATTGTTGTAGATGTTTTGGTTTATGATTCATGAATAGGTTTTTGTTAAAATTCCCTGTTGGGGATTTTAGTTTGTCCACACCTGTTACGTGTCTTGTGCAGAGCGTGGTCTTTGCCAGGCGGAAGTAGTTGAGGGCTGAGGACTTTGATGGGCATAAATATGACAGCCCAGAGGATGACGATGCAGCTGCTTGGAGGAAGACTGCTTGTCTGATTCGCCCTGCTGCTGTGTTTGCTGATTTGCTGGTTACCTAGACATCTAGATTTCTTGGCTACTATATGGTATTGTCCTCAGTGGGAAGGAACAGAGAGAACTCCATCCCCCGTCTCCACTAACTTTCTTTCCCTCCCACCTGTTGTTGGGGGGTTGGAAGGGAGGTAGGAGCGTTTAATAATCCTAAATAAAATAGGTTTTGTTAGAAAATCAAGGTCAACACAATATTGACTCTTTCTGGTTTCCTCATTAATAATTAGTTGCCACTTGTCATTTATTTTTCCTCTATTGGCTCATGGAGGCAGACAATTAGCAGTCAGTGTGGAGGCAAGAAACACTGATGAGTTTTGTCATGTGGGAAATTACCTTGATGCAAATAGCCTCCACACATACATAAGAGGTAAGTTATCCCGGAGGTTATGGATCACAAATTAAGATGCCTGAGCTGCATGGTTTATTGAATCAATTAAAAGCTCACAGTGGGAAGTAAGGGGAGGGAGGTGGAGTACGTTTGTAAGCCAGTGAGATAGAAGAACAATTCTGCATGAATCCTAATCAGCTACCATCCTCCCCCTTCCTACCTTCCTCTCTCTCCCCTCCCTCTCTACTTCCCTGTACTTTCTTCTTTCACTGAGCTCTCTCATCAACCTTCCGTGAAGATGGTAGGACAACCAGGACCAGAATTAAGGTTGGGAGCGAGGAGACTTCATTGTAGATTGCAGGTAGAAGTGCTTTTTTTGTCACAGCTGTGAGCTCACTTATTTAGTTAGTAACTCATGACTCTGTGAATGCTGATTGGCTCATGCACACTTAATGCTCATTAACTGCATGAATGTTTAAACAACGTTCCCATCCTGTTCCTTTCTAATGCTGAGCACACATACATCCTGTAACCTTCCTGGGAGGAGTGAAGGTATTCTAAAAGGACACTGTACCCTTCTCTTTTGTTATCAGACAGTTGAGACATTGTACCCCAAAGTAATTATCATTTTGCCAGGCAAAAGGCTGGGAGCCTGGTGCCTGCCAGAGCAGAGCTTGTCTCCTAGAAAGAAATTTATAGCTTGTCAGGCAATTTTGTGGGAGAAACTGGAGCTGAGACAAAGTCGGGTCCTCACCTCGATTAGGACTATTTATCTACACATACCTCTTTTACTTCTGTTTAAGCCTAAACCTCATGTCTGGACCCTGAAGATGAGCTTGAAGGGCCACTGGACCTTTTTCCTTTTCCCAACATGGTCATGTTAAATAAACCTCGCCTTCCTGCTTTTTGGTATTGTTATTTGTTTAATTGGCCCACTAAAACCAGTGGTCCAGCCTGACTTGTCAAGTTGTCAAGGCCCAGACTCTGACCCTTAATGGCTCCTCAGCTACTTGTTAACTCTACAAGATATACACTGTAGACTTCATTTTTTCCATTTGCTGTCTCGTCTTCTGCAGGACTAAATATTCTTTTTTTTTTAAAAAAGATTTATTTGTTTATTTTACATATATGTGTGCTCTATCTGCATGTACACCTGCATGCCAGAAGAGGGCATCCAGTATAGACGGTTGCGAGCCACCATGTGATTGCTGGAAATTAAACTCGGGACTTTTAAAGAGCAAACAGTGCTAACACTTTTCTTAGCCGCTGAGCCATCGCTCCAGCCCATAAACGGCTGCTGCCGGTTTAAAACTAAAGTTGTGAAAAATATGTAGAGTAAGTTCTTTTTTTCACCATAAACCCACTTCTGGGTTCAAACAAACACCTCTGCAGTCTTTCGCAGGCCCCTGAGGCAATCGTCCATCAGCTGTCGTGAAGAGAAGTGTGATAGAGTGAGGTGTGCCACAGTTCTGAACAGCCATACCGAGTTTCACCCTTATGGTGGCTTCATAGTCATACAAGACAAACCTGAAATGTCTCTTCAGAACAGTTTACATTTAAAATTACATTGTGTGTGTGTGTGTTTGTGTGCATGAATGCCATGGCCTGTGTAGAGGTCTATGTGGGGGCCCTGTGGGAGTCAGAAAACTCCTTCCATCACATGGGTAGTGGGGATCACTGGGATGGTCTGCCGAGGACATGTGTTTGAGGGACAAAGTCTCCTATCTCGGGCATAGTACAAGAAAAAATGAATGCGCAGTCACTGTGAGTCTCTTGTTTGTTCCAGTCTTTTCTCAGCGTAGGTTTTTAATACATGATGTTTCTAAGAGAAAGGCACAGAGAGATAAAGTTTAGCATTTTTATAGCTTCTTGCTTTCTTGTAAAGAGCAGTACGGTGCAGAGAAGATAAAAACACCAGCAAGGAACAAAGACAAAAGGAATATTCTACCTGCCGGCTCCTGGGATGCCCGAAATCTCTTAGTACAAGGGAGCCGGAGACGAAAGCCTGAGCGTGCCCATGAAGTAATCACCTGAAAAATGTCACAGAGTGTAAAAAGGATAGGGATTTGGTTAGCCGTGTTCTTAAACAACCTGCACTCACACACACACAGAGACGCCCAAGTGTGCTAATGGCACTGATGGCGTGCCTGGAAACACTCCCTCTGAGAGGCACCTTAACTTTTCTCACAGCTGGGCTTATCACAGGCAAGAGTTGAAGACAATTTGTCACATGGAGGAAATCGAACACTTTCTCTGGCTTCTTCCACATTCCGTTATCAGCAGCATTCTTTCTTGAGTGTTTGCTGGAAATTCAGAGTAATAAGTTTAGCTCAGCTAGAATACCTCTATTTGAGTATTTTATGCACTAAAAGCTTTTAATCAAGATAGCAGAATGCTAATTTATTTAGACAGCAAAATATATTAAAGGAGATCTAGCTTTCTGTAACATTTTCCCCGACAATTTCTTTATTATAATTTAAACTGCATATTTTAGAAAGCTCCTTCCATTTAGAGTGAATTTAAATCCACATATAAAATGTAGGATAGCAACTTCTTGGAAATTATTGGACAGCAAACCATAAATGAGTCCTGTTCCCTAGGCAACCACATGGAAAGCTGTAACATCCCCCAAACTCTTAAAATGAAGTTTAAGGTTGCAACTATTTTGGGTTTCAGCTTCCTCTGAAAATGGGCTTCATTTCTCGCGATTATTCCTTGATATAATGAGTCTGAGCCCTTTCCACTCCTCCCCGCACCGTGCTTGCACGTGTTGGCCTCTGCATCCTTTGATCTCCGTGTGTTAGGCTGTTAGAGGCATGGGCACCCTGGAAATGAGATCCAATTGAGGGTGGAAACGAACAAGGAGACGGGGCAGAGCAGAGGCATTTCCAGTCTTTTGAGAGGCTCTTGCATTTCATCGAGAAAAGTGCCTGGAGTTTTCTGACCCACTCACTCTTTTGTGGTTTCTCTCTTTTTCTTTTTTTCTTTCTTTCTTTTTTTTTTTTTTTTTTAGCAAATGTGGGATGATGCACTAACCTTTAGATGAAAACCATTTTAATGGAAAAGATACTGGAATGAGTCCATTTCTGGTTCTCTTGGCAGACCTTTCTGCACGAGTGTCAAGTGCCGTCTTGGGTGTGGAATCGTCTATAGAAAAGTAGCAGCCTTTCTTATCTTGTCCTAACTTTCTGTTCTCCTTCTCTGTGTGTCTTTTGGCAATTTTATTTTAGTATTTGCTAGGCAGTTGTGAACCGAGCACGGGTCCCTTAGGGAAGGCACCCTGGGAAATCCCTGCCGAGGTCTGGTATCAGCACGTTCCAGAACCTCGAGGACTGCTTGTTGACACTTCTCTCCACCGTGCTGTCTGTGGCTGGTGGTACCCTGTGACTCAAAGGTCCAAGTGGCTTCTAGAAGGCCTCCGTATATTCCAGTGGTTAGAATTTACATTAATTAGTAATTTTTGGAAGGCTGAGCCCGTTCTTGCCCAACTCTCAACTACTTAAGTAATGGAGTCTCATTGATTCCTCATGTGTCCTATGGTATCTGATTTCGTGGGGATTGAGAGTTTCCTATGTGCCTTAGTACGTGTTATAATGAATAAGCTCTCTGGCTATCCAGAGGGCATTTGCCGGTAAATCTGTGCATACAAAGTGACTGAGGTGAGAAAGGAACACAGAAAGAAGCTTGGCAGGAGAAGCAGGCACTGCCACAGTGCGCTGCCCTGGCAGTTTGACTGTATTGTGTGCGTGAGTGTGGTGCTGCAGTTTCCCTGTGTGGGCCGGAGTAGGCTGGACACACCACGTCTCTCTATTAACTAACATCACAAAGCCCTCACTCCATGTTTACATACGTCTAACCTTTGACACTGTGACAGGGCATCACCTGCCAACTTCACCCTCAAGAACTGGGCAGTCAAGTTACAAAAGAAAATTAAATAAATAAATAAATAAATAAATAAATAAAACCACAAAAAGTCTGATAACGTTTTAAGTACATTCATGATTTTTTTTTTTTTTTTTTTTTTTTTTTTTTTGTCATTTTTTGGGACAGGGTTTCTCTGTGGAACCTTGGCTGTCCTGGGCTGGCTTTGTAGACCAAACTGGCCTTGAACTCATAGGGATCCATCTGCCTCTGCCTCCTGAGTGCTAGGATTAAAGGTGTATGCCACCACGCCCGGCTTACGATTATTTGTAATTGGGCCACATTCATATCTATCCTGGGGTACAGGTGGGATACACCTAAAAAATTGGATTTGGGTTATTGATTGAATTTGCTGGATTATACTGAAAACTACTTAGCATCATAAAAATACTTTTTGAAGTTCTCTTTTGTATCAAGATCAAGGATCAAGGATGAAGGGTCATTGCCCTCAGAGGTAGTACCAGCTATAAGGATTACACAAAGTTGTACACAGTGTCTCTAGATTGTCAGTGGGTTGGGGGTCATGGGTGAGGAGGGGTTACAGGAGAGAGTCTGTGTCAGGTGGCTCTTCAAGGAGTTTAATTTTTATTTATTTGGGTTTTATTTATTTTATAGTGCTGAAGATTGAACAAGCACTCTGCCACTGAACTACATCTCCAGCTTTGGAGAGAGGGAGAGAAAATAGTAGACACAAGGACAAACACATGAGGGGAGGAAAAAAAAAACCAAAAAACCAGGGAATTCTGAGAGAGATTGAAGACTCAGTGTGTGTTGGGACCCAGAGGTCCTTGTGTTGGTAGAGAGCACGAGACAAAGCAGGGAGGTTGAACACACAGAGCTGTCTCTTCAAGGGAAGAAATGTGTAACCTTTTTGTGCCCAGAAGGCTGGGAACAGCCTTGGTGACTTCTCCCACACTTGTAGGGCCAGGCCACACCTGGATTCCCCCAGGCTCCCCAAACAGGACCACAGGTGATTACTAGCCTGAGGACCTTTGTGCTACCCGGAGAGCCAAGCCACACCTGGCTCCCTCAGGCTGCCCCGGATCTTACTAACAGGACTGGAAGCGATTACTAGCGTGACCTCTGCACTATCTGTAGGGCCAGGACACAACTCCCCCCACCACCCCCCATCCCCACCAGACCCTTCAAAACAGAACTGGAGTTGGTTAGTAGCCTGGGGACCTTTGCATTATCTGTATGGCTGAAGCCACCTCCCCCAGACCCTTAAAATACCCATGTAGTCTTTCTATAGAACTCAGCTTCATGCACAAGGTGACATGTACTTTGAAAAGAGTTTCAAAGTAATTATGCCTTAAGCTTTATTGAGTACACAGGACCGTGGTGCACTGCGGAAGTTTTGTTTTTTCCACATTGTACTTAAATATGCCTAAAATAAATGGTCCGGTTGGTGTCAGACTAGACGTTCAAACCAACCTGACTTCCTTCTTGCTTCAGGCAGATGGGCCCTGTGTTGGGGGTTGGGCTGCAGGCTGTAAGCTCTGGAAACTGAGTCAGTCCTTCTGTAGCTGAAGGGAACGAGCAGAGACCTGTAAGCAAGGCTCCAGCAACTGGTTATAATTTTCTCAAATTCTGATGCCTGGTGGAAGGTGGCGGCACAGAGCTCCTGAGGAAACAGGCAGAGTTCACGAAAACTATACTGAATAGATCAAACGTTAAGAATGTTGATCACGTTCAGGGTGGAGGAAGGTGGCATCAGTCAAGACTGACACTTTAGCAATAGCTGTCATCTGTCAACAGACAGCAAGATTTACAATGTGGAGAGACATGACATTTCTTCCTTAGTTATAGTTTATGACCAACTTTCATGGCAACAAGTTTGCTTTTGAAAGGGAGAAAAGTCAAATCCCATTGCAGTAAAGCAGGGACATCAGAACATGCAAAGCTCTCACTAATAACTCATTTTCAAAAGAAATATTTATTTCTAAAACACTAGAAACTACCGCTAGGTACTGATAGGAACAGATTTGAACTCTGTTGTGTTGTTTTGTTTTGTCTGTGAAGAAAACAAAATATGTCACGTTTCCCGGAAACCATGAGAGCCATTTCTGCACTGTCGGCAAATTACCATGTTCTGCCATGGATCCTATTAATACAAACTGTAGGTAACCCCAAACAAACATTCGGTATTTGCTGTGAAGCGTGCATGTATTTGCCCTACCTTTGAGTCTGGATTTGAAAATTATTCTATAGATAACTGGGAACTGTTTTTTTGTTTTGTTTTGTTTTGTAAAAGATACTTAGAGGGGTTTTTAAGTTCTTCCATTGATACTTCTGGGTTTCCTGGAGGTTTTGTTGTTGTTTGTTTTTTTGTTTGTTTGTTTTGTTTTAGTTCAGGTGCATATCTGAGTGAAATATTCCAGTACATAGATCAAGAGCCCAAAACTAATACAAGTAGTTCATCACGTTTAGTTTTTGGGAAACAACAAATTGAAAAGGGATGCTTTTAACTGAAATTGTTAAAAGTTGTATTCGGCACAAATTCAGCAGAGACCTATCAAATTAGTGAGGTTAGGTTGTCAAATCTGGCAACTCCACTCCAGAAGAAGGCATCGTTTTCCCTCCCTCGTGTTTGACAAGATGAGTGAACACTCCTGTCTCCTCAAGGGCATAGGGTGCTGGCCTGAGGGTCGCAGTGACCATGAACTTCGAGGGACTGAGAGTTCCTGCTGTGGAATCTTAACACAAGATTCGGCTCTCCCGGAGCTTCAAATGTCTTAGTTCCAGGAAAAACGCTTCTCTGTTTAACATGCCTCAGAGCTGCAGTTGGTGCTTTATATATGTCTGCCTGAAATTGCCCGCTCTCTGGAATACGGAATGCACGTCATATCTAGAGAAGGTATTCCTGGTGATGGGTTCACAGCAGTCTCCTAAGCTCCAGAAATGGTGTCTGCACCCTGGGGAGGCTCCATTCTACTCTGTTTCCATTGGTAAAATGCCAACTGGAAAGCTCCTCCGGTTCCGGAACTACTGCGTTGCCTCGTGACTGAAACCTCCAAACATCAGCAATTCTTCCACTGAAGGGAGATAAGCAAGGGGGCAGGGAAGGTTGGGGCTTCCGTTTTGGAAGTGTGGAACACCAACAGATATGGAGGAGGAGGCCCTTGGCTGACACAAAGAACGTTTCAGAGTACCTCCATTCTGGACCACAGCAGACACTTAAAACACTCCATTATATGTGTTGGTCTCTTTGATTCTGTTAGAAAAGTGTATTTTTGGAACATTTTCAATGGATGGCCATTTATCAAAACGTCCATGTCAGACAAAGTAGCCAAAATATCTTTGCAGGTTGGCAGCCATCCCGCAAGTTTCCTTGCTGCAAAATTGGAAACAGAGAAATGATTTAGAGCAGAGAGGAGAAATGTCAGCCTGATGTCCTGTTGGACAGTCCTTCCCTGCTCCTTCACCCCACCCCCCACCTCCCCCACCCCCGCCATGAGCTCCCCTCATAACAAACGGATGAGGCAGTTTACACTATATGAGCGTCTCCATGAGTCTTCCGCCCTTCCAGTGTGCTGCCTCCCTTGCTTGCTTCCGGATTTGCAATCTTCCCTGAGTGTGCGTTCGGAGATCACCAGGTGTGGGACAGTGGATGTTGTGAAACATTAAAAAGAAAATGTCTCGCTGAAGTCTGGGGAGCGCGAGACTACAGCGGCAACCATGCCATTGTGGGGGTCCTTGGGGGGGTATAGTGTGTCTGTATCTTTACTACTATGGGACCTAAAATAAAATAAAACAAAAATCCCAGGACGCATTGCTGAATTCTGCTCATGTGAAGCACAAGCTGTCTGCACACGCCTCCAGAGTGTTCAAGCTAAGACGTTGAAATAAGATCTTTGGACCATAAGGGAGTTGTTTATGAATATTAAACAGATGGCCTTTTAAAATAAGCACGCAGCCCGCTAGAAGCGGGTCTCAGGATTCTTCACACTAGGCGATGTTGATTACTTTCCAAATTAGATAAAATGCTGCAAGAAATTCAACGAAGCACTGTAAGGAAAAACGGGCTTTTCCTTTGGGGGGAGTTGGGACAGAAGCTCAAGGCTAGCTGCCTACCAGACCTGAAAGTTTGGGTTCAGTCCCCTAGTGCTGAGGAGGAGAGGGAAGGAGGGAAGGAGGAAGGAGGGAGAGGATGGGGGAAGGGAGGGGATACAGGAAACAAGAAAAAGGGCTTGTTTGGGGACAAAGATTGAGTTTTTCTTCTCATCCATGTATCTTTTGTATTCTCCTAGTTGTTAATAGACACCATGCCTTATTTTTTAAAAATGGAAACCAACTCACAGCTTCCCAAATTGTTACCCCTTTCTGGGGTGTGGAGAGGCCTGGGTGGAGCTGGGCTTTTTGATATGTTGAGACTTAAGTGACTTTTTTTTTTTTTGACAGTTTAATTCCTAACATAATTGTGGCTGTAGAGTTGGCTCTTTCCAAATTAGACCCAGACCTGAATTTAGGCCTTGAAAAGAGTAGCAGAACCCAAGTAAATTACTTGGGGGAAAAAACCTTCTGCAGCAGGAACAGGGACTCTGTGGTATATACTTCAGCTTCCACTCATGAAAATGATGGCTTTCTTCTTATTAGATAATCCAATGCACTTATGTGGAATTTTATAAAACATAAAATGGCAAAAAAAAAAAAAAAAAAAGAAAAAAAAGACCTGTCCCCAACTTATGCCATTTGGTGATAGGGTAACCATGATAATATGAATTGCTACAACATTATTTTTAAAGAAACTATGTGAACAAGGAAGCCAGGGGACACCTGTTCCTATGAGAAAATTAGGTACAGTGCATTTTATAGTATGTGCCTTTTCTAAAGCCAGGCTGGATTGCTGCAGCTCTCTGCCTCCCTCCCCCTTTCCTGCCCCCACAGCTGTTCCTCTCCCCCTTTGCTCTGCCCTCCCCCTCCCCCACCCCCAAGGCCGCAAGTGGGTCATGTTTGGGAAGTTTATCAAGGCTTACCAAGCGATAGACCACACTTGCTTTTTCAACTGTCTGTCATTTGTGCAAAGGAAAGTAAAAGTCAGAAATGTCCCCTTTTGTGCTCATGTCCTTTACTGTCCTTCGTGTTTAAATCACCTTTCAATAGGGCCAGGCAACCGACAACCAAGCGTTCCACACTATGGTTTATATTCAAATCATGATATTCCATCCCTTCTGCCCCAAATGTCTCATGTCTATCTCATAATGCGAAATGCTCCCAGGACCATGAGGGTCTCAATGGTTCTAGTGTTGCTCAAAAGCCCAAGTTCAATGTCTTCTCTGGTACTCAAGGTAAGCTCTTAGCTAAGAGCCTCTGTAAAACCAGAAAGAAAGTTACATGTTTCCAACATGCAATGGTGGGATAGGGTACAAACTCCCATCCCAAAAGGGAGGAATGGAAAAATAGCAAGGGGGGCTGGAGAGATGGCTTAGTGGTTAAGAGCACTGGTTGCTCTTCCAGCTGGGCCTGGGTTCGATTCCTAGCACTCAGACGGTGGGTCACAATTGTCTGTAACTCCAGTTCCAAGGAATCCAATGAGCTCTTCTGGCCTCTGTGGATGCTGAGCACGCATAAGATGCAAAGACATACATGTAGTCAAGACAGCCAAACATAAAATAAAAAATTTAAAAAAGAAATAAAACTATAGAAACCATAAAAGCAATTTGAGTACATTTAGAGACTTCCCTAGAACTTCGAACTTTGATGGACTGGTGTTTATGTTGTGGCAAGCCGTGCTATCTGTGTGCCAAGGTTTTTTAAATTTATACAATTCAGAAAGTGGTTTTTGTGCTTAAAAGCTCACTCTGAGAGAAAGGCTCGAGACTGCACTGGGATCCTGAGCACCAACTGTAGTCTCTAGCTGGCTAATAAAGGCTTTCTGTTGCAGGAAGGAAGGAAGGAAGGAAGGAAGGAAGGAAGGAAGGAAGGAAGGAAGGAAGAGAAAAAAAGCTATCAAGGAAGTATCAAACTAAAACAATTTCAAAACCTAGCAAGGCAAACATTAAAAAAATACTGTGTCTAGGTGGTGGGGTGTGGGTTCCCAAAGCCTTGGGAATTCCTGCTCTTAGTCCCTGTCATTTGCAGCTCATGTGGATTCTCTCATGGACTGACTTTATTTGCTTCCTATTCTGACCTTCCTATATACCATTTGACCTGCCACACCTCCCTTTGCAGCCTGGGTGGAAACCAAGATCCTGCAACTCATTTCTCGATGCCTGCAAAGTAAACATCATATAGGCATTGACAAGGCCTGGTGCCAGCTGTACCAGGGCCAAGCACACTTAGACCATGGCCTCTGTGTCCTGGATAGATAAACACAGGGAACACCTCTCTAGGTGACCCTTCTTACAACGAGATCTTTCAAATGAGTCGTACACCTTTACAGACTTGAGTCTGGGGTGAGCTGGGTTCAGTCTGATGCTGGAAGCTGAGATCATTAGACCTACTGTCTCCTTGTAAAGTATTTAGCTGATTCCATGGTGCTAATAATTTTCATAACCGTGCCTTCCTTGCCTCCCACTTTAAACACATTCCTTTCTAAAAGGTTTTAACATTCCCTTCTGTTCTGATATTTGCTCCCTGTTTTTACTGTAAATCTGGCCCAGTGTAGCTAGCAATAACAGCCTGCCTTAGAATCTCCTGTGTCTGCCTCCACAGTCTCAGGACGTGGACAAAATGGAGACAAAGTTCCATGCCACGATGTAACGGGAGCAGCTTCTTAGCTAATTCCCAGTACCGTCCTCACTTCCAACCGAGACCTCCTGATTCAGTCTTCACTGCACTCCTTTTGGCATCCTGGTCTTCTGCACTCCTACCAGAATCACCCACTGCGCTCGCTCTGTCTTCTGCTTCCTCAAGTATCTCTGAAAAAAAATTTTTTTTTAAATTCTTTCTGATAGCTCTGAACCGTACAGTCAGCGAGGTGGGTTAAATGAGAATGCCCCTCACGGGCTCATCTACTTGAATACCTGGTCCCTAGTTTGGTGGAACTATTTGGGATTAGTTCCAAGGATTAGTAGGTGTGGCCTTGTTGGGGGAGGTGTGTCTAGAAAGGGGAGGTTTGAGGTTTCAAAAGCGCACATCAGGGCTAGTTTCACCCTCTCTGCCTCCACCGTGCAGAGCGAGGTAAGCTTTCAGCTACTGCTCCAATGCCAAACCTGCCCGCCTGACACTATGATCCCCGCCATAGTTTCAGACTAAGCTTCTGAAACTGTAAGCAAACCGCCAATTAAATGCCTTCTGTTATAAGCTGCACTGGGTATGGTGTCTCTTTGTAGGAATAGAACTAAGGCTGGGAATAGTCAAAGCAATGATTCCACTTCTTGGTACCAATTTTCTATGTGAGGCTTATAGTTTAATCGTGTGTGTGTGTGTGTGTGAGAGAGAGAGAGAGAGAGAGAGAGAGAGAGAATACTTCAGAAACTACTTTAAAAGAGAATGTTTTGATTTTATTTATGATGTCAAAGGTTTTAGTCCATGCCAGCATGGCCCCATTATCTCTTGGGTCATTAAAGGCAGGGGCATGTGGGGATGGGGCAGAGCTACTCACCTCATGAAAGACAGTAAGCAAAGAAAGAGATGGAAATGGACCAGGGATCCATATCCATTCTACCCATAATCTGCTTCTGTCAACGAGGCCCCAGCTCCTAATAGCCCATGTATTGTGGACTCACCAATGGATTGTAATCTATTGATGAAGTCAATACCTTCATGAGTCAATCATCTCTTAATACTCACACTAGTTGGAAACCAAGCTTCCAATAATGGGCCTTTTGGGAGAACACTTTCTATCCGAACTGTAAATAGGAGGAGATCTATAACTTTTAATAGAATATAAATTATTAGGCTGCTGTGCTGGCATGTGCCACTTTCTCATGAAAGTTTCCAGATGTGAACAACTTTTTAAATAGAGATTTTATTTCTTTATTGAGAAACTTAAGTCTCAGGTACATCAAAACCAATTTCTGTGACAGGGAAAAAAATTAGAACCCACAATAGAAAAAAAAAAATGTTATCACCATTTGGGCCAGAGAAGAACCCAGAGAATATATTCTCATAATTGAAAAAAATTCTAGGTGCTTCATAATTGACCTTTTGATACAAAATGACCTGTGGAATTTGGTGTGGGGGTCCACAGACAAACTAGGGAATCCAGGCCTTAACTGAATGCCAGTGGGCAACTCTGAAAATGTGAACCCCACTCTTAGTAAGTAGCCAAAATGGTTGTATGTGATTCATATATGCAAGATTAGGGTCAGTTGCATTTGGAAAGAAAGCAAAACAAAACAAAACAACAACAACAGCAACAACAGCAGCAACGGCAGGTGGCTTAAGTGACAGAAACATTTCTTCCTCTTACACGAAAGGAGTCTAGATGTGAGTGGTTGAGGTTTCACATGAGGTACAAAGTCACTAGGGGCCCACAACGTGTCTAATTTTCCCCTGACGCATCCCTAAAATATAACCCTTCTCCTCTTGGCCCAGAAATGTTGTTGAAGGCCCAGCCATGACAATCTCACTCCAAGCAAAGATGTGGAAGACACACTAAGCAAGGAAACTCACTGGCAATCTCATGGGACAGTTTTATCTTATCGAGTAGACATTTGCTACTTTATCACCCGGCTATGGAGAAATGAGAAAACAGAGCCTTTTCCCAGGACATAGACATTCACATAAATAACAAATAAAATTAAATGTTAAAAAGGTTTAGCTGTGCTGAGAAATTGCTCAGCAGCTAAGAGAACAGGATGCTCTTGCAGAGGACCCAGGTGAGAGTCATCTGTAAATCAGGGTTGTTTTTATTTTTTATTTTTTAACAAGTATGGATGCATGGGCAAGTAACAGCTCTTCTAGGTACCTTTGAAATATCATATATATCGTTGCTATTTTCCCTATTTTGTAAATGCGTTTCTCAGATGATTTTATGAGATTTGCATTTTTATTAATATAAGAACTTGTATTGATCAGAAATAGATTTGGAAAACACCATATCGTGCTTTCGGTGCAAAGAAATTCTTGCCAGAGGGGAATGCTGGGAGGAGAAAGAGATGTGCAACTGTCTTCAAGGTGTCTTCTGTCTAGTCTTTAGGTCTGCTCCTCATTCTCTTCATGCCTCTTTCCCTCCCTCCCTCCTTCCTTCTCTCTCTATCTCTCCTCTCTGAGCTGTGTTTGAGATGTAGGCTTTATCACCGAATAAGTAATTTGTGACCTGAAATGTGTCATTTGTGCCTTGTCCTCTAAATGAGGAAGTTGGACCAGGTGTCCTCAAAGCCTGGACAAGCAGGCTGTAATCTGTAACAGAATACAAGAGGAGCCTTAGTCACTCAGCTACCCATCCATCACCCATCTATCATAAGAGCCCCGTCTAGGCATCCACTCACCCATCCGCCCAACACAGACATCTCTCGGATATTGTAGACCACCTTCCAGATCCCAGGGAATGTGCTGGAAGCTGCGGATTCAACCTCAAGCCATCTGCTCTTCCGAAGCTTACAGTGTAGTTCAGGACTTTTCTCTCTTGTCAGAATAAAAAATGTAACCCAAGAAGCTGTCTTCAGTTGCCCCTGCCAGTGTGCCATGTCTAGCTGACTCTTGTTTGTAAATGCCTCTCTGTAATTACCATAGCAAATACTGCTTCTGAGCCATCTCCCTAAGCATGGGTGTAATAAACCACAGAAAGCACGTTTTTGATGTTGCCTTAAATCAGACACTCATTTTAAAAATTGTTTTTAATTTTTGACTGTGTGTGCATGGGTGTGTCTGTATGGATCTATGAATGTATGAGCACAGGTGCCCACGAAGTCCAGAGAGGGAGTCAGATCGCCTGGAGTCATGTGTAGTTGTGAACGGCTTGGTGTGGGTGCTGGGAACCAAACTCAGGCCCTCTGCAAGAGCAGTGCGTGTTCCTAACCTCTGAGGAAACTGCCCATTTCCTGAAAAATCAAACACTCCCAGTGTTTTTTTTTGAATTACAGATTTTATGAAGAGCTAGTAAAAAGAACAGGAGTTCTCGCTGAGGAACTTGATTCTGCTCCAGGCACTCATAGGTACACAGGTGGGGTTTTGTTGGCTTTTCTGGGTTAGCCTAGAAATGGTCCTATGGTATGGGCTCTGCCACAGAGAAGCTAAGCTATCCCAGACCCTTTGATCTGACAGTCTACCCCAGACCCAAGGTTCCCACTGTTCCCAGGAAAATGTTTATTCTGCAAATGCAGTTTTGTACACCGTTCCAGCAAAAACATGTCTCACGGAAAGGCTGTGAGTTTAGGAGACTTTGACATGATGCAACCATCACTTAAGAAGCAACTGGTTGTAAAACCACCACGAATCTTCCAAGACCACTTATCTCTTACATGCAGGTACCTTTCTGCACCTGCTGGGAAGAAGGGAGAAGCTGAGGATGAGAGTCTCAGACAAACACAACAAGAACAGCTCAGGCAGCATTATCATCAAACAGCTCAGCTAGCGTCATCACCAAAGATTCCCCACGTGTGGTCCTCGGACCTGCATCATCACCATCAGACGGGGCTCCGCTTAGAAATGCAAACACCCAGCTCCCACCCTATCTACCACATCAGAGACTGGTCGCCGAAGCCCCGCAGGTGATAAGAATGCAGGCCGTCTTCTGCGCGGCGTTGCCAGTGAACGGAAAGGGAGCGTGTCTAACATGGTAGCCACTTGCCAAGTGCAGTTACAGAGTACTTGAGGCACGGAGGAGGAACTGTTATATGGTTGGCACCTATGTCAAATGGCTACTTTACAAAGCAGCACAGATGAGCACCGTTCTCAAGCCCTCTATCCGTTCTGCTGAGCCCAAAGGAAATAATCTTTATGTGATTCTACCCCCGCCCCAGCAGTATTTTTCAGTTGTGTGTTTTATATACCTGTTTGTCTGCAGGTGCATACACATATTCACAGCTGTTCACATCTGTTCTGCATCAGACTCTAGGCCTCACCCACAGCTAATCCCTTTCTTATTTTCATTCAAAGGACAACATTTCTTTTTAATAATCTTAATAACTCATATGCTTATTTTGCCTCCCTCTCTGTTGGTGCTGAGCATTCATGCATTCTTGCATTTGGGCCGTTTTTGGTATCTATGGGCTCCATGCAGATCCACCACCCAAAGAGCATCTTTCTGCAGAGTCTTTTTAATGGGTGCTCACTTGATTGTTTCTTTGTTTGCATCTACTCATTGAGGCTCAGCTTACATTCTTTGATAAAGCTGGCTATCAGGCCAAAAAAAGGTTTAACCGTATTTCCTTTTAAGTTCTAGGAACTTAGTTCTTTAGATGAGTGTTTTAAGCTTCTCCTCATTTTAGAAACACTCTCACTGAACCCAAAACAGCAGTTCGCTGTTTTGACAGGGTTGGCTCATCAGCGAGTCCCCAACATCCTCAATGCTTTCAGGTGAATATGGCCATGCCTGGCGTTTTATGTGGGTTTGGGGTCTGAACTCAGGTCCCCATGCTTGTGAGACCAATGCTCTTAACCACTGGCCATCTCCCAAAGCCTCAACTTTGTCCCCCCCCCCCGCCCGGGTCCATGGATGCCCCCAGGATAAATTACGCTGCTTGGTCCCTTACTATTGTAGCTCACCAGTGGCCTGGTTCTCCTTCTTGACCGCTTATAGGCTCAGCCATCGCTTGTCCCTGACGTGGGCATCCCAGGGCGTTCTTTGCATCCCCTCGCTCATCCAGCAGGGTCTTGCCTAGTGGCCTCAGGTTGGCTTCTTCAGTCAAGTTGGATATCTGGAAAAACGCTCTTTGCAAATGCTGTCCTCATTCCTTTTTAAACTCCCAGAGTGCTGCTCCCTGCAGAGGTCATTTCTGAAAGCTGATTACCACATAAGAAGTATTTTCCTTTATCATTAGTTCAGAATTGGTCTCAGATTAGCTTAGTGTGACCCTTCCGTGGTTCTCATCATGTGCAGGGCAAATCCTGGCCCTCTTTCCCTAGTGGTGGCGGAAATTCTGCAGAGTTACATTTCTGCCAGCTGACAGTGTTAATTGAACTTAATTTAGGGTGTTGAAGGCTTTGAAGGAGACTTTTGAACCTCTTGCTTGTGTGACAAAGAATAGTTTGTCCTACTTTTCTACATTAAGATCCTTTTCTAGTGTGTTTTACATCCGTTTCCTAGGTATCTGTCTTCTTTTAAGTAGAATTGATGTATAGAAGCTTAGGATTACCTTATCATTAAATAGCAACTTTTTAAAAAAAGTTTTGCAACTTTTCTTAATTAAAGTAAAAAGGAAGAATTGATACTTGTAAATTCTGACTGAATAATTACAGAGAATTAATATACCTTGATTTCTTGGAATGGTAAATAATTGATGATAACTCAATTTTCAAAAAAATATTCATAAATAGAGGATGAGTCAAATGGTAATTAAAATATGAGCTCAATTACAAAACTCAATTTATAGATTTTTTATTGAAGCTTTTACAAATTGAAGAATGTCTGTAAAATATCTCATTGTGTATGATCTAAGCCTCCAGTCCAGACAGCTGCTGATGAAGAAAGAATTGTGTGTTTGCAGGTAAAATGCAGCCTGAGTGGGGTGCTCCTTGTCTTGCTGTATGATTGGTAAGATGGTGGTTCATGTTGACAATTTGTTGATATTACTTATTCGGCTTCAGCTCTTAAACTTAGATTTTGATTAATGGGTAACCTTTTTTATTATTGATAGAAGCGGCAATTTTAAAACGCAGGAACACTTTTCAGGTGGAAAAAATTAATCTACACACTTAAAATTTAGTATAGAACCATGTATGTCAGAAGCATCTTGTTCAAATGATTCAAATCACAAGTTATACATAGGTAACTCATCAAATAGTTCAAATTGACCCATTGTGTTTGTTCTTTCTTTAAAAGACATTCAAATCTCTGAGTCACCCAGTGACAAAAGGACACGGGGGGGGGGGGTTTAGAATGCTACCGAGCAGAGTTGAGGGCGTAAGCCAGGACAGAGCATGTGCAGATCTTTGCTTGAGGTCTCTGGTACTACATTTGAGGGAAAAGTGTCACAAAATGGCTTCCAGGTAAGAAAACGAGCCACATGGTGACTGGTGAGAGTGACAGGGCTCTACAGTCCCGTCTGTTTGCTCTGAGTCTGAGCACAACCTGGCTGGCCTCCAGGAACACACACACAGAGCAGCAGGGGCAACCTTAGTCCTCTGCTTCCGGAAACGTACGTCAAGAAAAGCATAGGACACGTTCAAAGTCTTAGCTGCAAGTTTGTTGACTGTGTTCACTTGTAATGTTATCAGACTTGGGAGAAACTTATCTATCTGTCTGAAGGGTAACTGGTTAAATAAGTGAAACCATTACAAAGACCTAAAGCCTAAAAAAAAAAAAAAAAAGATGTGAATGAGGGCTTTCAAACTTAACCAGGAGCGTTCTTTTTCCGAAAGGTCTTCTTCTTCCCTATAGATTCAAAATATTAGATAAGAAATTGGAAGTGGCTCTCAGTGGGGGAGGGGGCATGTGAAGATCGCACCATTGACTTCTGTCCTAACCCTCATCGCTGCAGTCGGGACCTTAGGACAGCCTCAGAGGCCTAGCTGGAGAACACATCTTAGGTGGAAATCCATTCACAATCTGTCACATTTTGATGCACATTTGAGGCTGGGCAGGGAGCTCACTAGGATAGCACTTGCTTCACATGTGAGTGAGCATTGGGCTCAGTCCCCATGCAGTCGAAGACGGAGCTGAGGCAAACCATCAACTCTAGTTTTATTAAAAAAAAAAAAAAAGAAGAAGAAGAAGAAAAGAAAAAGGGTCTCAGTCAGGCTCACACATGAACTCTTTAGTGTGTGTGTGTGTTTGTTTTAAGGGTTCAGGAAAAAATTTTAAGCTCTTGATTATAAATTTTAGAAATCTTTTGCTTATTTAAGACTTTTTAAATTGTTATAATTTGTTATTTAGTAATTTTGTGAACTATATATCAACTTCCATAAGTTGCAGCATTGAAACATATAGAACTTGATGATGCCAAGAATCATGAAGTTTCAAGATGTCCATCTATAGAATTTGGGTTCTGTCCTAGTAGCTGATCACTGCATAAATGAAACCGCTTGCAAGCTTTAGCCATTGCGCATCATTCATGCAGGCACATGTTTGAGAAGGGCTCTGCTCGGTGCTTCTGGCTCGGGGGTGTCTCATGCGTCAAGAGTCAGGCATCTGACTCTTTATTTGAGACAGGTCTCTTCACATGTCTCTCTGGCTTGGACTTTCTCAGAACACGGCAGCCTGAAGAGCAAACACCTTGCAGAGCGGCCAGCTTCTAAGAATAAAGGTGTCTGTGAAGGAGGAAGCTGAATGACTGTCTGTGGCTCTGCCAGGGGCTACAGCAAGATATATGAGCCCATCCAGTCGTAAGCTCAGCAGGACTCAAGGGTGCCGGCTACATGATTTGTGGGGCTCAGTAAAAATAAGGTGAGGGGTCTCTTGTTCAAAACAAATTAAGGCTTTCAAGAAAGTGATAGCAGAATACAAAGCAAGCTTAGGACCCTTCCCTGTGTGTGGCTCATGGGACTGCACAGGCTGTGAACTTATGAAATTCACCACAGGGAGTGACCTGACATTGTCTCTTGATGAAGGGTGTCAAGGCCACATTCTCAAAAAGCTAGACTCAGAGATGGCCATTAACAATGGAGGAGAAAAACAGTTACTAAATCAGAAGCAAGGGTATAGCTCACATATTGGTGAAGGAGTGCTTGCTCTTAGATAAAGCACTGCAAAAAATTCATGTTTTATATATTAGGGTAGAAATTGTGTCTTTCTCCAATTTTATAGATTAAATTGCTAAACTCCCATGAGGCCTTAAGGCGGCAAGGAGCTAATCCAGTATGACTGGCTTCTTTACAAGAAAAGCAAGAGCTTCTAGGAGTCCACACAGAGGAAAAGCAGGGCAGCAGGGAAGCTATCTGTAAGCCGACTATACTGGCCTACTGACACCTTTATCCCAGGGCTTTGAGGACAAGTTTCCTCTGTTAAAGCCACCTAGCCAGTGGGATTCTCCCAGAAGCCCTGGCAGACTAATGTATGTCTTAGGGTTATCAGTGCTGAGAGGAGAGCAAAGCAACTTAAGAGGGAGGAGTTTATTTGGCTCACACTTCCACGTCAGTGTTCATCACTGAAGGAAGTCAGGACAGGAACTCAAGCACGGCGGGAACCTGGAGGCAGGAACTGATGGCAGAGGCCGTGGAGGCGCGTTGCTTACTGGCTTGCTCCCCCGTATGGCTTGCTCGGCCTGCTTTCTTATAGAACTCAGGCCAATTCTCCAGTGTGGCAAGGCCACTTTCTAAGTTTGTACACTGTTCCGAATAGTTGTATGTAAATTGACAGAAGCCACAAGCTAAAGTAATCCGAGAAGATGGAGCCTCATTTGAAAAGCAAAAACACTCCATAAGATCAAGCTGTAGGCAACCATGTAGGACATTTTTTTTTTTTGGATTAGTGATTGATAAAGAGAGGAACCAGCTCACTGTGGGTGGTGCCATCCCTGGGCTGCTGAGCTATGGCTCACCATCCCGTGGCTCAGCAAGCCATGGGGAGCAAGTCAGTAAGCAGCTTCCCTCCATGGTCTCTGCGTCAGCTCCTGCCTCCAAGTTCTGCCCTGATTGAGTTCCTGTCCTGACTTCCTTTGATGATGTGTAACAGCAATGTGGAAGTAGAAGCCGAATAAACACTTTACTCCCCAACTTGCTTTTTGGTCCTGGTGTTTCATCAGAGCAGGAATAACCCTAAGACACGGGGCATGCCTCTGACAGCATTCAGGAAGTGAAGGAAGGAGCATCAGACCCAGGTCATCCCCATTGGCTACATAGAGAGTTTAAGGCCAGCCTGGACTAGAAGGGGGAGGAGCAAGGGCATTAGTTTCTGGGAATGACAACATGGCTAAAGATTAAAAACAGGCAACTGTCTACTGTGGCCCAAGAGAGAGACGCTTTTGGAAACCACAGTTTCAGTTCTCTGGGCCTGTCTTCTGGTAGCTATCCCTTGTTGCTGGCGAGCTGGTTGGCTTATTTCTCCTTCCTGTGTTTCTTAATCTTTTCTTCCCTCTGGGGCTATTGTAAACAAACACACGTGGAGGGATTTTTATAAGAGTGCATCGATGAGACCAACAACTGTTATGCAAGTTTGTTTATAAAAATTCAATGTCTTTGTTTTTATTTTATGTATGTGAGAGTTTTGCCTGCTTCTAGTAAGCGCACCTTGGGTGTTCCTGGTGTTCATAGTGTCCAGAAGGCGGCTTCAGATTGCCACCAATCTTGAGTTACAGATGATTGAGCTGCCATGTAGATGTCACAAACTGAACTTCGGTCAGCCATTGCTCTTATATGCTGAGGCATTGCCCCAGCCCAAAGTTTTACAATTTTAATGTTTTGATTTTTCTTACTCTTAGTTGATACGCCCTCTGCTGTATTTATTTCTTTTGTGTTTTCCCTTTGTATTTGATAAAACAGAAGTCCAAGACTACAGATTGGAAGAGGAACCCATTATTCAAACACAAGTAGAATGGGCACAAAAAGTTCAAAAAACTTCTTGAACTTGAATGGCCTTAGAGCTGTCTCAGCTTTGACAGTGAGTTGACTTGGGTGATACGTGCCCATTTGGATCTGCAATGGGTATATATCAGTGTTTAAAGGGCGTTGTTAACTACCATATCTCACTGGCTCTTCCATATTAGGATAGTTCTCACGGTTGACGACGTGAATGAGATCTCCACGAGAATAGACTATTGTGTTTACTTCCGTGCCAGTTTTGTAAATCCTATCATTCTGTACAACCTTTAGCAGATGTCTGCATTTATTTCACATATTAGAAAGTAGATCATTTGCCAAACAGAAGTGCCAGGGTTCCTGTACAGACTTGATACGCCGTTGAAACTATTCGATTGTTCTCCACTCTGTTTTATTCTATTCTATTCTATGAAACTATTCTATTAAGCATAATTTTAGGGGGTTAAAGATGTCTCAGCAGGTAAAGGTTTTTATCAAACAAGCCTGGTGACCCAAGTTTGATCCCTGGGACTTCCTTAAAAATGGAAGGAGAAGACCAATTTCATAGTACTCTGATGTTCACACATGTACATGTGGCATACATTCACACACGTACATGATGCACACACACATGCACAAACACACACAATCAAAAAGATAATAGTTTATAATGGGTTTATGGAATACCAAATGTCCTAGTGTGCTTTCTGTTGCTGTGGTAACTACTAATGACCAAAAAAACTTGGGTAGGGAAGGGTTTATTCTGCTTACATTTTTTGATTACAGTTTATCACCAAGGGAAGGCAAGACAGAAACTCAACCAGGACAGAACTATAGCAGGAACCAGGAGGCAGGAACTAAAGCAGAAACCATGGAGGGATGTTGCTTATTGGCTTGCTCGGTCTAGCTTGCTTGGTTTGCTTTCTTACACAATCCAGGACCACTTCTACTAGGGCCACTAGTGGGGGTGGGCAGTACCTACAGTTGGGCTGGAGCATCCCACATCTATCATTAATCAAGAAAATCCACCACGACAGTCTATCAGCCAATTTGATGGATGCATTTTTCTCATCTGCAGAGTCTTCTTCACAGTTAACTCAAACTTTTATCAAGGTGACAAAGAAATTAAGCAGCACACCATACTTTGTTTATTTGGCCATTAGATTAAGTTTCTTCTTGTGTCCCTGGTGTCCTTGACTCTCTGTAGCCTTGTGCACATGTGCATGGTCCTTAGGCATATCACTTGCTCCACATGCAGTGTTTCATTTTGACTTTTATGAAAATTACGGTTCATATAATTTATGTAAACTTGCTAAATGTGGAAACCTTTTCCTTGCACACTCAACTTCAGGGACATTAAAGTCATGTCCCTTCCACCACACACTTTTCTTTTTCTTTCTTTTCTAAAATTTGTTTTCTTGTGTTCATCTGTTTGTTGGAGTAGGTTCTCACTGTGTAGCCCAGGCTAGTCTGGAACTCATGCATTTCAGGGTGGCCTTGAACTTACATTAATCCGCCTGCCTCAGAATCCTGAGTGCTTGAATGACACCCACATCTACCTGGCTCTTCGTTTCGTTGACTCCTGGTATTGGATATTCTCTTTATATAGTTCGCACATCTTCATCTTCACTTTCTGAATTTGCTGAAGTAAAAGTATTTTTCTGTGTGTGTGTGTGTGTGTGTGTGTGGTTGTTGTTGTTTTTGTTTTTTATGGTGCTGAGGATCAAACCTATGGTCTAATACATGTTAAACAAGGACTCTGTCTCTGAGCTACACTCTAATCCCTAAGGGAAATGTTTTAATGAAACAGATAATTGAAAGGACTCTCCTAGGAAACTATATCAAGGTGAAGTCTGGTAAGTAATTTTAAGTAATTATGGTGAACTAAGAAACTTAGGCTTATGACAATTTCCTTCCTTCCTTCCTTCCTTCCTTCCTTCCTTCCTTCCTTCCTTCCTTCCTTTCTTCCTCACTCCCTCCCTCCCTTTCTCCCTCCCTCCATTCCTTCCTTCCCTCTCTTTCTCATTCTTTCTCTCAACAGAGTTTCTCAGTGTTACCCTGTCTGTCCTGGAACTCACTCTGTAGACCAGGCTGGCCTCAAACTCATAGAAATCCACCTGCCTCTGCCTCCCAAGTGCTAGGATTAAAGGCACGCACCACCACTGCCTGGTAAATTTTTATTCCTATTAAAATACTTAGGTATTTACTTCTATAGGTGTCATGTAAATGAAATATCAATTTAAGTTTCCCTGTGGTTGCAGCTAGTGAGATGTTTGCAGACTTTATCAGGGCAGAATTGTCATTCCCATCCAGCTCTTTCCTCAGGTTGCCAGGTGGAGCACACAGGGGCCAGGAGCTTCTGTCGATGCTATTTTGCACTTCTCTTTCCAGGAGCCCAATGCCTCGTCTTGTTTGAATCCACATACTGTTTGGCTCCACTTGTACACCTCTGGTCTCTAACTATAGTAGACAGGGCTTTGAACTCAGTACCTATACCTCAGAGCCCATGGTTGTCCTGCTTACCCACCTAAAAAGGCAGAAGAGCAAACCAGTACTGTGCTCATTTATAATTTCACAGCTCAGTTACATGTAAATGTATTTGTAACGAGGTAGATTATTCTGGAGTGGGTGTAACTCATGGTTAGATAGGATTGAGTTTAGAATTTAAAAATTAGAATTAAAAAATTAAAAAAAAACATGTATATGTGTACACACACACACACACACATAATCAAATTTCATGAAACACCATGACCAAATCAGCTTGGGGAGGTAAGGGTTTATTTGACCTATAGCACTGTTCCTCATTGAAGGAAGTCAGGACAGGAGCTCAAATAGGGCAGGAACGTGGAGACGGGGGCTGAGGCAGAGGCCATGGAGGATGCTACTTACTGGCTTGCTTCCCGTGGCTCGCTCAGCCTGCTTTCTTTCTTTCTTTTTAATTCTTTGTTAATTACACTTTATTCACTTTGTATCCCCCCTGTGGTTCTCTCCCTCCTCCCGTCCCAATCCCTCCCTTCCTCCACCCTCTGCATGCATGCCCTTCCCCAAGCCCACCGATAGGGGAGGTCTTCTTTTCCTTCCTTCTGATCCTAGTCAATTAGGTCTCATCAGGAGTGGCTATATTGTCTTTTTCTGTGGCCTGGTAATACTGCTTCCCCCTCAGGGGGAGGTAATTAAAGAGCCAATCAGTTCATGTCAGAGACAGTCCCTGTTCCTGTTACAATGGAACCCACTTGGATACTGAACTGCCATGGGCTACATCTGTGCAGGGGTCTTAGGTTATCTCCATTGCATGGTTCTTGGTTGGAATATCAGTCTCAGGAAAGACCCTTGTGCTCAGATTTTTTGGTCTGTTGCCCTCCTTGTGGAGTTCCTGTCCTCTCCAGATCTTACTGTTTCCCACTTCTTTCATAAGATTCCCTACACTTTGCCCAAAGGTTACCCATAAGTCTCAGCATCTGCATTGATAGTCTGCAGGGCAGAGCCTTTCAGAGGTCCTCTGTGTCAGGCTCCTGACTTGTTTCCTCTTTTTGCCTTCTTCTTATGTCCATCCTCTTTGCCTTTCTGGTTAGGGATTGAGCATTTTAGCAAGAGTCCTCCCTCTTGATTAGTTTCTTTAGGTGTACAGATTTTAGTAGGTTTATCCTATATTATATGTCTATATGAGTGAGTATATACCATGTGTGTCTTTCTACTTCTGGGATAGCTCACGCAGGATGATCTTTTCCTTTGAATAGCGCTTCCTCAAGATCCAGCTATACCACTCCTAGGCATATATCCAAAAGAAACTCAAGTACACAATAAGGACATTTGCTCAACCATGTTTATAGCAGCCTTATTTGTAATAGCCAGAAGCTGGAAACAGCCCAGATGCCCCTCAGTGGAGGAATGGATACAGAAATTGTGGTACATCTACACAATGGAGTATAACTCAGCAATAAAAAACAAGGAAATCATGAAATTTGCAGGTAAATGGTGGGATCAGCCTGCTTTCTTATAACACCCAGGAGCAGCAACCCAGGGGTGGCCCCACCTGCAAGGGGCTGGGCCCTCCCCCATCAAGCACTGAGTACTAAAGTGTCCTGCAGGCTTTCCCTACATCCGGGTGCTGCGGAAGTTCCCTCCTTAACTGAGGTTCCCTCCTCTCAGGTGACTTTCACTTGTGTCAAGTTGACATAAAACTAGGCAGCACAGTGTGGTTTTGAGGGGTACCACATAATTTATGCATGAAACACAACTAACCTGAAAGATCAGAGGCCAACACGATTCCTGACCATGACAGGACACCTGTTGGCTCTGCCAAACAATATAACACCTCCTCGAGTTTTAATTTGTAAACACGAAATGCTAATATTCAACCTACCTCAAACTTACTAAGTGGTTTTATGCCGATACATCTTTCCTGCTTAATGTCCTTTCTCCTATGCCACAATTTAGGACATGAAAATTGACCAAAGTCTGCACTTGCCTGCTTCATGCTCCGTAGCTGCTACTCCCAATTGTGTAGTTAGGAGAACAGGAGAAACATTCCTTCTTGAAGTCCCATCTAACTGTTGGGGTTCTTGGCAAGCTGGAAAAAGATTGTTTTGATGAATTGGAATGAGCATGTTTGTAGCCTCCAAATTGCTGGAGAATCCTGTGCTGCTGGCTAAAATTATGTCTAAAGGGCTCAAAGCAGACCCAGAGTGGCTTCTGTTTGTTAGTCCAACACAGAGAGTTAATGGCACTTTTAACGACATACAACGGAAGTGTACCTCTGAATATTTATTGAAATTTTATTTAATCATACTCGTGTTCTTCATGTAAATACAATGAGGCCTTATCAAAGCAGAAATGTCGTATCTATGAAAATCGTAGAAATGGATGTTTAGTAGGCATGCACAATACTCAGGAAAAAATAAACAGGAAAGCCTTCATTCATTAGAATACTGTAATGGCTAATGCTGGTGTTCAGTCTGACACACCTGGAAAGAAGGACTGACGGCAAGCCCTCACTAATGCTCTCGACTTGGAGCCGAGTGGCCGGGAGACGGTAACTTACGGTCGGACATCTCTGAATGGTCATGACAGCATCTGAGGGCACCAGCATGTTCTCCAACATTTCCATGCAATCTTAACACTTAGTCGTTACTGTCGTTGTTCATCTGCTTTCCCTTGACCAGCCTCATCACTGTGTGTGCCCAACGCCCTGGGTGGACGCTTACTAAGTGGTGTTGAGACTGATGAATTATTCATTTAACATTCTTTCCTTTGTGCCACACTTTAGGACGATTTGATTCTTCTAGAAGATCATGTGTGCCACAGTCCGAATCTAACTCAGCTGCACAGCTGCATTCTCTACGACCCTTATAAAGAGATTTAAAAAGCCCCATTGAAGGACACTCGTTGGCATGTCGTTTCATTGGCTTCGGTCTTCCGGGAGATAGAGCTGAGGGTTTTAGTCTACAAACCACTCATGGTTGCAGCAGCCATTAAAATACGTTTGTGTGGCGTTGCTTATCAAGTAAATTATTGTTTAAATGCAATATTTTTATTCCTTCAAGTGTGATGTCCTCAAATATGTGAGCATTTGCCATACGATAAGGACACTTGGCATACGTCAAAAGGGCCACCAGTAGACGCTTTTTTTTTCTTGTGAATGCATTGGCAGTTTAATGCTCTAGCTTGTCAAACAGGCCTTTCAGCGGGTTACCTGTGAAATGCAAAAAGGAAATTAACCACCCAACAAACGAAACCGTGCTCTGGTTCCCCTTCTTAGTCCTCTTCCTTTCTTTTAAATCGAAACAGGGCCCCGCTAATGTAGCATAAGCTGTATATTCCAGGCTGGCTTCAAACTTCCGATCTTCAAGGCTCAGCCTCTGGGACGCTGGGGAGGGGAGTGTGGGGGTGGGTGGGGTGTAGCAGTGTGTGTCACCATGCCTGCCCTCAACATTTTCTTTATGAGTTGTCCTAAGCCATTGGCTACCCCATGTTCTCTGTCAACCTCCAAGAAAAGCTACCTCTATAAGAAAATGCCAGGCATAATTAATGCTCCTTCCTTCATAATAATTGTCCTAGTTTGCTTCTTTGTTGCTGTGACAAAATACTAAGAAGAACTTGGGAGAGGAGAGGGTTTATTTGGGTTACAGCTTATGTGCCATCATGGAGGGAGGTCAGGGAAGGAGCTGGAGATAGGAACAGAAGGGGGACCATGGAGGAACACTGCTCACTGGCTTGCTCGCAGTGTATCATACTCGGCTACGTGTATCACACAGCCCAGGCCCACCTGTGTAGGGAGGTACCGCCCACAGTGGACCAGGCATCCCACATCAACACCGGCCAAGAAAATGGCCCACAGGCATGCCGTCAGTCCTTCTTTCCAGGTGTGTCAGACTGAACACCAGGATTTGCCTTTACGGTATTCTAATGAATGAAGGCTTTCCTGTTAATTTTTCCTGAGCGTTGCTCATGCCGACTAAACATCCATTTCTATGATTTTCATCAAGTACAATTGATTTTAATCACTGGGGCCAATCATCTACAGCAAGTCTTCCTCCCCTCTCTGTGCTTGCCCCTCTTCCCTCAGTGGCTAGACTCTATTGCCTTTTCTAGAATCGGAGTTGGCTTTGCGACTTATTTTGACCGATAGAATGCAGTGAAATTTGGACATATTTGGAAATTTTGGACTAGGTTTTACTTGAAAGGTATAGCTCCCATTATTGCCCTCCTCAAAGACAGCCGGCGTGAGGAAAATCTGACCATCCTGCCTAGGAGGCCTGTGAAAGACACTAATCTTAGATGGCCTGTAGATGAAAAGACTCCGTGAGCCTGAAAGCATTACAGAAGGACCAGGAGGGAGATAGGTGGATAGTGGTAAGGTGACCAAAACAGGATGTGCTTGCTTGCATGGTAGAAAGAATCAAGGAATGAGATGTGGGCGTGTTTCCATGGTGATTTCAGTTGGCTTTTGAGGTTTTTTTTTTTTTTTTTTTTTTTTTTAATTTTACTTGCCTGGCTTGGGTATTTATCACGGTTGAGGCTGCCAGTGTTGGCTGATGTGGTGATTGGCAGAGTGATGGTCATAATTGCCTTGGACAGTTGCTACCTTTGGCTCTCTTTCACAGGACCCACTGACTAAGCAAGCAGTGGCTCCGTGTCTCCACACTTGTCTTGCAAAAGCCCCATTGCAAAAACTGCCTTGAGCAATGTTATGGGCTAAATCCTGCTTCCCTGGCACTGCAGAATGTGGCCTTGACTGGAAATACAGTTATTGCAGATGTATTAACCGAAATCGGAGTCATGAGAGAGCATGCCTGGCTCTGATCCAAAATGGCAAACAATTCTATGAAAAGAGAAAATCTGGACACAGACACAGAGGCACACAGAGACTATCATGAAAAGGTAGAAGCAGAGACCAGGTGATGCAGAAGTGAAGACGTGACACGATTGTCAAGCCTTGGGAGAGGTAGGGACAGTTTCTCCTCTAGGGAGAAACAAGTACTTTCAGCCATCATAAGGATGAGGCCGCCAACTTCAGGTTTCAAGACACTCAGTCTGCTGCTCTTCGCTCCTGCAGCATGGAAGGCTCAGTCAGTCACACAGCTCCCTTCCTCTCCTTTCATGTCATCCTGCAGATCTAGGTGGACTTGTGCTCTGGATGAGGGTGCTGCCAGAGGGTATCACATCTTAATCCACTTAAAATTAAAATTCTCATTGCTTCAGAAAGTTGTGCAAAAAGCAACTCACTTATTGGCTATAGGAGGCTTAAGGCAACAAGATAATACCTGAAACTTGAACCTCTTTAATACCCTTGAAATTATACCAGGCATATTGTTTCTTCTGCCATCTTTGAGACCCTCCTACCAAAAATATGTCTGCACTATTCCAGAGTTTCCTCAGCATTATCACTTACTTGTTTTTCTCAAGAAACATGCTTTAACCCAACTATGTTAGGCTTGGCACTTGTTAATCCCAATATAACCATTTGCATGATTTGGGGTGCCATAATTGTTGCAAGCTGGTATTAGAATCTTAAAAGTGGCATATCTTACCCAGAAATCTTTAATACTTTATAATAACAATAATATTGTCTGCATTATGCAGTAATAATGGAAATTACATTTGCAAAATAGTTCATGCAAATGGGACATTCTGAAATGCAAGAAAAAGGCAATGCATAACGGGAGAGAAAAATGTGTTTTATTCACTGCATTTTGGTTGTCTGTGCTCTCAGGTCGGGAGGCAGAAAAGAGTCTGTGGGCAGCTCCATGCCACACTACCTGAGAGCTGAGTGGCAAAGACCAGCCTGTATGGCTCTCATCAGAGTGGGGACTCTCAGACTCTGGGGTCAAAGGTGAGGGTGTCATCATAGTTGGCATACTCTTTGCTCTTTAGATGAGATTTTCATCAAGTGAATACAGTCTGGATTTCCAAATCAAGCATGTATTTGCTTTAATTTAGCTTTATTTGGTTCTCTTCTGGTTGCTCATAATTTCTGATTGATAATTTATTTAAAATATGCCTGGGGGCGGGGGAGAGATGGAGAGAAGGCCCAGCAGTTAAGAGTGCTTGCTGCTCCTGCAGAGGACTCAGGTTTGGTTTCCAGCCGCCATTTAGCAGTTACCATCTGTAACTCCAGTTCCAGGGTTCTAATGCCCTCTTCTGACCTCTGTGGGCACCAAGCATGCATATGGTGCACATACATGCTTGCAGGCAAAACATCCATACACATATAAATACAATCTTAAAATGTGTCTGGATAATACATGATGTATCCCTTTGTATCTTTACCAGTAGTTTTTATTAAGTTAATGAACACTATCCTTATTCCCACTCATTTTTTCCTGACTTCCTTGTTTGTTCTTTTTTTTTGTGTGTGTGTGTGTGTGTGTGTGTTTCCTCATGTTTGCTAAGCAATCCACTCTATTGTGTTACATCCCAACCCCACCCTGTCCTCTTCATACTTTAATGTAGTTATGTTATTCATCATATTCAAACTCACAGAAAATCATGGTGAAAACAAGTCTGTAAGGAACCTAAGAAATTCTTGGCTATGTGACTCAATACAACACATGCTGCTCTTTGAATTTTGGGTGTGTTCTGTACCAATTAGGACATTTTGTGAGATTTTGATTAAATATTTCTTTTGACAGCTTAATTACCCTTAATCCAGGAGGATTCTGCCTAAAACTGCCAAGATTCAACAAAGCTATAAGAGTGCCAAGGAACTGAGGTTTAAAAAGGAATGAGTTAATTCCCCAGGGCCCAAGTCATAAGAATTAATTTAGTTTGGCCCGTCTTTCCATGGAGCCTATCTTTGTTCGGTTACTTTCATGAAGAAAAATGTTGGTTTTCACCTTCCCCATTTGTTTTTGAGTCACTGACCCATTGCCTATTTACAGATGTTGGCTCTCCTAAGGCCTACTGGTTTTTGGTTCTAGGAAATCCAAGCAAGAGTGCCAAGCCATGTGTCGCAAGACTCAGGCCATCAGGCAAAGCCCACTGTCTTGTAGCAATTATATGTCATGTCTCTGCACCTTCTCTTCCATGGAACTCTGAAATCACTCAAGGAATTCCTCTAAGGCCATGAGATTCTCATATTCTAACACCATCTGGAAAACTTACCAAGCAGACAGCACTGAAAGGCGGGGTGGGCAAGATTGGTACCATCCATCCATGTTTATAAACCAGCAAAGAGAGTCTTGCTTCTGCAGCTTCTGGCCAGCAGCTTTCTGGGGCTGAGGTGACTGGGACTCCACTCTTTGTTCCTTTGGGTGTTTCCCTCCATCCCAGAATTCATTGTGTCTGGTGCTATCAGACTTCCTTCGTGTGGCGAAATGACCCATTTTGAAAAGTACTCTGAAAATTCAATGGTACTGATTCAAGCACCTCACTGACCCATGTTCACCCCAAAACTTCTTGGAACACTGAGTCACTCTTTCCTTTTGTGACTTACTGGAAAGGTGATTTTTATTTTTTAATGGTCAAGAATACACGGTGAGCTGGAGAGATGACTCAATTGGTAAAGCGCCTGCCACGCAAACATGACAATCTGAGTTTAGATACCCAGCACCCATATAAACACTGGGCATGGTGGCCTCTGTAACCCGGCGCTGGGTGAGGGGCGCCTGGGGTAAAGATAGGGTGATTCCCAAAGCTCATTGGCCAGCCAGCCTGGGCTCAACAGAAGACTCCATCTTGAAAAATAATAAAATAGAGAAAAAATATAATAAGGTGAAGAGACACCTGATGTTGACCTCTAGCTTCTACACATATGTGCACACACACACACACACGAAACCACAGGTTATGACACACAGACTGTTTGTATTTCACCACTGCCTTCCCAGCTGCGGGATTGAAGGAGGTTACCCATTGGGTCTGTTTTCACAATTAATGTCACTGTCTAGTCAGGGTTCTATTGCTGTGAAAAGACACCATGACCAAGGCAACTCTTAGAAAATAAGTTATCTAACTGGGCCTGGCTCACCGGCTTCTGAGGTTTAGTTCACTCTCATCACGGCAGGGAGCATGGCAGCATGCAAACGACATGGCACTGGAGAGGTAGTTCAGAGTTCTACATCAAGAGTGGCAGGCAGAAGGGAGGGACGCTGGAACCTGGCTCGGGCATTTGAACCCTCCAAGCCCACCCCCCAGTGACACACTTCCTCCAACAAGGCCGTCTCAAGTAGTGCCACTCTCTGACCACCGACCATTCAAATATATGAGTCTCTGGGGCCATTTTCATTCCACCCAACATAGTCACTAACAGAACTACCCTTTCTCAGTGGTGATGTATAATTAATGGACATTGCAAAGGGAAGTATTTAGCTTTGGATCAGGCATGTATTAGTAATGGCACCTTTATTTTATTTTATTTTATTTTATTTTATTTTATTTTATTTTATTTTATTTTTGGTGCTGGGCATTGAAACTAGAGGCGTCATGCTTGCTTGCTAGGAAAGTGCTTGGCCACAGAGCCACAGCACACCCTGCCTTATGTCCTTTGGGATGTACCGCGGTTCCTATTATTCCAAGACATTTTGTGCAAAGCCAGCAGAAAGGAGCCGACTCTCATAGCCTGACTAACTGCAGAAATAATCTCTCCCGTCCTGTCGTCTTCCTTTAGTCCATCATACCTAGGAAGTAAACCTCATTAAATAAACAGATGTTTCGTGGTTTGTTGTTTGCCTGTTTGTTTTGCTTTAGAACATTATCCTGGGATGTACTTTTAAAAAGAAAGAAAAAAACATAGAATAATGATCCTAATACTCGGAAACCCCAAAATCTCTTTCTTAGGCTTCAAATCCTAGTGATGCCTCCATGGTATGATGCTTGTGAATGTGACCCTGCAGGCAGGGCTTCTCTGCCATTTCCTCTGTGTGACTGCCACAGGGCTTGGCTGGGCTCCTTGGAGTGGCATGCAGGTTGAAGGGAAAGGCTGTAGGGCATGGCACTCTGAAATGAATGTGTCCTGGCTTTTCCTACTTAAGCATCTGCTGGCGCTGGGCAGAAGGCAAGAGGGCCCACTCTGATGCCCCCCCCCCCCGGGGCATTCTGTTGCTTGTATTCATTAACAGTGTGAAGGTAGGTTGGAAATGCGCCAGAAATGACCACTTGGTTATTTGAGTTTAAACACACATCTAAGCATCAACAAATACGAGAAAACATGCAATGGCTGTCTTTTGGGGTCTTGAGTAGAAAGGTGGGAGAATCTTGAGAGAACTGAAGGAGGGTGAAGAACATGATCAAGATATATTGTGTGAAAAATAGTTAATAACAAATTTTAAATGGCTACTTGGAAATGACTTCCAACTCTACAAATTTAAAATTTCCGTTGCCTTTGGGGGTGGGTATGATATGATGATAGGACACAATGAAATGGGATCTGATAGGATACAATACGATATGATACGGGGTGGTACAGTGAATGACGGAGTCTGAGAACCTCATGTTATTGCTCTGTTTCAGATTGATGTACTCAAGGCAGATCTGGAAAGTGCAGAATGGAAAGTTTTAGAAAACCTGATTCTGGAGGATGTCCTCGGACAGATTGGCCAGCTCCTCTTTGAGATTCACCTCCACTGGCCTGGCTTTGAGGTCAGTGGCAGCGAGAGCAGTGTGGTGCGGTTTTGGTACAGCCTCCTGAAGGAGTTGGAGCAGAAGGACTTCAGACTTTTCCACACCTATAAAGACTTATCTAAGCCTCAGCTCTTCCTGAAGAAAGACATTTTCAATGCCAGCAGCTGTTATACCCTGAGTTGGGTGAATACGAGATGGAAATAGGATGGAGCCCCGCGCACAACAGGAAGAACTATTTGCAGACAGATGCACCCGTGCTTCCGGTCGCGGAGTCACGCCTCCAGCCTCCACCGGCCTGTTTCCTGCGTGATGCCGCAGCGATCGTGTTATTGTCATTATAAGAGTACACGAAGCCTTGAGCTTGACAATCGACAGCGGCTTGGAGGGACACCTCTCCTGGCCCAGACTGAGACCTCTGCGCTTTTGCCTTTGACAGAGTGGGGCATGCCCCCTCCACTCTCACTTGGAGGGTAGGAATACCCTGCTCCTGCCAGTTTCTGGTTGCCTCAGAATCCATTCTGTATCTATAGCTCACGAATTTACATTAAAAATGACATTTTATTAATTTATACTTTCACTAGGTTGGTCAGATTTTTTTAAATGCACTGTTCTTTTTTTTTTTAAGTTGGGTCACTGCCGGGCAGTGGTGGAACTTTAATCCCAGCACTGGGGAGGCAGAGGCAGGCCAGCCTAGCCTACAGAGCGAGTTCCGGGACAGCCAGAGCTGCACAGAGAAACCTGTAGTGATCTGTATGGTAAAACCCTGTCTCAAAAAACCAAACAAGCCGAAAACAAAGCAAACAACTACAAAAATAAATAGATAGATAGATAGATAGATAGATAGATAGATAGATAGATAGATAGGGCCAGTTGCTTGACTTTAAAGCTTCCCTTAAAGTTTCTCTCATCCAGCCAGTCAAAGCCGTGCTCGGCAGTCTGTGGACTCCAGACGTTGCTTCCCAGCCTTTGCCGAGACGGGGCTTGAGTTCTAAGAACTGCGGCTTCTAGTCCCTGGGAACTTAAATCCGTCAAGTTCTGTCAGAACTTCAAGAACTCCGGCTCAAAATTCTTTTCACACAAAGCCATCAACAGGCTTCATCTCCTGTGAAGCTAAAGCACAAAGCGGCATCTGTGTGGTTCTGCTACTGCCGCGTCAGCCTTCAAAACATGGCTTCGGCTCCACAGACCTTCCGCTGCTGTCAGGCTGAGGAGACGGCCCAGTCAGTAAACCGCCTGCCACACAAGCATGAGGGCTTGAGTTTACAATCCCTGCTCCTACGAGCCAGGCACGACCCTGTAAGCACTGGGCAGGCATGAGGGTGGGCAGGAGACAGGCTGGGGCCCACTGGCCAGGCTGGCCTAGTTGGATCAGTGAGCTTCCGGTTCAGTGAGAGGCCCTGTCTCAAAGGTAAGTTGTAAGCTGGGCTTACAACTTATTAAAGGCTCACACCTTTAATTGTGGCACTTGGGAGAAAGCGGCAGGTGGAGGTCTGTGAGTCTGAGACAGGCCTGGACTACTACATAGTTCCAGGACAGCCAGAGATAGTGTGACCCTATCTAGGGGGAACAGGCCAGGGAAGGGGGTAGGTAGAGAGAGGGAGTAAGTTGGACACAGATAGGGGAAGACAACAATGTCACTGTCTTCTCTCTCTCTGTGTGTCTCTGTCCCCCTCCCTCCTGCTCTCTCTCTCTCTTCCTAGCCCAGGGTGGTCCTAAACTCATCACTTAATGTCTCAGGCTGGTTTTGACCTCTGATCATTTTGCCTCAGCCCCGGGTTTGACTTCTTTTTCACAAAAGTTTTTTCTTTGTTTAATTAAGCAGAACAGGTATGTTCTCTGTGGTTCAAATGATACCCATAATTCTTATATATAGGAAGATTGTCCTGTGAACGATTTCCAAAAGTTTTATGCTAATTAAACAATCTCAAAATAAACCAAGCTAAGAGTTTGGAGGCATGTTTTTTTTTTGTTTTTTTTGTTTTTTTTTTTTTTTTTTTTTTACATACACAGCATATATGTTCACTGCTCAAGACTTCGTAGGAGGCAGTGGAATCCTGACACATTCCGTCCCTTCTCCCAGGCTTCTCCTTCCTGCTTGCTTTCACCCTCAGATAGTCCTGGTCTCACTTTCAGCTTTTTGGCTTTGAAAATACCGTTTTTCAAATGAGGACCCGACAGGTATTAGAATAGAATGATCTTACTAACTTGAGCTAGAAGGAGACCAGGGTTCCTGAGTGAGTTGTGATAATTTTAAGACATCTGAGGTTTTGATTCTTAAATTTATAGTTGCTGGGGCAGGCAGGGGGAAGGTTTGGGGTTGAGAAGATCAGCTGTAATAAGTGTGATCATCAACGGTAGCTCAGTCTCTTTAGTGTGCACAGATGTCCATGAACACAGAAGGTCCACGAACACTCTAACAGCTTGTACAGTTAGTTTGTATGGTTTGTGTAGTTTATTGCTTCCAAAGGAAGGTAACCTTATTTTGCCCTTGTTTGGACTTTGTCACAGATTTTTTTTAATAATAGTTTTGTGCACTGGTGTCTGTGTAGTAAATATTCGTGTACAGCAATGTATAGCGTGCACTAATTTTAAGTGTCCAGTCTGAACAACCCCTAGATGTATACACGTCTATGGCAAGATTTTTAGGGCATGGAATTGGAGACTTAAGGCATTGAAGGTTTCAGACAAGTGATACAGAGCCTTGGCTTCATCATACCATCTATGATTAAAGTGAGAGTGGATTTACTGTTAAAAAAAAAAACCAAAACCAAAAAACAGAACCTCCACCCAGACCCATTTAGCAGGCAGCCTGTGTAATGGTCTTAATATTTATGGTTATTTTTCTTCATGGATAGTCTAGTATTTACAGTGGCTATTGCGGTAGTTGCTATGGCTTCCCTGTCTCTAGAACTGATTACGCTTATGTCGGCCAAGGTCTCGGCAGTGTTGTCAATTGGAGCTGGAGGAATCCTCAAGTGGGAAGACTTAGCCTGTATCCTGTGCTCTGTAGGAGGCTTAGCAGCACCCTGGACTCTACCCACTAGAGGGCAGGAGCGACAATCCCACTCTCCCCGTGGTCACACCCAGATGTGTCTACAGTGTCAAAAGTGCACTAGGTAGCAATTCACTGGGCCACACTCTCGCCTCTAAAGTGGGGAATTGCTGATGCTGGCTCTGAGAAGTGGGTCAGGCTGCTGTAGCTCCGGTGTTAGCTTTCAGAGGAGGGGTAACACAAGCAGGTGGTGAGGGACAGACAAAGCCAGAGCCACCACTGTGGACACAGCACAGACAAAACACATCAGACAAGGAAAGCAACAAAATCAAGTGTCATCGTCTCGTGGAAGCTTACAGATGTACGAGGCACCATGTTCATTAGTGATTCCCTTTTCTCCCAACAATCCAGGGTACATGGGTGAAGAAGCTAAGAGGTTACAAAGCCTGTGTTCTAATTACCTAGCAGATTGAATATGACTCTACAGTCCCCGTCACGTCCTACAGAGAGCACGCACAGCGCAGCAAACATTAGCGCTGCAAACTGGTTACAGTTGGTTTGAGCGTCCAGGCTTTGCTTACCTTGGACTTAATTTAAATAAGCCTGGCAAGTGCAGGCTTGGTGAGGAAATATGGGGATCCGATACCTTCTCTGTCAGCGGAAGTTAGGCAGCCAGAAAGGCTTGTGCGGGGCCTGGGTGCTGCTCTTGCTCCTGCTTGTCCCATCCTCCCAGATGTAGGAAGGATGTTGACTGAAACTACAGCTTGGCTCTCCAGTGCTGAAAACTCGTTTTTGGTCTACAAATAAATGAACTGAGATACGAGTGTCTATGGCACACATTCCCTTAATCAACGCTCACCAGTGCAGTGGTGCATACATGAAAATACGAATGAAATAACTATCAAGTTACTTCAGAAAGCCTGCACTTTCTGAGGTGGAGGAAATAAGAGGGGTGTAAGAGACTCAGAAATTGTCTGTCAGCAAAACTGGGTGAGGCTCAAAGAAAATCCTCCTCTTCTTGTTTGCTAGACGTGGTTGAAATAGGCGATTGTATAAACAGTCGCCAACTACTTGACAGGTTCAGATGAACTGAGCCAGGGAAAGGGGACAAGCCTACGGAAGAACTGACTGGCACTTCAGTAATGTTTGTGTGGGACAGAAGAAAAGCAGTGTCATGAGTTTGCATGTATCCAAGTCTGTTGCTCACATAGGCATTTCTACCTTGGATCTGAGATCTTTCTGTAAACGTGGGCCCCAGATGTGACTTTTCCTGAGAGTTAAATGCTTGGATTTTGCAAAGCTGAACTAAACCCATGGAAGCAGGCTGGCCCTGGCTTGCCGGTTTAAACAAGGGCAGCTCTGCGCTCAGCTAGTGTAGCTGTCCTCTGGTGATAAGCTTGAGCTGGCTTGTTAGGCAGGGCGCTGGCTGATGCAACAGGGGTCACTGTGGAAGAGGGAACCCCAGCTGAGAAAGTTGCCCACCCCATCAGCCCATGGACGAGTCTGCAGTGCATTTTTTTTCATTCATGATGGCTGGGGGAGGGCCAACATGGTACATGATGACATCCCTGGGCTGGTGGTCCTGGGTTCTGGATGAAATCAGGCTGAGCAAGCCATGAGGAGCAAGCTAATAAAGTAGAACTCCTGCATGGCCGTGGCCTCAGTTCCTGCCTGGGCTTTCCCCAAAAATGAAGTGTGAGCAGAGAGCAGTAAGCTGGGATAAACCCTCTCCTCCCCACATTGCTTTTAAGATAGGCAGTTAAGATAGGCAGATATTATTTTACACTAGCTGAATCCTGTCACTTAATTATGTTCAGTAGCTCATCCACTTACTCCGAGAGGCACCTGAACTTTTTGAAGCCACCATCCAAAGATCCAGGAAATTCTTAAAACTGTCTCAATTTAGAGGTTATTTTAAAATCTGTCCTTAGGAAAAATTAAATCGAGCAGGCCTAATGCCATACTTTGTGTGTAGAGGGATATGGGAAAATTCTACACTATTAATGTATTAAAAAAAAAAAAAGAAATTGTTGGAGCTGGAGGGATGTTAAAAGCACATGCCCGCCCCTGCATTCTCACACATACCACACACATACACATAAATAAAAAGATACAAATAAATCTTAAAGAAATGCTTTTTAAAAAGCCAGTAGCTACATATTCACCTCACCTAAAGTTTTTTAGTAGCTTGTTTATTAATGGATTATATTCAGCCAAATTTAAGTTCAGATAGATGATTCAGAAGCCCTAGTGTTCACAAGACAATACCCCATCACTGTGAACCAGTAGAAGAGATCTGCTCCATGCACAGACACACTCTCTCTCTCTCTCTCTCTCTCTCTCTCTCGCTCACACACACACACACACACACACACACACACACTCTCTCTCTCTCACACACAGACAGACATATTCTTGGCAGAATGAAAGGGCTTTACATCATCTTACTTTCTCACAAAATAAAAACATCCTCTGCACAGCTAGAAATTGTGCGTACTAGATTGTAGTTTACAGACTGACTCAGAAATGACTGGTTCTTGGGAATTAATATAAAGAAAGGACAGTGAGGCATAAGGAGAAAGCCTGGGCTGGCTATCCCAGTTCTTAGATGGATAGTCTAATAACTGAATCTTCATTATTACCATACTTATTCAGTTCAGTCATTAATTAGCAATTAGCCCTCACTTCTCCAAGGTTAAGACTACAAATGTCTCCAGGTTAGGTTCTTTCAGTCAGGAATGAAAGCTGCAAATCCAGTATAACAAACAACAAACGGACAGCTGCGTCCAAATTTAAAGTAACAAGTTAAAAAAAAAAAAACAACTAATCTAATTTCCAAAAGTATTTTTAATGACAGACAACTTCAATAAGAAATGATGAGATAATTTTATAGGAAATTCTATTTGTAAGAACAGTTGAAATGTACACAGAGTGAGTACCTCTTGGGCAGATTCCTAGCAGGCTCCATGGTAGGCGCTGGGCTCCAGGCTGCCGATGTGGCCCTTACTCTCTGGAGCGAACAATCTTGTGGGAGAGATTATCCAGCAGGGTAAAGGCAGAAGAGCCATCAATGGAGTCACGAAGCTGGAGGCCTTACCTAGGGCTGGGGGTGGGGCTTCCTCGATTTCATCTCAATCCTTCAGGAATACCTTCTTGTATGCTTAATAACATTATAAATGCTATGTAACTAGTTTCGCACTGAGGCTATGGAATATACTTGGACTTTCATTACATGTGTCCACCCAGGAGTAGCTGTCGATATACCCAATACCCAATCACAAGCCAGACGGGAGAGAAGCTAGCCAGTGTTGAGGTGGGTCCTAAGTGGCAGACAGCTGCCATTGCTCCTTAATGAGGAAGCTGAGGCATTCTGCACAGGTAGAGACTCCCTTGGAACTTAGAACCATCGTGCTAACCACTCGAGCTCCACGGGAAGTTGGGTTTTGCTTACTTGTTCAGGTTTGTATAAGTGTGTTCAAAATATTTTATGGAACAGCTCACTTTCAAATTAACAAATAAAGTCATATGCATTTACTGTGTACAAGACACTTGGGCATAAGTAAGCATTGTGGAGTGACTAAAAATAATGGCCTCCATTGTCTCATTCTTAACTTCTGTTGTTTTGTTTCAGCTGAGAATATTTAAAGTCTACTTTCAGTCATTTTTATGAATATATAATTTTAATCATCTAAGCCACACTGTCTTTATATGATGAAATGAGTAAGAAGGCTGTTACTGGATAGTTGATTTTTTTTTTTATATATAGAAAACCTAATTGTTAGCAAAATATAAAAGCCCAAATAGATATTGCGTTTGTCAGATGCAGTTTGGGTCCACCTCTAAAAGTTCCCTCCCTCCTGGCTGTGTAGCCCAGGGTCCTCTATCTAGAATGACATAAACAGAAAGAGATTTCTCAAGAGCTAGTAGTTTAGCTGTAGAATCAGGCTTGTAAACAGATACTTTGTATATAGTTCAGAAAATAAAGTTAACTCACTGAGCAATCAAGTTTTTGTCTCCGTGTGTTTATTGGCATAAATCTTAAAAAATTCAAACAATTACAGGAAGGTAGCAGTTAGAGCGAAAACCAAGGTGAGAGAGGCATTATATATTTTCAAGACTGACGTATAGCCAAGGAAATTTTTCTTTGGGCAGAGGAAGTGCTGGAGGCCTTCTCTAATGTAAGGGACTCTGAGAAAGGCTTTAGGAACAGGCTCTCACTAGAGGAAGACATAATCATAAATTGTTTATTGACTTAGTGTGTGCATGCAGACGTGTGTCACAGGGTACGTCTGGAGGGCAGAGGACAGCTCTCCTCCCACCATGTGGTGGGTTCAACATGGGGTGGAATAGTGGTCCCCAGGCTCGGCTCTAAGTGCCACTTAGCAGAGGCCGCATGACGAAAGTGAAGATTTTACGTGTGGAGACAGGACAGTAGGGCCAAAGGAGTAAGGGGACCTGAACACTGCCACTAGCTAGCTTAGTTTTAGCTAACAAATCACCATCTTTCTTGATCTGATTTCTTCTTTTAGGTTTGACTTTGATTTTGAAGAGTTTCTTCTTGCTGCAATGTCTGGTTATTTTGACTCCTGTGATTAGGTGTTGGCAATGATTGGATGAAACCTTGACTGTGTGCCTGCTGGGTCTGGATGTCCTTCCAGACTTCCCCTGAAAGCTAATAGTCAGTGCCTCGGCATTGCAGGGAAGACATCCAAGAAGAGTGGGGTTATAAGGGTAGCGCCTTCATGCTTAGAATTGGGGTACTTAAGAAGAGGCCTGGGGAGCATGCTTCCCCTTTCCACTGGGTGAGGGTACAGCAAGAAGGTGCTGTGTCTGAGGCAGACAGTGGTCCCACCTCAGACACTCGCCTACAACTGCTGGCTCATGAACATCTTGGCTTCTAACATGGCGAGCAATAAATCTGCTGTTAATGAATTATTCAGCCTAATGCATATTGTTACAGAAGCTTGACTCGACCGAGACACTTGCCAGGAAAGGAAGTTATAGGATATAATATGCTTATGCATTAAAAAAAAAAACAAAACAGACATGAGGGGAGCCCATTCTGATGGGCGTTCGGGAAGCAGAGCTGCTCTGAGGAGAACTGCCTTCTGGTACACTCATGGTTCTAAGACTAGAACTCAGGCCTTATAGGCTGTGCTGGGTTATTACTTCTGTTTTCAGACTGTCCCAATAACATGACAGTGTGCTAAACAGAACTGTGAATAGCTCTAAAGATTCTTCCATATGCATGCAAGCGTATATGTGTATGTGTATTTGTGTAGAGGGCATGAGTATGGGGCGGGTGTGGCTGAATGCCGAAGAACAAAACCTTGAGACATACAAAACCCACAGAGAGAGCGGGACCTCACGCTAGTCACACCTTAGGACTTCAGGGTATCTGCGATGGGAGAGGCTGCAAGCTGTAGAGATAAGCCAGGAGTTGGGGGTGAGGGAGGACTGGATTCTTGGAGGGCAGGACTTCAGTGAGAAAAAAAACAGTCATAAAACTTCACATTCATCAGCACCACAAAGCTTACCTCGTGCTGTGGCTGAGGGCAAACAGAATCATCTCCTGGGAAATAAACCTTAAACTGGTGCAAGGACTGAAGTAGTGGGATTCATCTTAATCACAAATGAACAAAGTTATAAACTGAGGGGTTATAATAACTACTTGGTTTTAGAGGTGATGCCCTCAGGGGGACATGGTAGAAATAGGAATGAAGTGCTTTGAAGGGACTCTTCACCAACCCAGAAATTCCTCAGGTAAGAAGTTCCTCAGAGAACAAGACCCAATCGTAACAAAACGTTACATCCCATAAGGGACTGAATGGTGAACAGTGACGTAGGGTCAACAGACAAGACACTGGGGAGTTCTGCCATACAGAGTGCGTGCCGTACAGAGAGGAGTGGGACACGGTCTCATCGATCCCAGGCTGACGTTGAACCATAGCTGGGGATGGGCAAGACTTCTGATCCTTCTGTAACATTCTAAGGGATGTAGAATATGGGGCTAGAGAGATGCCTAAGCAGGTGAGAGGATTTGCTGCTCTTCCAGAGGACCTGAGTTCAGTTCAAAGCACCCACAGAGCATAGATCACAACTACCTGTACACATTACATGCATGCCCACATGCCCACAAACACATGAATAAGAAAAATATCTTGTTTTAAAGAGAGACTGTATAATATAAGCTGCTCATGACTAAAGACATAAGACTGTCTAAACCTTACGAAAACAAGAGATTATGGGGGGGGGCAGGCATATAAACACATGCAAATAGACCTCCCAGAAAAGAAAAACTGTGGCTGAATAGAGCAATTTAATGGAGTAAAGTTAAGAGGTCAGACATAGCCAAAGACAACTTAAAGTTATCTGGACATATGTCTGATCAACTATCCCAAAGGTAACATGGGACAGTATGAGCATCAAAATCCTTATTTGAATTGTTAGGAGCAATTTGGACCTTAGAATATCTTTTAGAAGATGAGGCAGTAACACTGGGTACCTGGTCTCTTTTTATACAGAAAAATGCTTCAAGGGCCATACTGTGCAGTATGTTAGCCAGCAGGCTAATGTTGCCATTGGGCACTTAAAAAGTGGCTGATTGAGATACACACTTATACATGTTCAAGGTTATTCTAATCACAAATGCTAGGTCATGGAAGCAGCCTAAGTGCCCAGTCCAACTGATGAATGAAAATGTGGTTCCCATATACATTATAATTTTATTCAGTCTTAAAGAAAAATAAAATTACGAAATTTGCAGGCAAATAGATGGCATTGGAAAACATGCTGAGTGAAATAACCCAGACACAGAAAGATAAAACATCACAGGATTTCACTCCTATGCTGATCAAAGTGTCGAATCTTCAGATTTGTGTGTTTAGTAACTTTGAACACCCATAGAATCTAGGCAACTAGGAAGGGACAAATGGTGATACGGGAGACATCTTAAGGGAGGGGGGAGGTGGTAGAACATAGGGCACATAAAGAGTAAATAATGCAGAAGGAGGTTTAAGTCGAGAGGGATGAAAGGGTAGGGCAGGGAGGAGAGGGCGGGTAAAGGGATAACTAACAGTAAGGATGCCTGGACAATTAGAATCAGCTGTATAGGGAGCCTGAGAAACTGAGAATATTTTAATTAATGTGGAAAGACCCACCCCAAAATGTAGGCAGTAGCTTGTAGTAGCAGCTCGCATATAAAGGGCATTAGCAGAAGGTAGATTATTTGCCTGTTGGTGGTTTGGTCTTGCCTCTTAGTACTGAGTGCGTTTATCCTGTGCTGCTGCTGCTATGATGATTCCTTTGCTGATATCAAAATCAGTGTTCCCAGGCTTCCATGGGTAACTGAGGACCAGTTGCTCTCCAGAAACCCTTTAGGTTTTAGGTGAGGTTTGGACTGCTGAGAAACCCACCTCAAAGACGAAGCAACTACAGAGTTCTTGGTCTCCAGGGTATGATTCAACTATTGTTACTGTTTCAAAACAAACTGACTCAATAAATAATTTTAATATACCCTTTCTATTGGTTCTGTGCCTCTAGAGCAGTGATTCTCAATATGTAGGTTGCAACTCCTTTCACAGGGGTCACCCAAGACCATTAGAAAACACAGATACTTACATCATGATTTGTAGTAGGGTGGCATGTTTTTTCCTCCAGGCCCCTAGCTCCAAGAATAATGACTCATGAGACTTATATCTTATTTACAAATACCTAGGCCATATGGCTAGGCTCTTATCTGATTAGCTCATAACTTAAAATGACCCATTTATACTAATCTACATTCTCTCACATGGCTGGGTACCTCTGCTCAGGTACCATGTGTCTGTTCTCACATCTTCCCCAGGTGAATCTCCCACACCGGACTCTATCCCAAAATCCTTTCTGCCTACCGGATCGGATGTCCCATATTCTATCCTATCTTTTCCTATAGGCCATAGGTTTTCTTTTGACAGGTGTTGCATCTATACAATACACAAGATATTCTCTCTATAATGATTCATAACAGCAGCAAAAATGCAGTTATGAAGTAGTAACAACAAAAATAATTTGTGGTTGGGGTCACTACACATGAGGAACTGTATTAAAGAGTTGCAGCATTAGGAAGGTTGAGAACCAGTGCTCTAGAGAAATCTGGCTAATATACCTCTTTTTGGTCAGGGTTATCCTGGAGCCTTTAAAAACAATACAATCATTGCTCTTGATTGCCCCAAAAACTTGATGGTAAGACCCTATTGCTGAAAACACCACACGTTTTGGTCACAGGAGATGATGAATTGAAGATAGCACTGACAAGGAAACTTTACCCCTGCTGATTAGCTTTCATAGTACTGGAAGATGCTATGTAGGTTGCAGGGGGTGGGGAGAGTCCTCAAGATTTTACTCAATTGTAACCTCTATGAACTACAATAAAGACCAATGTGGAAAGATATGCCCATTGAGGCAATAGTGGTGCTTGTGTAATAGGGGTAACCGCCCAATTCCTTCTTGGATTTAAGATCTGCATCACAGGAAATAAATAAATAAATGCTTAGTTCTGTAAATCTTGCCAAGAACTCTTAGTTGGAGAATTCATAGACCTCAGGAGTGCATCTAATGCTATTATTTTGCTAAATGGACACAATATCAAACTGCCTTCTAAATTCATATCTATGCCCATGGAATACTGCAGCCCTCAGACCTCATCAGAGAAGTTTCTTTGTGCAATAAAGGGTGGTTAAGCAGAAATCCGCAAGTGGTCAAAGTGCAGAGTGTCAGTGAAGTGCTCAGTTACTGAAAGACATCTATATCCCAGCCACCCTGCATGGTCAGGGACTACCATGGAAGAGAGAGCCTAAGACTGGAGGTTAGGAGGACCAGACCTGAACACTATTTTCTGGACATGATAGGACCACTGTAATAATGAACTCACAGCACCTGTAGTTGCCTGCACAAAATCAAGCCAATCAACATTCCAGCATGCAGCTCCAGTCCCTGGAGAATCTACTGACATCTAAAGGCATCTGGGGGAAAGAGAGTCAGGTTTTCTAAAAATGGTAGGTCAACTTTAGTGTGTGGTCTTATAGTCATGAGTACTTGGGCACCACAAATTTGACTCAGAGTTATTTAAACAAAATGACATAAAGTTGGGTAGAGGAGGTGTCGGATGGATCTGGACAGAGTGAGGGGGGAAAAGGGTTGGAGAATAGAATTTAAAATTATTTGAGATTCTCAAAAGTATAAACATATGTATATATATATATGTGTGTGTGTGTGTGTGTGTGTGTGTGTGTGTGTGTATGTGTGTGTATAATCACTGGGAAAATTAAAAGAACTGAATTTCTTTTAATCAAAACCAATTCTGGGTCCTGGAGAGATGGCTCAGCGATTAAGAGTGCATATGGTTCTTGCCAAGGATCCAAGTTCGGGTCTCAGTATCCATGATGGGTTATTTACAACTCACTGTAACTTCAGCTCTAGATTTGGGATCCTCATCCAGCATCTGCGCATGTGCACACAAATAAATCTTAAAATTTTTTTTTGTGCTGAGATGCCAGGGTAGAATTCAGTGCCTCAGTGTGCTAAGCACATGTTCTTCCACCGAGTTCAAATCCAGTTAAAGAACTGACTTTTAAGTGATACTTATTTTTATAATTAAAAACTATAGAATTTATATAAGATACAGTTATTAAAAAATTTAAAGTATGCTTGCATCAACGTAGTGGGTAATTTATGTTGTGCGAATGGTAAAATGCTTTCATAAAAATTTATTTGTTTGATTTGAAACATGTAATCAGTGTAAAACACAATGTTTCAAAGTCTTAGGATACAAAAATAAAATACCAAATTTCAAAATTGAATACATGTTGAGATAAAAATTTATACATATTAAGTAAAATGTAAAATTAATTGTCCATTTTACCCAGTGATTAAAAATGTTAAAACTATGTCTGGCTATGTATTTCTATTGGAATATATCATATACACATAATGTTATAACAGAATCTCTTTGTACACAGGTATATAAATTTAAAAGTATATCTACAACACAATCGCTGAACCTGAGGCTCAGGGATCATTGTGGAAAAGGGGCCAGAAAGGTTGTAAGAGCCAGAGAAACAGGGAGTTTTTTGTGAGATTGTGTCTCCTAGGCATGTCAAAAGTTTCACCAACATGACTGCCTAGACATGAGCTGAACAACGAAACCACCAACAGACATGCTTATGTGGAAGAGAGAAAATTCACGAGGCCTCAGCCCTAGCCAAAGAACAATGGGCAACAAAGGTATGCTGAGGAGAGATGGTCTTCCCCAGGGAAGGGTGGACCAATTGGTCATCCAGTTCTAAATGATCAGCCTTGGGGACATACAAACAGGTAACATTATACAGACTGAGAAGGTTGTATTTATGTACTTAGGAAACACACATGCGCACACACATATACACACCTGCAGTTAACGAAAAAGGTGATGAATTTGAGAGGGAACAAGGCAGGGTACAGGGAACGGCTTAGAGGGAGGAAAGGGAAGGGATAAATGAAATAATTGTATTATAATCTCGAAAATGAAAATTATTTTTTAAAAGGACATAAATTCTAAAATGTTTACGCTGGGCATGGTGGCACACATCTTTAATCCCAGAACTTGAGAGGTGGGCCAGCCTGCTTTATACCTACCAACCAACCAACCAACCAACCAACCAACCATCCAACCAACCAAAAAATGTTTGAGATTTGAGTTAAACCCCTGAGATCTAAAACGCTGGAAGTTGGAGAGCAGGGAGACAGAACACTGATGCAAAGGCAGCTAATACTGGTGTGCTGGTTCAGTTTTGTGAAACCAACACAAAGCCATACCCGGAAAGAGGGATTCTTAACTGAGGAACCACCTCCATCAGACTGCCCTGTAGGCATGTGTGTTGGGCATTTTCTTTGTTGATAATTGAGGTAGGAGGGCAATGCCATCCTGGGACAGGTGGGCTTGGACTGTGGGAGAATAAGGAGAGCAGACGGGCAAGGCAAGGCGAGCAAGCCAGTAAGCAGCTGTGGTTTCTTCTTCCTGCCTTGGTTTCTCCTTGACCATGGGCTAAGATGAAATACGCCTTTTGCTCCCAAGTTGCTTTTGGCTATAGTGTTTATTACAGCGACAGAAGGGAAGCATGGGCAGCGGTGGAGTGGAACCCAAGTTCTCTCTTTCACTCACTGTCACTGTAATAAAGCCATTTCAAGACTTTTGGCTGAAAATCTGTAATCCTCTTAAGTTTGGGGTAAAATAATAGGCTGAGAAAGCTGCTTCCGTGATTATTGACTTGTACCACAGAAGGCATTATGATACAAGCACATGATATATGTACATACATGCATTCAGACACCCATGGGGACTTTTGGGCTATCCAATTTTCGTATCCCAAACAGCCTAAATTTTTAAATGTCTGATACAAATTTGGGATTCTAATTTTGTGGCTCTCCTCCGTAGTGTGCTCTTCCTGGAGGATCATCTGGAAAGCCGGCCAGAGGTTTTACCCTGAGCTAGAGGCAAGAATTGTTCATTTTAAAGGAGAACTTCCCAGGGACTGTACATGTGTCTTTATTTTTACTTTAAGTGAATCTTCCGTTAGTTCATTCTGTTTATTTACCCGCCAATCATGTGTTCCACGATGTGAATTTTGATCCCATGCTTGTGACAGGCGCCTTCCACCCACTAGTACCTTTTCTGCTGGCTCCTTTGCACTTGCCTTCTCTGTATTCTATTATGTTAACTACGTTGTGACTCACAGGGAACGGATGCTGCCAGTGAAACTATGGCACATCATTGCTTTCAACTACAGCCATCTCCTGAGACACTATGTGAACATTTTGTCTCTGATGAAATACGGCAGCTGTGTTCCCCAGTCTCATGCCGAGATCCACACCAAGGCTTCTGGCGGGGCATTTTACATTCCTTTCTGGCACCTGAGCTCACCATGGCTCCCTCAACTATCTGCTATTTTCTTTTGAATCCTAAATGATGGCAAACAGCACACTCCGGTCTTCGATTGTTGCTGGTGTTAGGATCTTCGCGGCTGTTCCTCAGAGGTAGGCAGTTTATCAACACTTGAAGGTTGATGGACAGCCCCACAGTGGTTCTCAAGGGTCACTTCCTGCCAGATTTGGTACATGCCTGTAATCCCAGCATGTGCCAGAACCAATACAAATACAAATACATCCTTGGCTACATGGCGCGTTTGAGGCCAGCCTGAGTACATGAGACTCTGTCTCAAAACACACAAAAATTAAAACATTTCTCATCAGAAAGAGTTTGTTTGACCATACTTCCTGTTCTCTGTCTTAAAATGGGTTCCTTACTTATGTATGGCAAAACGGTCCATCAGTGTTTAAATATTCATTCAGCTGAATCTTTTACCTCCATTCAACACACCTAACTTTTAGGGAGCAACCCTGTCCTGGGTGTGACAAAAAGCTTGCAGCAAGGAGGAAGCACAGAATGTAAGCACGCGCAATGAGCAGCAGTGTGCTTTTAGGTTTTCTGTGCTGGGAAGGAACCTGCCTGTCTGTAGACCCTAAATGCTTCAAGGGGCTGGCTGTGTTTGATCGTGTGATCAGAACAAACCCATTACCATAGTAAACCCACTCCTCCCACCTCTACACGTCATTTCTTTCTATATGACCATTTACATATGAAGATGGTTTGATTGGTATCCCCACAGACTTAAACAAAAAGGATACAATGGACATTTCAATAGCACTTTCTACAAAAAGAATACTTTATTCAAAAATAGGATCTTTTCAAAAAGAGAAAACTTTTATGTACAGTTACTTTGTTTAGAAACAGTCAAAAGCATAATAAGAGAAATTGAGATTCCAAAATTATGATTCGTAACATGCAATACTGCTGTTGAAGTCTTTCTCTTACCATACACATTTCAGTAATTCACATTTGTTAAGACAGTGTTAGGGATGACAGAGAAGTTGTGTATGAAATCTTTCCTCCTACAGGCCACCCTTCCTGGAAGACATAGAAATGGCAATGGCTTGGCAGTGCAATGTTCAACATATGATTTAAAAAGTGGGAAAAATGGTCCCTGCCTCTCAAACCTAAGATCTGGAAAGAAATTTATTTTTTTTTCTAACTTTCAAAAGTTTTACTGTTTGTATTCACAAGCAAAATCAGAGTAATCTTAAAAGACAAAAAGTGACTTCAAGTGGTATTTTGGACTATGCCTTCATGCTCTGGCCAGAGGGAGTTCATTACAACGAGTAGCAATGTGGGAGCAGAGCCCTAGACACCTCGGTTTCTGAGAGTGCGGCCAGGCCCTTACTGACAGTGATTACAAGGAAAACGCAAAGCCTTGGCTGCTCATTGTCTCAACCTTCAGAGACAACTTCACGTTCTGCTCACCCTGCCCAGGAAGAGACAAGGAGGAAACTGGGGAGGACTGCTTGTTAATTTTACATTGTTTAATAATTAGAGGAATGCTGCAGCCAATGAAGGTCACTATTTACAAGTAAAAATATTCAACACAGGCCATAAAAAATAATGGAACTCGCAAAAGACTAGAACTTGATTCAGTGAAAATCATAGGAACAGTACTTCCGGGTGGTTTCAGCCTTCCTCTAGAAATCACACGATAATTCCTTCCCTCTACTGCCACTTTGGTTGGGTTGCTATGTACCTGGTACCTTTCTTAGTCATTAGTTACATCATTTCCTGTAGGATCTCATATCCAATAGGCATTTTTTTTTGACCCCCAAATCCTTTTAATGACATCACAGGAATAAATGCAAACTGCCTGCCAACAATAGCTACTTGTCAAATAGTCAATTGTCATTCTTCATATAAATAACATCTATAAAGAACAAAATGAAGTTGCCAATGAACTTATCTGAAGCAAATATACAAAGCTCTTAACAAAAACAGGCCGGCTGCAAAAGGCCAAATATAAAAAGATTAGCTATACATCAAACTGTCATCCAACACATTTTAATAATTAAATAGTTAAATATAACACTGGATCAAAAATGATCCCAGACAGTGAAAGGACTAATCCCGTTAATCCCACAATTTAATGAGGCCATCCCAACCACACGTGATGACCTTGGATGTCTCATGGGGATGCCACACTGCGCCTATGCACACTTTGTCATGGGCTTTAAAGCGACTGTAGAGTTTGGTGGTCTTCCAGTCCCAAATGTTTAACTTTCCATTTCCGTCTCCTGAAATCACATAGCTGCAACAGAATGAAAACCAGCCTTAATCATTCATACACCTTGAACTGGTGAAAAAGTGAAGGGAGCTTATCCCTTTACTGTAAGAAATACTCAGAAGAATCAATGAATGAGGCAGTCTGTGGCTGAACACCTCCAGCCCCTCCCCCAGTAAGCTGCCAGTCTAAGAGCTAGAAATCTCTTTTTCACTGAGGAGCCTGGGAGTCTCTAGACAGGAAGACTGCACAGGGGAACCAGCATCACATGTAGCCAGGGAACACGGTAGGCACGCTGTACTGCAGGAACTTTTATACATCAGTTGCCTCAATATGATCGAACACGTTGAAGACTGAGTCACAGGCAGGCATCTGAGGCCTAATTACCATGCCAAAGACACAAAGGCGCAAGGCTATCTGAGTTCTTCAACCTGTGTATCTTTAGCTAAGAATTGGGAAATGAATAAAAAAAATCTCACTAATTGTGACCTAGAAAGATCCAAAAAGCTACATTTCAGTTTTCAGTGCAGACGAATCTGTAGACAAGATATGAAGCTCCGTTCAAGTCTGTGACGCAGAGCTCTGGCATCCACTCAGCCATGGGGATGAGAGAGAAAAAAGTCATGGTGATGTAGACAGGAGTGCGTCAGGTAGGTGGATAAAGGGCACAGGCCTAAGTAATATCAGAAAAGAGACTGAGGAAGACTCTACAGAAAAGCAAAATCCAATTTTCTGAACTTGTTCTTGCCTTCATGACTGTCCTGTCATTTTGAAGTCACAGTTCTCGCATGACTACACAGCCACAGTGACTCGTGGAGCACTGTTATCGGAGTACTACTCTACACGCCATCATATTTGAGTCTGAAGACTTCAACTTACCTCATGTCTGGTGAGAAGTCCACCTGGCAAGCATAGCCTGCTACCATATGGCCCTTAAAAATTTTCTTCTTATTTAATCTGAATCTGTTCTGTGCTCCAAAAATTAAGATCTGGTTATCCATTGACTGGCATGCTAGCCATTTCCCTGTAAAATGCAAAAATTGGCGTATTTTAGAGGAAGAGTGAAACATTTCTTAACGTTTACTTACAAGTGTGATGAGGATGGGTTCACTGACCAAGCAGCACACTGTGACCTAACATTACCACATTCAAAAATCTACACAAATGGGCATGAGAACGTGTCAGACAGGATTACAAAACTGCTTTAAAGAATCTTTTATATGTAAATTGTTAAAATGTTCTCATTTTGAAGAAACAGACCAATATTTCCTATTCCTTTGAAAGAAAAGTGCTTATTAAATGATATACTGAGCCTGATTTGTGTTGGAAGGGAAATTATTAAAAAGAAACAACAACAACAACAAAAAACCCCAACTGTCAGAAATCCAAAATGTCGACTCTAAATCACCTATTCTTTTATTTTTTTCTAAACAAGAGAGTGGGAGGGGTGATTCACACAGGAAACCCAGTAACCACTCCTAATATTGAGAAGGTTTCCTTACACAAGGATGGCAACACACTGACTCCCCCTAAGTGGAGCGCCCCAGTTCTTGTGAGTCCAGCAATTACTCTGCATCTCGGAGCACGTTCTGTGTGCCAACTCACCGTTGGGAGACAAAGTCACCGCAGGCATTGAGTGCATACTGGGCTCCGCTATGTACTTAAAATCCACAGGGATATCCCTAAAGGTTGAAAAGAGCATACAGATCAGAATAAGTAGTTCACAAAGGCACTTTTAGAAGAACTGCCCAAATGTACCCATGTAACAGCAACTTGCCTTTTCATTAAACTTCCAGGGTGGCGTGTACTACTAAAAAGCTGTTATTTCAAAAATGACTTTCCATGAAAATTATATTAGTGTCAGAAGTTGTATTTTCTAACTATTGAACTTTGGCCCTTGTATTACTATTCTTTAATGGTGAAGTCAGCAACCAGATGCTTCAGCAAGCCTATGAGGAATGCTATTACCTGCCCGTCAACCTTCCCTCATTCCCTCGTGAGCACGTGGAATGTTAAAAAGCCCAGCAGTGAGCAGAACGACAGGCAGGGCTGCAGGGATCGGCGTGTGCTGGTTTTATCTGCCCAGAAATAATGACCCAGGCCACCGAGTTTAAGCGCTTGTAGCAAGCCTATTTACAGTTTACATATAAAGTATTTCCACAGTGTATAGTACAGGACAGCAAAAACTTCATGATAAAAACGCCTGAATACAAAAAAAACCTCAAAAGTTTTCACTTAAATTGAGAACCAGCTATACTAAGTACCATTTCATTTTCATTATTTTTCATAATAAAAGTTATTTGGTAATTCGGGGAGGAGTTTTGATGCTGCTTCCTACGGGACCCACAGTGTTTGTGTGGAGTATTGTAATCTGATGAAACAATACGAGGTGAAGAGCAATTTCAAATTATGGTATGGTTCGAGTTTCAATATTGTGCTTAACTGGGAAGTAATTTGCTTAATTGGAAAATAATTATACTTTGCCTCAGGTTCAGATTTCTCTCTTAGGTTATCCAAAACACCTCTAGAAGGAACAAATGACGAGAGGAAAAAGACTTCTGTTGCAGCCAGGGAAGTGACATTTGCCTGCTCCCAGGACTCACATTTCTAAGCACAATGAGATGCATCTTTCTAGATGACCCAAGTCTAGGAAGGCTCAGTTTTTAAAAAAGATTCATGTTCCCCACCTTCGTATCTGTCACTAGTAGGTACTGAATTTTATAACACGGCTTGGGACAAGAGCACTTTCTAAATTAACCAACCATACTGTAGGTTCACATCTTTAGTATACATAGCAAAAAAATTCCAGGGTCCTGTTTCAGGAAGTCTCAGTACTTGGCACAATAAACTAGAACAGTGGTCCTCAACCTGTGGGACGGAACCCCTGCGGGGGCTGAACCTTCGCGGGTTCACATATCGGATCTCCTGCTTATCATGACTCACAACAGTAACAAAATTACTGGAATGAAGGAATGAAGTAGCAACAAATAATTTTATAGTTGGGGATCTCTACAATGTGAGGACTTGTATTAAAGGGTCTCATTAGGAAGGCTGAGAACCACTGAGCTTGAACAGGAACTGAATCTGGGCTACCTCTGGAACCTCACTAGTTCTGGCAAAAATGCCTGCCAGGCACAGTGAAACTGCATTAGATCCTGTAACTCAATATAACAAGGTTGGAACTGATTTCAGATAATCTGGTTTGGAAATGAACTTAGTGAAAGTTAACAAGTCTGTGGCATTTTAAAAACAAAAGGTAACCAGCAATGTTTATCAATTTCTGTAAGTTTCCTTTAAAAATATTTCACCAAAATAAATATCTTTGGTTGAAAGAAAAAAAAAAAAATAAAGCCCTCGGAGCAACCAACCCCTATGCCTGCTGACAAGCTTTCGGCTGACTCACAGGCCACAGCTGCTGCTATCTGCCATCCCCCCCATTCTCCTGCTCAGCTACGCTACAGCCTTGCCTGTACAGCACTGCTGAAGAAAGCCCAGCCTCCCCTGGTTGCTTCAAGTCTTTCTTTTCATGTGTCTGGGTGTCATATTTACATGTGTGCTGGGTGGCTGTGGAGTCAGAAGGCATCAGAACTGGAGGTGTACAGGGTGTTCTGAGCCACCACATGGGTGGTGGGAATGGAACCTGCGTCCTCTGGAGTAGCAGCTGGTTCTTTTCTTTTATCACGGTGCTTGCCACAACGAGGCAGCGGACAGTTAAGTTTGGAAAACCTCCTCCTGTACAGAGGCCCCAGTGCTGGGAGCGTCCTGCCCCTGGGGAGTCTCTGCGCTCAGGGCTCCCTCCCCCTGTGCTGGCATCAGAACCAGCAGCAGTTACTCTCAGGCAGCCGAGAGATCTGGGGTGATGGGCTGCTTTGCTCTCCACTAAGCAGAAGCCAATTACCTTCTCTCCCTACAAGTCTCCCCATCTTCCCCTCCCCCACCCCATGTAGCCACAAACTCAAGTTCTGAAATCAGTGGGACCTGCAGGTTGACTTTTGACCTTTTCATGTCCTATATAACCTTAGGTAAACTTTAAGCTTTGTTAACTTCCTTATATGAAAAAAGAAAGAGCCCACCACACATAAGGCTGCGTTGCACATTAAGAGTCCACATAAAATGTTTATCTTGGTGACTGACGTTTGGATGCACTAGCTCCACCACTCTATCTCCACTAATGACTGGACCAGTATGGACTTCTGATGACTGGGGAGATGGCTCAGTGCCTAAGAGTGCTTGTTGTGTAAGTGTGAGGACCAGAGTTCAAATCCCTAGCACCTATGTAATAGCGAGGCATGCGTGTGAGATAGAGGAAGACACCTGACATCCTTGTCTGGCCTTTGCATACATCACCCACACGCGTGTGCATACAGCATATGTACACACCCCAAACCATCCAAACTTCATGTTCACATCACATTCTCAGAAAGAAAGGCCACCCCCCCTTTCTTTCACTTTGAATGGAACGTGGGGCCTTGCACATGCTAGGCCGGCGCTCTCCCACTGCGCTCAATCTCTAGGCCTAAGATTCAGCATTTGTGAAGACCGTAGTTTTAAACCATGAATGGTAAGGGTGAATGAGGCTAAATGTTAAGATTAGATACAAAATCCAGTCAGTGTCCTTGGGGATGATCTGCAACAGTACAGCGATGGTACAGAAGTTGCCAGTTGCACTGAACCTGAGATGCGCTCAATTATCTGGACGGTACTGAGAGCCTGTCCGGCTCTCCTTGAGAGGCAGGCTGAGGAGGAAACCGCTGGCTGTGGTTCAAGGCCTTGCTTTCTTTTAAAGTGCAGCTTGGGGGGGGGGAGGGGGGAGGTGAACACTCTAGTCCTGGCTAGGCAGTGGTCTCCACTGAGCTGTGCTCTGTGACTATAAAAACAAGCCGGGTTCCACCCAAGAACTGATTTTAATAAGAACGATCATCACTTATTTCTTTGCAACTAAATCATAAAACAATCATGACAAGTAATGAAACCAGCTGAAGGATTTTTCTTTAGAAAAACTTTTTTTCTTGATATAAAAGGAAAAAATAGTCAATATATTCTGATTATATTCCACAAGCAAAATGTTTAAAGCTGATGATATGGGGCAACTTCCAGCATGGATGATTACAAAGCTGACATTAAGAAAACCGAGAGCTAACCACATTGGTATTTTCTTTGGATTTGTTCTCAGTCCAGGATCTTTATGTGTGACCCGCACACGACCAAATGTAGCCAGACATCCGACACCTTGCCTGCCAAAGATGAGTAAGACATCTAAGAAGGACTGAGAGGGGGCTGGCAGGACGACTCGGTGGGACACAGTGGTGCTGTGCAAACTTGATGACCCGAGTTTGATCTCTAGAACCCCCAGTGACAGGAGCACTGACCCCCGAGAGTTGTCTTTGACTCTACATGTGTGCCAGCGAAACACACACCAACACTTGCACACATACATATCCAAAAATAATAAACAAAAATTTAAAAAAGAGCTGGAGAGCTGGCTCAGCAGTTGAGAGCACTGGCTGTTCTTCCAGAGGACTCTGGTTCTAGTCCCAGTACCCACATGGCAGCTCACAACTGTCTGTGACTCCAGTTCCAGGGGATTTAAACACCCTCATATCAATGCACATAAATAAATTACATATAATTCATTTAAAAATTTTAAAGAAGAATGTGAGATATGACAATATAACAGTTATCATGACCACAAAAAATAAAAATAAACAAACAACAACAAAAACCCAGTTCAAATCTACATACTTTGGGGAGATTCTCCAAAGACTGTGAAGGATAGTATAAATGTTAGTTCTCAATTTCCAAACTGTCGGTACTTAAATAATTAAAACACTTTGGCTGGAAAAATATGCAAATAGCTGCATATTATCAGGCTTTGGTTATAGTTTTTTAGTTGTTGTTTCATAAAAGTCAGATTTTTTTTTTTACTGATGAAAACTCACCATTCCCAAACTCGTAGGCTCTTATCATCAGATGTACTCACAAATCTTCGATTCTCATCAACGAAAACAATAGTGTTGACAGCTCCCAAATGCCGGTCATATTCCTGCACGACCTCTCCACTGCGAATGTCCCACTGTGCAGCAGCAAGAGGGAAGGCACCGAGGTGAGAGGACTCATGAAAACCAGCAAAACACACCCTGGAGCCTAAAGACTCTAAGCACCCAGGTTTATGAACTGACTGCTTCCCTCTAAGCACGACATGGGTGGACCCTCAAAGGAGCAGACATCAACCACGTGACTGTCCTGCTCTCTTCCCTAACGCAATCTGAAGCTCCGATCCCGACAGATGGACTGAAGAAAGACTTACCTGCACAATCTTCTTATCAGACATCCCAGCCACAAAGAGATTCTGCTTATCTTCATCGGGATTGAACTTGACACAGTAGGGCACTTTGCGGTTGGTGAATCTTGATATACACTGTCCTAAACCGAAGAGTCAAATTAAACAGGAAACATACGTTTCACTCCCGAGGGATGACAATGGCATGAAGATCTACTGAGCAGCCAGCCCTTACTGAATTCTGAGGAAGGGCAGCTTGCTTGCTCTTAAAGCCACTACACTGATACTTTTCATAGATTTTTAATGATTACAAACATCACTTTTAGGAGCTGGGGAGAGGCCTCAGGTGATAACCATGCTTTCTGTGTAAGTGTGAGGATGTGAGAACAATCACCAGCAATCATGTCAACAGCCAGGCATGGCTGTGTATGTCCGTAAACCCAGCACTGAGGGCAGAGACAGGAATCCTGGGAGCTTGCTGGTCAGCCAATGTGGAGAAACTGTTAAGCTTTCAGTTTAGTGAGACCTTACATCAAGGCAATAAGGTGGATGTGTACACACACTTATGTACACACACACACACACACACCCAAAAGTAATGTACCACCAGTTATGGAGAAACATTCTAAGTACATCAGTGCAGAGGACTATTTTGAGCAACAGAGAACATTACTGATACAAGCCATGAGAGTAACTCATCATGTCCAGCTGAGTGATGAGTTAGAAATAAAGAGAAAATACTGCGCGATTCTATCTCCACGTTAAAGAGCAGGCATAGGATCTGTGGTGACAGCTGTTCCTGTGGCTGCTGGGAGTGGGTGCAGACCAGGAAAGGGCCCTGGAGGCTGGAATGCCATAAGCCTTGATCTCAGTGGCATTAACATCACTGAATCTCTGTGCACTTTATGCTTTCGGCATATCTTAATTTTTAAGAGCCGTGGGATGGGTGCCTCCCAGCCTTGGGGACATTGGAGAAGCCCCTAGTCCATACACTGGACCAATCACATAAGAAGGGGAGGTGGAGCCCAGGCAGGAGTGACTGTGAGCTTCTCCAGGTGCCACCAATGTGCACCCAGAACGAAGAATGGCCGCCAGCAAGGGGAGGGAACTAGGCTGGACTCAAGTTAGGAAATTTAGATTTGGCTTTTCTGTAGGGTCTTCCTCAGTCTATTTTCTGGTACTGTTTAGGCCTGTGCCCTTTAACTACCTAATGCGTGCCTGTCTACCATGACTTTTTTCTTTGTTTTTCTATGTTGCTATGGTTTGAATCCAACTTGCCGCTTACTTAGATGTGTGCTCCTGAGAAACATACCTTTAGTGCCAGGTTCCTCATCTGTAATGTAAGACTACCACCCACCTCTATGGGTGCGTTACAATCAAATTATATATGCATACATACATTTACATATATCCTCAGCATAGTCAATGTCCACTAAATATTCTTTATTATCATTAAACTTGACTTTATTTTTCAGACTGGGTCTTACTCGGCAGCCCAGGCTGGCCTTGAACTCATATCTTCCTGCCTCAGCCTCCTGAAAAGCCATGTACCTTCACGCCTAACTTTCTAACACTAAAAAATACAAAACCACAAATCCCGATGCAGTTAATATGGCTGTAGTAAGTGAAACCGACTGGTCCATGTGAGGTGAGATCTACATCATCAATTAGGTAACTGAATTAAGTTTTGCTTTTGGTCTGTGCTGTGCAATGCACTGCAGTGGGAGATGTGGGGAAATAGAGATCAGCCAGCTGGTGTACAGAACAGCGTGCGTTTGTCTGTCTATCAGTGTTTGCCGTATACCCACAGAGGTGAGAACAGTGCTTCCCAGGCTGTAAGGATGCGCTTCAGTCTATAAGTCCATGGTGCTATCAGCTGTTCCAATACTGAGAGGTGGCAGTTGGAGGAGGCATCATTTCACCACAGGGCCGGTGTTAGGGTCCACACAGAAATGCTAGCCCAGGAGAGTAACGCACACTCACCTGTCTCAGTGTCCCAAAGCTTAAGGTACCTGTCGTAGGCTGCGCTGAGGAACTGCGTTCCTGCGGTGTTGAAGCAGATGTCTCTCACAGCTTTACTGTGACCTAGAGGTGGAGCCAAAAGAAGCTACGGTCAGGAGCTGTCTCTGCGTGAGCACTCCAAGAGAAGTTAGACGGGGGTCTCAAGGACGCTGTGGTCAGGATCCCCAGCCCCAACTGCCTGAGGCTTGAGGGTGACTGTTTCCCTTCCTTGTAGATGCAGGTGGCTCTGATGCCTTACACTTCCACAAGAACCGAGGGAAAACATCTACTTAAAAATTTTTTTGTTGTAGTGTCTTTTTCTGTTTGTTTGCCTGTTTTGGTTTTTTCATGACAGGGTTTCTCTGGATAGCCCTGGCTGTCTTGGAGCACGCTCTGTAGACCTGATTTGCCTGCCTCTCCTCCTGCTGGGATTACCACCACGGCCCAGGATCTTTTAGTATGCAATATGCATGCTGATACATTTACTGAGAGCTAAAGTTCTGATTATTGCTCATGAAAGAACCAAAGCTGAGATTTGAGGCTCACCATGCTGGAAGTAAAAACAAAGTGTCCCAAACCTCAAGTCCAGGAAACTGTAGCCCTTATTCAGTAATTATATATTTCTGTGATCACATTACTCAATTTCATAGACATTGACTGAAAACTCTGATGTTAGCTGCATTTTCTAGAAGCTGGTATTCCGATACTAAATTAACTTCAAGGCACTGATCATACTTTACTTGGAAGTCAACCTTGCAGGCCAATAAATCTTCTCCAAGTTTTGAGACAAATAAAATGTAGATAAGAAAAGCAGAAAAATCCCATTTTTCACCATGACCAGGACACAAATAACTTCACAAAATGTGCCTGGCTCAAATTGTCAACCATGGGCTCCATCCTGGAACCACCTCCACCACAGAACTGCAGTCAGGCGGGTGCAGCACAGCACATGAGCCATGGCAACGCGCATGGCAACTACAGCCCCTCTGCAGAGGAGCTATTTGTAGAGAATTCCAGTCTCCCCCTCACCCGCCGAATATCTGGCAGTATAGGTGAGGCCGATGGAGAGCAAACCCGCTGTATCTGAGGGGCATTTTATTCCCCTTCAGACAGTTAACTGTTGCCCTAGGGGTGCGCTGGGGTGGCATCTCAGTATCTATCTGCACAGATCACCCATACCACTGTACCCTTAGCACAGCATGGGAGAACAGACTCCCACTTTAATCTAAAAACAGAGCCACTGTGAGCCACAGCACGTCAATGTGGTACAGTTAAATTTGGAAAAAGTAATGAGAAGCGACAAGGACAGAAAAGTCTTTGTCAGAAAGGCTACTCTGGCACACAGCCTACCCTCCTTTTGGTCCACTTCTTCTCTTTAAGGAGTTTCCTCAATCACATTTTTTATGTTCCAGCTGCTAGCTGCCAACCTCGTCCAAAAGCTTCACCTATGGCTGCTGCTTACTGGCCATCTTCACAGGTTGCTCAGATATAACAAGCCCAGACCTCTGCCCCCTCCCTTGCGCCCAGACCTCTGCCCCCTCCCTTGCTGGACGGCAGTCACTACCATTCACCTGGCCACCTGGGGTCATCCACGGTCCCTGCCATGCATCACTCATATCCTGTTAGCGAATCTCATTCCATTCTTTTTCTGTCCCTGTGCTTTTGTCAAACTCTCACCATTTTTAATAGAGACTAATAAAATAACTGTATAGTTTATTTTCTTACTACCTATCAAAGTGTCCTCCATATTGCCATATAATCTGTGTACACTTCCAATCACATTACTTCTAGTAAGGGCTGTTAAATGGCTCTTCACTGCCATTAGGATACCGTCTCTTTCATTAGTGGCATGACTGGTTCTCCATGCCCTGGTTCCCTTTCTATTTTCAGCCACACCTGTCCTTCTCCTATCTGCTGGCAATCGTTACGTCACGTGGCCCCCAACGCAGCACACTTTCTCGTGACATTTGTGTTTCTACCATTCTCACCTCCTAGTCCGCTCTGCAAACCGAGAGAGAGATTTATTTCTTTATGACTCAGCTCAGGTCTATGAATACTTCCCTTCACATCAGGGCAGTAAAATTACTGCTGATGATGTTATCTTTCTTGCAAAAGCTTTTCTAAACAGATTTATAGACAGAGAGAAAAAGAAATATTACCAATAAATGTTCTCAGACAGCGCCGGTCTCCATAAACTTCCCATAGCTGGAGAAAAAAAAACAAACATATGACAATATTAACCGTTTCTTTATGGTGTTGGAAATTGAAGCCAGGGCCCCATGTACACTAAGAACGTGCTCTGCCACTGAGCGAAGGCCCTAACCCTGGGGTATCAACTTTAATACAAGTCTTTATCAGTAACAATAGTTATTTGCTAGCTGTATGTGTGTGTGTGTGTGTGTGTGTGTGTATACACATCCTGTGGGCACAGTGGATTTAATGAGTAAGTACTGGTTAGTTTGCCGGTCTATTATATTTTTGGGACACGGATTATACACAAACATATTTTTTATACGTGAAGAGGTTTTTACATCAAAGCACCAAGAGGATTTAGCTACAGAGGGAGTTTATCTGAGTACTTCCATTTCTTATTGTTTTTTCTTTTATATTTTATGTATTTTTCGATGAGGAACAGTTTTTAAAGGAATTAAATGTATTGGGATTGCTGTCATGAGTCACTTAAATATTGAAAAGTATTTTTAAAAAATCTTTTCTGGTTAATGTACATGATCTGAATGAAAGTAGTATCTATGGCTCATAATTCTAATCATTGCTAAAGCAGATAAATACAAAGATTTCAAAACTAGTGTTGCTTTTGTCTACCTCAAGTTCACCCTGACAATGTTGCTGTGCTCTAAGACTGAAAGCATTTTCTGGCTACCTAATGCCAACCAGAGAGAAGCCTCAGGTTCCATACATGCCAGGCAAGAACCTCTGGGCCCTACTCCCTTGCTTCAGACTGTAATTATTATTTTTTTTTCAAATATTTTAAGCTCTGACAGCCACAAAACTGCTGTAGGTTTCAGCATACATCATGCTGATTCATTGTCTTCACTCTCCCAAAGCACATGCTCTACTCTCCCTGTCCCTCTCCCCACAGTCCCCACCCCTTTCCTTGGCCTTCCTGCAAAGGCATGCTTCTTGTAAAGCTAGAACCGGCTCCTGTGCCTGCCTGTGTCATGGTGATTTACATCAACCTGAGATGATCATTCCCAGGAAGAGTCCATACTTTCAAACCTTTGATAGTATAATCCCTCTACCCGCAACAGGTACCTGATAAATGTCTACCTGAGCTACATTCAACTTTATGTTTTATCTCTTGATCCAAGGGAGGATCATAATTTCAATGTATAAAGTGAAAGTTAAAGAAAATTAGGGATTTTCTGGGAAACTGTTTTAATTAAAGACAAACTGTTTCTATTATGGACTAACGCCTGAATGGCTGCTCCCACTGAAAGCAGTGGCTTTATATACTGATAGGACTCATCAATACTTAAAAAGTCTAAAGCCTTATCGATGTCACTGTCCAAGCCACAAGAATACTACAGGGTTAGTATTTATTGAGCTACCACAATGATCTGGACACAGAAGAGACACTACCATACCAACTATTCTTTAAAACTTAAGGTTTCAAAGAAGTTTTCTTTGCACTGAGTTGCAAGAATAACAGCTCGCCTCTCCTGTCACTCCGCAACTGGGAGGAAGGTTCAGATGGGGCTTCCTGAGAGCACCAGGAGCAGGAAAAGGCCGAGGGCACTGCTGGTTGGTGTCCCAGTGTTCAAAGGGGAAGGATAAAATAAATTAGACTGTCTACTCAGCCAGTCTGAGCAACAAACAAACTCAGTTACATATCCATAACCTCTATAAAAAATGCATTATTCCTGATTCAATATTTATGTGCCCAATGCCAAAGTGATTGGATTATATCCTAATCAGTTGTCTGAGCTTTAAAAAGAGTCCAGCCAATTGGACCACAGAGCCATGTCTGAATGTACAAGTTTGGAAGCGGTCCACAAACAGCTACATCCATAGGGCTTAACAGAAAATAATTAGCCTCTAATTGCCCAACAACCACACATTTATTTATGATTAATCAAACAGACTGAACCACAGCACTGGTTCTTTAGCCCTCTCCCCGGGTTTCTGAAAACTCACCTTAATTTTACAGTCCATGGAACAAGACAGCAACAAATGTCCAGAGAGAGGAAACAGCCTGACTGCACTGACACCCTGGAAAGAGGCATCACGTCATTGCCCTGCTGCATTCAAAAGACAGTATCCTGCAAGCAACCTAATTTGCCATTTTTCTTTATTCCCATCATGTTTTAGAATAGCCTTCATCAGTGTTCCAGGAGGCCTTATCTCAATACCAAGCTACTGAAGGCTTTTTATTTTAAAAACTTCCGATTCACTTCCTTATCTGAGCCAGTCAGACTGTTACATGCCTACTTCTTTCCCTTATTTCCCTTGTTCTTGGCAAAGACCTGGAAATTAACAGCTGGAATAGTGCAGACGACAAAGACATCAGCCTCTTAAGTTTGCAAATACCTCACTTTGCATTATTTTAAACACTACCTTGGGCTAGACAGCAAGGAACATCTACTCTCTGCTGTGTAATAACCCAGGAGCCACAGCAACGTTCCTGAGGCTGGGTACCATCTGCCCATTATTCACTGTGTGGTGCCAAGAGGAAGCAGATGGCAGTAGGAACTTGTGGGAAAACGAAAAAGCGACAGTATGAGGGATGGACCCTGACCCATAAAGCTTAGGTCATGGCCAACCTGGATAGCCTTGCAGACTGATGAGCCACTGTTCCTTGAGGCGTTTCCAAAGCCTAGCTCACATTTACCTGAGTCTGATGCTCCTATTCTGTCTACCTTCCCTGTGTCAACAGCTAAAACTCTGCACTGGCTTCCCGCTGTGTTTTATATTGGGAACACTCAACTGTCTTACCTTTGTGTGTCCAGACCACATATGAATTTGTTTTTTTGGTAGGTAACATTTTTCAGGTGGCACAGATGACCTTAGATTAACACCAACATCCTGAGGTATGTGAAGGTAGGACCTGCCTTGATAGTCGTACATTTCTTTAACTAGAATAAAATGTCAAAAGAAAGCCACAAATAAGCATAAACCATAGTCATGAAATCTGTATTCTTAAAATAGTAACAGATTCTCAGGTATACTGTCCTTACTAAGATCATGGTCTGGCTCAAACTAAGCTCCTGGAATTCTGGCCATCATTACAATGAGAGGTAGTATTTTAGAATTTCTAAACACCCAAGAGGCAGGAGACCTTTAACAGGACCTACCGTTCTCTCACTCAGTGACACACGTCAGTGACAAACACTTCCTGCAATCTAATCACAATGAAGGAAGAAAAGACAATACTTAGGTCTCTTGAGTCAATGTTACAGAACTGGGGGCAACACAGGCCAAGAAGGGAGCCAACAAAGAGCAAGTGTGACCGCTCTGTTTTTCCATCTTCCCACTTTTCACCTGTGGGCCTCCTTTACCTCTCTTTCCCCACTCTCACTGCAAATTTTACAGGAAAAGTTACATGGGTGGCATGCTGTCACTCCTGTAACATCAACACTACTTACAGATCCCTCAGCTCAGATGCGAGACGACTGTATGCTATGTAATGCAGGGTTCGTACCTTATACAGCTTTGTGCTGTTCTAGACATGTAATGATGGAATTTTGGAAAACCAAGACTTCCAATTTTCCTGCCACCATCCTGGGCATGTATGCATCCAAGTAGTATACCTTTGTCTGATTTAAAAAGCTGCTGTTTGCGTGGGTTTCAGTTTCATTAAAAATTACTAAATGAGTTCTGGCTTGGAATTAGGACAGAATTTCCAACAACCTCTAAAACGGCCCTAAATATTCGTCTGCCATTTTGTACAATGTAAAGTGCAAAGTGGTGTTCTCAGACTGATGACCATAAAATCAAAATATTGATCAAGTTGGAAAAACATTAAAATGCTTTCTACCTCCCGCAGTATCAAATATTCAACCAAGATTTAGTTCTTATGTAAAAATCAATAAGAACACTGATTTCATTAGTATGAAAACCTGTTTGACTCTTTAAAGAATGGTAAAATTTATATACAAAAATTTTTTAGAATTTCTTTAATTATCAGGTAAATGTTTAAATTGTACACCGGTTTTACATACCTGCCACTGCTATACATACCCCAAGTCAGACCTCTCTCTCAGGTGTAAAGGAGTCATGAGTGGAAAAAAATTTAAGCAGCTGACTTAAATAACACTGTATACCGAAAGCAGCTGGCAGCATGCCTGTCCCACGCTAGGTGCTCAGTAAACGGGGCCAGCTTCCACTTATGGTGCTTATGGTTTTAAACATCCCAGCACTCACTAACCAGAGTCCTTGGACATCAAATTGAAGTTTGTGAAACCACTGGACTTCCTGAAGACTGAGGACCAAGCACCACATCAGTACTGAAGCATTCATTCTCTTTGGCCATCAGCACGTAATTTCCTAACCGTAGCAACTCTTTGTGAACACATACACTATAGTGTGTTTATATATGTCTAGTGACCTCTAATTTACTCATACAGGCAGTCTGTTCTTTACAGGTGGATGTACTGAAGGATCTGGCCTGGACTGAAAATAGAGGTAAGTGGCTGACGCACCCAGGAAAGGACTTATGGACCACTCTTCTTTACTCATTAAAAAAAGAAAAATCCACCGATACTTAAACAAAAATGATCTGTGCTTATCTTTAATCAGGTTACATTCCCCCTTTAGTGGTATAAAGTCTGTGCTGACTTCTGTAGGATGGAAACTGTTCTTGATATATGGTTATATAACAGCAGCCAACAGTAAGAACAACTGGTATTATAGGAAATGAGAAGAAAAAAAAAACCCACAACAGATTTTCATTAAAATAAAGATGTCTGAAAACCATCTTACCATGTAGGATCGTCTTCTCCTCCCCAGGCTTCTCTTCTTCCTGCTTGCCTTTTTTCTGCCTCTTCGCCGTGATTTCATCCAACTCCTTTTGTTCTTCCTAAGGAAGCAAAGAAACGAACTTCAAAATGAGTGTCTGAAAGTCTCATCATGCGCACCGTTGGTTATACATCCTTTGTCGTGAGGCTCACAAACATGTCTCCTAGGGCAGCAATGGCAACTCTTCCACACCCGAGATGACGACCTCTTAAACAGAGCACAAGACGACACCAAACACACGCTCAACAATATTTTTAAACATACACTTCTGTTACACCTAGAAATAAATGTAACACGTTATGCTAATTATGCAAATGAAAAGCCAAGCCGTCAGAAAATCTGGTATCAGCAAGGATAATGAGTTTTAGAACATAGTGTTGTTTTCAGTGAGTTGCTTTTACAATGTCAGGAGCAACAATTATAGATTTTAGACCAATATTTTTTGGAGATAATCTGGAAAGAGAAGACAGCAAAACAGCAAATCCCTATCTATAATAAACAAGTGTAGAAGTGAAATCTAAAGGAAGAGAGCAGCACATACATGCCACTATGTTATACAGATGTAAGGCACAGCTAGAGTATAAGCTTTATAAGGACAATGTTTTCTTGATCTTGTCTATCACTGTGTTCCAGAACCTGGAACAGTGCCTCATTTCAAAGACAGTGGGTTACAGAGGTGGGGAAGAATTCTGTAGTTTTAGTTTATAAACTTCACAGGAATCTTTTAAAAAACAAAGGATAAAACTGAAAAAATTTAAAACAAATTAGTAAGTAAAGATGACTAATTCCAGATGACAGCAAGGCTGACTCTGTCTTGACAGTTTGTCAGGGATCGAAGGACAGCAAGCAGGGCAATTTATGAGCATTAGTAAGGGCAGGTTTATTTAAAAAAAAAAAAAAAATGGTTCCATATTCTACATTAGGCAAAAGAGCACAGGGGAAAACAACAGAAAACAAAAAAGGTAAACAAATATTGTAAAGATTATATTTTCTCAGTCAGCTAAGGCTGAGAAATTCTGATGAGTCATGGGTTCTCAAGGGAAATCTCACATTCATCAACACAGATATGATTGGTAGAGACAGAGTACACATTGGAACTGACAATGAAAACATCAAAGCTTACTTCTGAAGGTTTCGCTACATCTTTTTCATCCACATATTTTGCCCACGGTCCCAAGAAACCATCAATATTAGATGCATCATTTTCTTTGAACTTTTTCCTTTTTTCTGTTTTCTTCTGACCAGTTTCAAATACAGTTAAACCTACATTAACAACAAACATAAACTGTAAGTAAGCAAGCCTGTTTTCTTCTGAAATACCAGCATAGATGACTTTACATAGTTACAGCGAGTCTGAGCAACTAAACCTAAAATGCCTGAATCTGCCATACTCTTGCCGACAGAGAGAGACTTATTATTATTTATTAAATGTATTATTATTTGCTTCGGAAGGAGTGAGAGAACAGCTGCTGCTTGGCAGGAGACCCGGGAAGTAGGAAGTAAGGCACCCCACCAGGTTGCTAGTCTTTGGCTTTGAAAGACTGATGACAGAAGCTGGAGGAGGAGGGGGAGCCGAGGAGCTGCTCAGTCCAGGCGCCTTCTTAATCAATCAAAAACCAGTACTGGGGGCCTTTCTGCTTTGTTCTCAGAGACCAGGTCTCAAGTAGCCTACAGTAGCTTTAGCTGGGATTATAGGTGTGTACCATCATGGCCAGCAAGATAAAGCAACTCTGAAAACAAAAAATACACTGTAATTTATCATTTAAAAATGGAACTACAGCAAATGCTCAATAATTTATTTTTACTTTCTGTGTATACAACAGTACAAATTAAACAATGTTTCATAGAATCTGGTATTACTTCCACAATACCATATGATGTATGATGCATGGCTTCCACATGATGTCAGTCTAAACTCAGCCTCTAATATCATCAACCTTAAACAGAATTAACAAAGTATGATGTTTCTTATTTTGATTTCATCAGTAGGTAAAGGCTGAATACTGTTTGCATCCACTAAATGTAAGAAGTGTTTGAGTGTCATGGTCACAAGCTCAGAATCTAGTTATATATTTAGGGGAAGAGGTGTAACCCAAAGAAAAAGAGACCATTTATATGGACTCAAAGCAGTTTCCATTGGGCTGTTTGTTACAACAAAGAATTAAAATTCTACTTCAATACTAATTCACACACTCATAAGGTAGTTTCATAATAAGGGATTATCCTTGTGCAATGAGTACATGTTATTTTAACAGCATTTTATAACTAAGACTCCAATATTCTGAGGAGCTTTGAATAAAGGTGGCATTTGGGTTATAATGGCTTGTTTTATTCTAAGTACTAAGTGAATTTGAACATAAATATGTATTAAAAGTAAACTGAAAATCTGCTATTCAGCAATTTGTCAAAATTATTTTAACAGACATCTAGTACAGAACATTTTCTGTTAAAATGTGGCTTGACAGTTGCAAGGCCAATTGTCAAAGTTACCTACGCATTAATTGAAACAATGAATTGTAGAGGTTGGCACGGTGCCAAGTTCTCAAACCACACCACCACCTTCCCGATGAGACTGAGCAGCTCAAGGGGCCAGAGTGCGTCGCAAAGAGTTCCATACTTCCCTGCTGTAGCTTGTATCTTTCTATTTCTTCAACTTAAAAAAAAACCAGGAGCTACACAAAATGCTCGCTTCACCTACTGACTGACAACGGCAAGTCATACTTATAAATATCTGCTCTGGGTATCTTACCTTGATTCTTCTCAGCTTCTTCCACAGAGCCAATATACTTAGCAGACACTTGATGGTTATCCAATGAGGGGTCCAGCGCATAGCCTGAAAGCAAAAGGCACAAATGACTGGCCCCTCTCCTACAGCTTTGCTGTAACTGCCCATCAACACCCACTTCATATTCCCCTTTCCAGAGAACAAAAAAGTGTCCCTAAGGGCTAGGCCTTCTTTCTTGGTTCCATATCCATTTATAAATGCTTAACCCACATGTCAGACTGAACCAAGAAAGACTTGAAAAGAGGAAGCAGTATTCCATAGGACAAATGTAACAATCATTGCAGCACCAAGAGCATTTCTAGCTGTGAATTCAAAGTTCAGCTTCAAATTCTTTTGGAGCTTAAGAAAACAGGTGTACTATGTGTTCAGAAAGTTAAGAGCTATTTCCTTTTCCTTCTGTTAATGGATGCTACAGGTACAGCATTAATTATTAAACTGATAAAGAAACAGAATGAGAAAGTTATATATAATATACTATTGTATTGTATATATAAGGTACTATATAGCTATTGTTTGAAAACTATCCTTCTTAGTAAGGGCAGTCTCCAGTCTTAAACCACGATTCTTAAAAGCAGCCCTTCAATCAGTCACACAGTCCATAGCTGCATGTACTAATGGTCTTCCCTGGCCAAAGGGAACCAAGAAAAACAAAGATACCCATTACCTACATTCAAATTAGACTTGTTTCAAGACGATGTGCTATTATAATACATTTTTGCTAAAATTATTCTTCATAATAACAGTCATAAAAGTGAGCCAGATCATCAGTCTATGTCCTATAGTCCATGTCAACAATCATGAAACGCAGAACTGTACTTTTTAAAGGGCATACCAGGGGATGGATTTAACATTTATTTTTATTTTTGCGGTTGAAGACCGAAAGGAATTTCTTCAGGGAAACATAAAAGAGATTTGTTATGAAGTATTCCTTTAAAACAGGCCAAGAATACAGGAGTTCAATTCATCCTTACAATATATCAGAATAGAACCAACCGTCTGGATATTAGGTCATTTGCATATAGTTTTCTCTCCTTTCCACCAGTAAAATATGTTCTCAGCCAGAGGAGAGACTTGAGGTCAGAAAAGTGACATTGGAGTATAATCTCTGAAACCACAGGCTCAAATATCATGACTTATTTTAGGTTCTTAGGGGTGTAATGATAGGATTACAACCATTTCAAGAATGATTCCCAATAGGAAAAGTAGCAAACTCCATTGGAAACTCACAATGGAAAAGAAGCTTCAAGATCCAAGAGAATATTGAAGGACTATAATGTTTGTACATGAACTATGTGATAATAGAAGACTTTTTATAGTCTTTGATATTAAAAAAAGATTGTGAGCCACAGACTAACTGATGATCTGGCTTTCTTCTATAATTCACTGGGTTATTATGAGGGCTGATTGTTTCCAAGCATTTATTAAGTGGGTGCTGGGCGTGGGGAAGCTCTACTGTGAGCGCATGTGGGTAGATGTTCTTTCCCTGGGTTCTCTTGGGCCACTGAGACCACAGTGGCACACAGCACACCGTGTATTTGGGATGCTCAGCACACAAAGCATTGTGCTACACAGACTTTCGTAGCTTCACCTTGAAGTGAGCCGCTTCTCCAGCCCTGTAACCCAGATTCTTTAATGAGACTTTTATGAGGCTTATGCAGAATTCAGCCCGACACAGTCCTATGTTTCAGAGCTTCCACTTCTGGCATAAAAACGTAGCAAAAGTACAATGAAAATGAGCTTTGTGTTTATATGACTGGCACTTCATGGCATTGCAGGGGAACAGGGATGGTGTTTCTGGTCATCCTTGTGCTGTGTAAGTACCAGTTCCTGGCTCAACTGGCCAGTCTTGGTCCCTAGGAAAGACTTTAGGCCCTGTCAGCACCTCCACCATTCCCTCAGCTGCCCTGCACGCCAGGTGATGAGGAGGTTGCAGAATCTTCCTTTCACAAGGGAGACCAGAACATGTACACATACCCTACCATAAACCACCAGCGATAGGACAAGACCTAAACCGAACACTATAGGATCTCAGCTCGACTAGTTTTCCACTATCTGTTATCTGTATCTCAAAAGTTTAATACACCTTCATTGTTGTTTTAAGTATGCTCATGTATCTTTCTGAAGCCTATTTTCCATTTTGCCTTTTCAATGGAGTTGTTGTTAACCTTTTTCCCTTTTGGTAGTCATACTTGAAATGGCTGTAACACTAATTGTATTATTATACCCTTTTGATTATAAAAATTAGTTATTGTAGTTGAACCAAAGGAAACTACAAACAATTTGCAAAGGATTACTTTAAAATATACAGAAAAACTTTCAATTTCATTACTAGCACAGAAAATCAAAGTGAAATAGAGACATACTAATGTTGATTATCATATGACAAAGAAAAAAAATCAATCACACAGGTCCTGGGTAAAAGTACAGCTTTTGTATATGGCCTTCCACGTTTATCACATGTTGGAATAAACTTTCAAAAACAACTTGATAATGTACCATGAATTTAAAAACACAGTCTTATTCACTAATGTATTTTAAGAATCATCTTGCTGTATAACACACAAATTGCATTTTTAATATTGCAAAATGGAATCAACTTGAAAGCTAGTATATCAAGGATTTTTTACAGAAAGTATTCTAGCAGACTTTAATTTCTCAAAAATGCTAATTGATATTAACATGATGAATGCATGTTAATGACTATGATGAGACTAATGGCATTTACTTAAAATTCTACTCTCTCATTCCAAAGACTGGTGAGGGGAAAACTCTGGGTGAAAGTCAAACAATGGGAAGAGCCCTTATGGGAAGCCTCCTCCTCCCCCTAAGATCAGCAATAAGCCAGGCTAGGAACTCAGGGAGGAAAGGAAGCAAGCAGGAAGAGAGTTTACACATACACCCCGGACTAGAGCAGGAGAAATGCCAACAACAGGAGCTAAAAGCTCAACGATGAAGTAAGGAATTGGGCTACCAGAGTAAGTGACACTAGTTTCACTGATAAGGACTCCACAGGTTGGGTCCAGCGAAAACACAATGCATTGTGGAGTATAAATCAACCCGGAGTCACTTACTGAGATCAATGTTTGTTCTTTACCTCAGAGCTAGAGGCTGCTGCTCAGGTAAAACTGAATCTATGTGTCATCTTCTTAGCCCCGTCTCACACAGATAACAGTGGCACAGGATGTAAGGAAGGCTCTTCTCTAGTACTTTACAAATGAGGGGCAGTAATGTGAAACCTATATTTATTCTTTGTATACGAGTGAAAACTTAATAGCACATAGCCTAGGTGTCTCTGCCTTAAGTCAGGTAAGACCTATCTGTTCTTTTGGTTTCCAGGCTGCTTCATATACTATAGCTACACACTTACTTTTTATGTCTTTAACCCCCTAACTAGTACAGCCTTTGCCCTAGCCCACTGCTACCTCCAGGTAGAGGCAACACGTAATGGCCCTTTTATTTTCTCTATCTATCTATCTATCTATCTATCTATCTATCTATCTATCTATCTATCTATCTATCTATCTATCTATCTATCGATCGATCGACAGGGCCTATAGAGCTCTCTATAATTATCTAGACCAGGCTGTTCTTGAACTGACAGAGATCCACTGCCTCTGCCTTCCAAGAGCTCAGATTAGAGGCATCCAAACACCATAATGGCTCTTTATTTTCAAATAAGTCCATTTCCAAACTAAAGCAAACTTGTCTGTAAATGCTTATTCTTGCTATCCAGAATTGGAGAGTGGAATCAATACACACATAACGTATTATTATTGTTTTAATCTTGCTTTGTTTTAAAAGGAGACTTAAACTATCTAAATTATTATCTATGGTCACCTAAAATCTATGAAAACAAAAACTTTAACTCTCTCTTAGTAGCGGCTAGAATATATAAATTCACAAGTTTTTGGTTTTTGTGTGGGGGGGTGCTTTGCCTGCGTGCATGTCTATACATCATGTGAGTGCCTGGTGCTACAGAGAAGAGGGCTTTGAAACCCCTGGAAGATACAGTTACAGACAGTTGTGAACGACCATGTAGGTACTGGAAATTGAACCCACGCCCTCTGTGAGAGCAGCCAGCATCCCCCAACCCTTCCCCCGGACAGAGTGTCTCTGTGTAGTGCTGGCTGTCCTAGAACTAGCTATGTAGACCGGGCTGGCCTCAAGCTCACAGAGCTCCACCCATCTCCGCTTCCCTCCCGAGTACTGAGATTAAAGGCGTGTGCCACCACTGTCTGGCAAGCGGCTGATATTCTTCACTGAGCCACATCCCGATCCCTCGTGATACAGTGTTCAATGTGTCACACCTCACTATAGGCTTACAATGGACTCCGTATAGAATCAATGGGTACAAAGTGAATCTGTAACCATTTTACTGGACTAGAGGTGTCTATGCAGTCTTTTACGATGGTTTTAGTAGTGTGTAGTCCTTCTGGTTGTTGTCTTTGAGACAGGATCTCATGCAGCCCAGGTTGGCCTAAACTATGTACCCAAGGATGACCTTGAACTGAAGATTCCTAGGCCCGTTCTTCTTGGAATACTAAGACTACAGGCATACATGACTACATTACCTGAGTTATTGTGCTGGTGACTGAACCAGGGCCTTGTTCATGCTAGGCCAGCAGTCAATCACCTGAGCTACATCCCAGCTGGTATGTACTTTCCACTGTGGCTGCACACTTGCCACAGTGATATATAACCTAATAATATAGAGAGGCGGGGAAGGCTGCCCTGCCAGGAGGAGGAGGTCACCGTAGAGGAGTCACCATGGGGACAAGGATGGAGCAGAGGTAGCAAGGACGAGACTAGAGGACGGCTAATAGGGTCCATGGCTGGGAAGTAGGTCAGACTAGCATAGTTGAGTTACAATAGATTGATATCTGCCCAGTCATGGTGCCTGAAGCTTATTATAAATGTTAACATGTCTCCATCTCATAATGTGGGAGCTAGAGTGGGCATAGAAAAAAAACCCTTAGTCCGACATTTGATGAGAGAATATAGTTATTTTATATTATGGATTTGTTACTATATACTGGCCTAAATTCTTTAGTAATCAAGAGAAAATATTTAAAAATAAGATTTGAGAAACAGAATAAGTTAAATAGTATATAGGATGATGAATGTAATTTTTCACACTGTATTTTCACTAACAACTTAATAATAATCTGTATGTGATAAAGATTTAATAACACATGTTCATTACTGAGTGCAATGACAAGGAACATTCTGATAGAAGGACCACAGATTATTTCAGTACTGAGAAAAAAAAAATCACAGGATTTAATAGAAAAGCTCAATATTCCAGGACACTTCCCATTCAGTATTTATAGGTGTGCATAATAAGGTACATTGCCTCTTTGATGAAATCTAGAAGAATAAATTTAGGAAGCAAGAAGACAAAACCAGTCACGGCACACGTTACTCAAGCTATTAATAAAGCCGAACTTACAACTGTTTGAGTTCTATCATCACCTTACCGTAAGTGGCAAATGTTCTTCTTTGCTGTTCAAACATGAAGTCATTGATATGTGCTGGCTCAGCGTATCCAGAAAGCATATTTCTAGGAGCAGCCATTTGCTGTGTTCTAAAGGGATTTTCTGGTCCAAACTGCAATGTTATAAGGAAGGAAAAGAAGGTTACTGAAATTACTGTACAATGTATTTTCAACTCTAAACCATCGGGGGCTGACTGACCTATTTGGGATCATGCCTGCTGTACATGGTTCTGTGTGATGAGGCAATGGCTGATTAGCGTTTGCCAGCCCCTGGGCCAGAAGAAGACCGCAGCTCACATAAGTCCACGCGTGGACATTTATTTCAAGAGCTGCACGTTCACACTGCAGGAAGTCTTATTTAAAGGCACTTCTCTGGACAAATGAGAATTACTATAGATTTTTCTAAATCACGACTTGGGATTTGGGGTGATATTTTGTCAATGACAGCATTTAAATACAGCTTTTGTTTTAAAAACCATGTTTTTCGTCTATTTATGAGTTCCTCAAAGGTAGGGACTCAGAATTTTCTACAATCACCACGGTGCCTGGCAAACACAAACTACAGACATCATTAATCAAAAATCAATCAGAATCCTTGTGGAGGCACAGTGCAGAAACAAACTAAAAATTAAGTGTTTGAAACAGTCTAAGAAGAGAGATCACAAATGTAAATAAATAAAACTTATCCACTCTGAGAATTCACATCCAGAAACAAAACAGTGGCTTTAATGTTGTAGCCTTCCAGAACTGTTTTCCAAATGTTGATTCTTTTTGTACAAAAATGCTGGAAAGTTAGACAGGTGATCTCCTCTGCCACATATATAGAAGCCTAAGATGAGGCATTTTACCTGTTCTAGGGCCAAGTTTTATTACTTGTAAAAACTAAGACTACAACAAACCTAAGGCAAATGTCTTACTACCTTAAGACATTGCCTAAATGTACAACCTTAAAGTCTAACTTGTAAGACACTCAGTTAAGAAGTACCACAATATGCTATGTTAACCCTATTAAATAATGCCATTATGAAAGATCCTGGGAAAATCACTCTCTGAGACAGGGCTTCAGTCTGTGTCCCAAGCTGTCCTTGAACTCCTTGCAATCTTTCTCTCTTAAGTTTCTTGTTTGTGTTTATGGGGAGTTTGTGTTTATGAGTGTTCATTCAGCAAAGAATGAACTTAATACTTTTCTTCATTATTGTTTTGTTTCACAGTATAGCCCAGGCTGGCTTAGGAATGCTTTGGAGGCCACAACGGCCTTAATTTAGCAATCCCCCTGCCTTCACTTCCTGAGTGCTGGGACGGTAGGCACACACCATCACACCTGGCATATAACAACATTTATGTAAATACTGGAACACCCATGATTCCTCATAAAATATTTTGACATTAGAACATCTCAGGTTATTGTCTTTATGCCTAAAGCCACAAATGTCAATTCCTGCTCCCCAACCAGCTCTGGGTCTTCTCTAGATATCATTGTACTGTTCATGGAAAGCTATAAATTTAGCTGTCAGATTATTTGCCTAACATATTTTTTACATTAAAGGAAAATAAACTACTACATGATTGCTGTAGACTAGTAACTTGCATTTCTGCTTAAAATGCTCAATTTTCTACAAGATTTTTAACTGATTCTTATTCCAAATTATAAAGGCCAAAGCAAGACTTTGTAGTCCACACGTGCTGATGGAACACAGGGAAAAACAATGCAGACTGCTGGACATTGTTGACAACTTCATTTATGCATAAAATTGACAATGAACAGAGAGCGCCACAAAATGAGAGATAAGGATATGGCTGACAGCTCCTAAGATGCAGGCCAGCACACTCACCACCTCAAAGCCGATCTGGTGCTTCTTGAGTCAGGAGGGGGGAGGGAATCTAAAACGACAGAATCCCTACTGCCCCTGCAGTCCTCCGAGCACATGTGATAAACTACCACAGTGCTCGCAGGGGTGATCTACTTAGAAAAGCAGCACCTGCCTTGCAAGAAGTGTACAGTTCTACAGGCTGTACACGTCAGATTCACTGCACTAGTTACATGCCATCCTTAGTATCAAGTGTACACACAATCCATTTACTAAAGCTGAGTGTATTTCACGTGTGTTGCCAATGCCTGCAACAATCTTAAAATCTAAATAGCTTAGATTTTATCTGGGGGACACAACAAAAAAATTCTTCTTGTAATATTAGGAGGCTGTGGTGGAGGAGGCCCATCTACTTTAGGCCAACCTAACTGCCCGGGAACTGGCAACTATTTAAGCTGACCTTAAAGACACAAAATGAGGCAGAGAACGCTGCTCGGTAGGGCCCTGTTCTAACTGTTACTGAAAAAGCTGCCCAGATCTCCCAGTCTCTGAATATGCAAATTGTTTAATTCTTGAACAGCCATTTTCAAAAGAATATAAAAGGATAGAAAGCAAATTCAAATTTTCTTTTCAAGTTTTAGTAGCTAAGTTTAAGGTTTGGATATGAAGTGTCAACCCCCATCCCTCAAAAGACTTGTGTGTTGGGGACTTAGTACCTGGCTGGGAGTGCTCTCTTAGGGGGCTCTGGAAACATTCTGTGGTGACCACGAGCTGCAGAATGTCGCTGGGCACAGGTAGACTCCAGAGCTATTTTGCCCTTGGCATCCTGCTCAGGTCCCCCACCCACACAATCCTGCCGCCATAAGTTCTGCCCAAGTTCACGGAGCCAAGCAACCATGGAATGAGTTGAAACCATGAGTAAACAAACAAACAAATAAAAAAATCTAGGGCTGGAGAGATGACTCAGCTGTTTTATGAGCACTGTGTGTTCCTTCCTGCAGGACCGGGGTTCATTCCCAGCCACCCACGTGGTGGCTCACAACCATCTGTAACCTCAGTTCTCGGGAAGCCAATGCCCTCTTCGGACCTCCACTGGTACCGGACACACAAGTGGTACACTGACATACACGCAGGCAAAAAAACTCAATAAAAAATAAAATATAACAAAAACCCCTCCCTCCCGTAAGCTGTTTATCTCAGAAATTTTGGTTGTAGGAATGAAAAGCAAACCAATAAACTAAGTTTAAGAGTTAATACATTCAAGAGACTTAGAGCAATTTATACCGATACACTAGTAATGAATGCACAGCAAGCATCTGTACACGAATATATACTAAATTCACATATCAAGTTAATTAACTGTTGAGTGTTAAGTTTTTAGTTATAATTATATCGGAGTACACTATAGTTAGCTGCAGTTGTAATCTCCCTACATAACATTTAAAATGTAAGTAAGAAACTATTCACATTTGCAAACCATATACTGATAAAGGGTTAATATTCCAAATACATGGAGATTTCAAACAGATCAACAGCAAGAAAACAAGTAACTGATTAAGACAAAGGGCCATAACAGCCATATTTAAAAAAGACAACATGGACAGTACGTAGATGAAAAAATGTTCAACATCGGTAATCAGAGAAACATACATTAAAATCGCAATGAAGAACCACTTTACCTCTGTCAGAACAGCCCTTTGCTTATCAAAGACAGAAGTCCATGAGCGTTGGCAAGGATGAGAGAAAGTAATTCACGTACATTGTTGAAGGGAGTGCACATTAGCACCAGATCCTACGCAACACAACATGAGGGGTCCTTAAGGTTGAAAACCACAGCTGTCATGTGACCTCCCAAAGCTCTCACTGGGTATGTACTCCAAGGAAATGAATAAAACATGCCCTCCCGTGTTCACTGCAGGGTTATGTGCAAGGGCCAAAGTGTCTATCAACTAGGTGGCGCAAAAAAAAAAAAAAAAAAAAAGAAGGGAGGGGGTGGGAAGGCAGGCTGTGAGTTAAAAGACTGGAGCTGCTCTGATTTATATAGCGAGTTCCAGACCAGCCAGAGCTACACAGTGAAACCCCTACCGAACCACCCCTCAAACAAAACAAGAAAAGAATTGTATATGTAGTGTAGAAAACAATCCAACCTTAGAAAAAACTGTCATTTGTGACAACACAGATGAGTCTGGAGGATACTGTGTTAAATGAGACAGCTATTGCATTATCTTACTAATATGCAGAACGGAAAAAGTTGCATGTTATATTAGCCAGAGTTCTCCAGAGGAACAGAACATATTATATATATGGGGTGACTTATTAGGATGGCTTACAGGCTGTGTTCAAGCTAGTTCAACAACGGCTGTCAATCAACGGAAGGTCCAAGAGTCCAAATTGTTTATTCCACAAGGGTGGATGTCTCAGCTGCTCTTCAATATGCATCAGAATCCTAAAGTAGGCTTTAATGCCAACGAAGGATGGACTTGCCAGCAAGAGCAACAGCAAGAGCTAAAGCGTCCTTCTTCCACGTCCTGCATACAGGCTGCCACTAGAAGGTATGGACCAGATTAAAGATGGATCTTCCCACTTCAAATAATTTAGTTAGAAAAGAAAAAAGGAAACCCTGACAGGTCTGCCCAGCTGCTTGGGTTTTAGTTAATTCTAGATGCAGTCAGGATGACAACCAGGGACTGAAAGCACAAAGAACAGTTTGTACCAAGGGTAGCAGGTTTATGTGACAGTGACACTGGTCAAAGGGTAGATTTTAGTAATCGGAGGGATGAGCTCGAGAACCCCCGTGGAGCTTTCTGAATGACAATGGCTTCTAAGAGAAGCAGCCTGACATCTTCCAACTGTGCTGAATTTATGTAAAGTGTTGATTTATGTAGAGTGGGGAGAAACATTCTTAATATCCTCAGAGATTTGCTTATTACAAGATGTTCTTAAGCTGAGCAATGGTGACACACTCCTTTCTTTTTCCCTCCCTCCCTCCCTCCCTCCCTCCCTCCCTCCCTCCCTCCCTCCCTCCCTCCCTCCCTTCCTCTTTCCTTCCTTCCTTCCTTCCCTCTTTTGAGACAGGGTTTCTCTGTACAGTTCTGGCTATCCTGGACTCGCTCTGTAGACCAAGCTGGCCACATCCAGCTTGGGGCACTCCTTTAGTCCCAGTATTTGAGAGGCAGAGACAGGCAGATTTGAGTTTGAGGCCAGCCTGGAATACACAGAGTGCCAGGATAGCCAGGGCTACACAGAGAAATCCTGTCTTGAAAAACCAAACCAAACCAAACTAAACCAAAAACAACAACAAACCAAATTCCTCCTCCAAAAAAAACCCCCCAAACAAACAAACAAACAAACAACAACAACAAAAAAAAACAGCTCTCAGAAGTCTTCAGGAGCTGCACTATTTCAGCAGTGTTTTATAATGTGACTGGAATTAAGAAAATGAATACTGGTAAAACAGATTATATGAAATCACAACTATAACTTTATATACAAGGAAAACTCACATTGGTGAACTAATATTGTAGCTATTGCATAAATGTCTAAAACTTGTAAACATATTTTAAAGTGAGAAGAATTTACTTACTGATTATTTTCTACAAATCAGGAAAAGATCATAACTCCGTTTTGTGGGCAGAATAATTTTGTAAGATGTTTGTGAAGTGTGACAATTATACAGAACACTTCACTGCTGCCACTGATAACTTTGGGCTCAATCTTCTCATAAGACTGAGAAGCCACAGTATTTCTAAAGCATTAATATTTATGCAGCTCTTATGATTAGATTTTTTAATAGCAACTACCATTTGTTCTCTGAATTTTAACACACACACATATCAGTTTAAGGGGTCTGGAATTCTTCCTGAGTCGAGTGAATTTAAAGAAACTAATAAATAATTTACTTCTAAGAAGCTGAAAAAGGACCTAGTCAAGGAAGAAAGCTGCTGGACTAAACACTATTCTATTTTCAACTTTAGTCTATAATTTGAGCAAATGATTCTGTATTAATAGACCATCTAAGAAAAGTTGTTGGTTGGGACAACAAAATAGGCAATGTGGTTAACTTTCAGAGTTAGCAAAGTCACAGGACAGTACCATGCAGATTACATAGTGGCCTTCAAATGCTTCCCCAGTTATTGATGGATAATTAATAGTGATCTAGACCTGAGTCCCAGAAAAATTACCTGATGGCAGATGGTTTCTGTTCTACAAAAAAAGGGGGAAGAACACTTATAGGCTTAATAAGTACAAAAGGAACAAAAGTATGTCAACACCTCAGTTTGTACGTGTATATGATTTTAAAAAATGGTAGTTTTATCTCACCCTTCAGTCTCTTTTTCTGTTCTTTTCTTATCATTCAAACCCTAACCAGACATCTAGTCCTAAAAATTCAATTTTGATGATATCATTGCTCCATTTCAGAATTCCATGTGTCTATCATCTATTAAAACCAAAGTCTCCCCTCGGCTCCCAAATCCTTGCATTACTGTGGTTTTATCTCCCTAATCATGGTGACAGGTTCTGACTAAAGCACTCCTATTCTTCAGGGCTTTTGATGTAGCTTCAGCATTGTGCCTATATTCCTTCCCCATAAAAGCCTACCTGATCCTCAGTGCCCATGATGACAGAAATAACACAAACTTCCATCTGCTAAATGCCTACTCTGTGCCAGCATTTCCCAGCATACCGTGCATTAGCTCGTGTAGTCAGTAACTCAGTATAGTAGACATTACCTTTATTTTAACTATGAGAAAAAGCTAAGAACATCCAAGGTCTCACAAAAACAAACACACAGTTTCATTCCAAATTTTACCTTCTAAACCTGGACTGTATTGAAGTGGACTGTCCACTTCAAATATGACTTTTATAGAGAAGTACCTGTCTCTCCAATCAGATGTAACTTGTGATGGTGAGCTATAGTTAGAGAAAGAAAACAGCCCAGACTCTAGACGACACAGCACGCCATCTGTCAAGTACCAGGTTGAGGAGAGGGATTATATTTTGGTTCTAACACTGGATCCTCAGCATTTAGGGATTTGAATTGAGCCTTAAGGTCCTGGCAACACCTTTCCAGACTTTTCCAAGTGATTTGGATTCTAGTCATAAGAGACAAAGTTCACAATCTGTTATATCACAGATGATTGCTTCCTTGGTAATTAGGGAAGATTCTAATTCTGCTTCCAAGTATCCTTTCTTAAACTTTAACACGAGTGGGATTGCTAACATGAACAAGTTTACTTGTTAGTGAAGGCTCCTTAGCATGAGGAAGGGACAGAAGTAATGACTTGCCAATATCATTACATAATCAATTCATTCGATTAGTCTTTTGATTGAAAGTTAAAAATATAATTCTATAGCAATATTACAGTTAATAATAAGAACTCAAAAGTTAGAAAAAAGCAGAGCTCATAGAAAATAAGCTGACATCAAATGTTACATGCCACGCTGCTTTCAAATTTTCTCCTCCTCTGAACGCCAGTAAGCGCTATTTTACCGAAGCCCCTTTCATTTGTAGAAGTCACGAGGGGTACATGCACCAGTGCTCTCTCTCCCGGATGGGCCAGCTGAGATGTCACTCGGGGAGAGGAGACAGCTGACAGATGCAGGAGGGCAGCGCCACAGGGAAGGTGTACAGCACACAAGTCTCCGAGCGCCGGGGCAGTTTGCTGGGCTTCTACACAGCAGCCGGAGCGCTGTCTCACACCGCACCACAGTGCTGACTGGGCCGCACATCTCCACGGCAACTGCTCAGAGGCCTTGGGGAGCTAGGCGGGTGCAGTATGATGTGGCTCTGGGAGCCTGATGTGTCTGTGTGCTATGCAAAGAAAACTATTAAAAGCACCCCATTTTCCACCAACATTCAATAAGCGATAGCTCTTCATGTCTGCCTTCAAGAAGTGTCTTAAGGATCCTGCTATTCAAACCTTTTTTTGGGGGGGTGGGAGTGTGTGCCTTATAATGACCATTTCCCGGCTTCTTCTTGTCAGTCACGTGCCTTTTCCATTTTAACGTCTAAGGATGTTAACTTCTTAAGTAAGCTTTCCTTAATGGACAGTGTTCAAAGACTCTAAGTGGACATGAGGAATTTTTCCTTCATTCCTTCCCAGTGTTCCCACTGCTACTTGTTACCACGTGGAAGAAGGAAAGAGCCCATGGAGCACACTGTTTCCCTCAGCAGCTGTGACTGTTCCAGCAGAGAGAGAGAGAGAGAGAGAGAGAGAGAGAGAGAGAATGTATGTGCCTGTGTGAGACACTGGAGAGACTTCTGAGGTGGTCTCATAAGATATACATTAATGTTAATAAATCATTTTCTTTGTGGTTAATTATAATATTCCCTTACTGATGCTGCAAGAATATCAAGTTCACAGTGAAGAGTTAGATATTTTCAGATTCCCTTTTTCAAAAGCCAGCTCCATATGAGAGGCCATTTGTATGCAGGCAGATGTGCAGCCAGTGGAATTTTAAAAGGATTCTCATAAAAACTATTTAGGTTTTTAGAGACTAGAAGGTTATATTTTCTAAAACTTATAGTACCATAGTTTTATGAGAAAAAAATTTAAAAACTCAATATCCATTTATCAATCTCTGTATAATTGAAAATACTCCATATAAGGGTGAACCCAGGGTAAGCTTTCTTACCTCAGGAGCAAACATGGTCTCATAGGTAGGATTATACTGAACTTCTTTGACAGCAGGGTCAAGGTGAACTCCAGTCTCCAGATCTTCCTAAAACAAAGCCAAATGGACGTTACAAATTTGCTAAGTGAGTATGTATTTTAGGAGCTACATCAAAGTCACACCAGCATTTTAAATGTCTAACAGCTGACTTCATGACTATTACCTTAGTATTAAGCACTAACAATTGTAATAATCAAAGAGTAATGAAACACGTGTGTAGTAATACAATTTAAGACATAAAAAGACATAATTTCTTTTTTCAACATACTAACTTTATTAACTAAATAAGTTAACAGTGCCCAAACACTTCAATGAAGAAGTTCTAGCTTCCTCACGCCATCCGCCATCCGCTGTATCAGCCACCAATGCCTGGAGGCACACTAGGAACCCATGGGGCTCTGCAGCCTGGGAATCAGGTAGGCAATCTTCACACTCCTTCCCATTCTGCATTTTCAAGTCCCCAGTCTCATCCCAGCCCTGCAGCAGACCACCTGTAGCGGCCTGTCTTCCCTTTCAGTTTCCACTCCCTATAGACTCTGCTGACCTTGGTGGTAGAGCCAGCTTTCCTCCTTCAGTGGACCGGCTCAGCCCTCACTTCTAGCCCATCCTCATTCCTTTTAATAGCCTCCAATATCTAGAAACACCTTCCACACAGAACCCCACAGTGGCCACTGGAAAGGAGCTAGGGAGCACTGCCACGGCCGCCACGCTCTCCTATGGAGAGAGCGTTAATTCAGAGCGTGGCTGTTCTGGCAAGGGATCACATCCGAAGAGCGGCTGGAATACAAACAGGCTTTTCATTCCGGAGACAGGCAAGCAGATCTCTGAGCTCAAGGCCAGCCTGGTACAGTGCAAGTTTCAGGTAAAGAAAAGCTTAGGTCCAGATGTGGTGGTACACAACTTTAATCCCAAGCAATGCAGATAAAGTTAGCTTGTAGAAAGAGGAACCCATGTTTGAAAGTGATTTCGAAATGAATGGCAGAAACAGTGATGAATCAGAGAAAGACTTGACAGAATAGGATAAGCCCAAATCTCATGAGAGGAAACAGAAGCTACTTAAGGGGCAATGAGAGAGAGAGGAGGAGGCAATTCTACTGGGACAGTAGTAGAGAGACAGTTTATATACAGAGAACTCAGGTGAAGACAGGATGAACCAGAGAATGAGAAGGAGCCAGGAGATTAGAGCTGTTTGCTTGAGTTAGTTTGAGGCTGAGCAGAGCAATTCAGGGGCTGAAAAGATGAGCCAGGCTGAATAAGTGAGCTGGGAAGGAGTTTGAGCCAGAACAGCTGAGTTGAACCAGCCAGCTACAACCCCAGAAAAAACAAGAAAGAGTGAACTTATTAAGCAGTAACTCTCAGAGGCTGAAAACATGCTAGGACTAGATTGGATCATATGGAGGCTAGAAGCTTCCAGGACTGGGCCTAAATTAGGCAGGAGGAGACAGTAAGCCTCAGAAACAACTGAACCAGGAGAATAAAAGCTACTTTCAGACTCCTAAAAATCCCAGAAAACAAGGAAAGGACCACTCATCTGGACTCCATTGAGAAGTCAGGTGTAATTCTAATATGTCTGTCTGTCTTTATAAGTTGCATGGACTTTTCCCCTTGCAGCTTTTAACATTCTTTCTTCTGTACATTTGGTGTTTTGATTATTGTATGCTGATATTAACACTTGGGATCATAATCATCCAAACCCAGTGAGCACACATCACAGTAAAAACACAATCAAAACCGGTCAGGGAAACATGTTTCACCAGAGCCCAGCAACACTACCACACAGGCCCTAAGAAATGTAACACGGCTGAAGCACAAGACAAAAACTTCAGAACAGCTATCATGAATAAGTTAGAGGTCCTTAAAAAGGATATGAGTAAATCCATTAATAAAACGTGAAAATACAAGCAGTGAATAAACCGAAGAAAACAGTTCAGGACATGAAAGTAGAAATAGAATCACTAAAGAAAAAAAATGAATTTAGGTAAAACTAGAAATGAAAAATTCAGGAAGGCAAGTAAAAACCTCAAGAGGTAGTAAGCCTCAGCAACAGAATACAAGAGATTAAAGAATCTCAAATATTAAAGACAGAATAAAACAAATGGACACCTCAGTCAGAGAAAATGTTAAATCAAAAGAATCCAGGCACAAAACATCCAGGAAATCTGGGACGCAGAAAGACAAAAATCTATGAAATACAGGATTAAAGGAAGGAAAAGAAACCCAGGTCAAAAGCACAGACAATATTTTCAACAAAACCATAGAAGAAAATTCGGAACACCAAATAGACTGGATCAGAAAACAAAAAACAAAACAGCAACAACAACAAAAAAAACCAAAACCAAAACCAAAAACTCCTCACAACACATAATCAAAACACTAAACATTTTTTTTTAGGAGATCACATTTACCCTGATACTTAAACCATATAAAGACCTAACAAAGAAAGAGAATTATAGACTAATTTCCCTTATGAACACAGAAACAAAAATTCTCAATAAAATACTTGCAAACCAAATATAAGGACATATTAAAAAGTTCATGTAGCCGGGTGTGGTGGTACACACATGTAATCCCAGCATTCAGGGAAACAGAGGCAGGTGGGTCTCTGAATTTGAGGCCAACCTGGTCTACAAAGCGAGTCCAGGACAGCCAAGGCTACACAGAGAAACTCTGTCTCAAAAAACCAAAACCAAAACCAAACAAATAAAAAAGTCATCTACCACGATCAAGGAGGCTTCATCCCAGAGATGCAGGAATGGTTCATCATACATAAATCAATAAATGTAATCCACCACATCAACAGACTGAAAGACAAGAGCCACATGATCATCTCTTTAGATGCAAAAAAGGCCTTTGACAAAATCCAACACCCTTCAGGATAAAAGTCCTGGAGAGATCAGGGATACAGGGATATACCTCAACATAATGAAGACAATTTACAGCAAGCCCTTAGCCAACAGCAACCTAAATGGAGGGAAACTCAAAGCAATTCCACTAAAATCAAGAAGAAGACAAGGTGTGTACTCTCTCCATATCTATTCAATTTAGTACTTGAGTTCTTCCCTACAGCGGTAAGACAGCTGAAGGAAATCAAGGAGACGCAAATAGGAAGGGAAGAAGTCAATGTGTCTTTATTTGCAGATACAGCTGATAAACACTTCCAGCAAAGTAGCAGGATACAAATTATATACCAAAATCAGTCAGGCTTTCTATATACAAATGACATGGACTGAGAAAGAAATACCTTATTGCTTATTCAGAGAAGCAATATCTCTTCACAATAGCCTCCATAAAAATATCTTGGGGTAACTCTAACCAAGCCAGTGAAAGCTTGTATAATAAAATTTTAAGACATTAAAAAAAGAAATTAAAGAAGATATCAGGATGGAAAGACCTCCCACACTCATGGAACGGTAGCACTAATACAGTAAAAATGGCCACCCTACCAGAAGCAATCTATAGCGTCCATATAATCCCCACCAAAATTCCAACACAAGTCTTCCCAGAAATTAAAAGGACAATTTTCAGCTTCATATGGAAATGCAAAACACCCAGGATAGATAAAACAATTCTGAATAATAAAAGAACTGTTGGAGGAGTCACTGTCCTCCATTTCAAATTGTACTACAGAACTATAGTAATTAAAGCAGTATTAACATAAATCCTGATCAATGCAATAAAACTGAATACTAAGATGTGTCAAGACACCTAGTTTTTCATAAAGAAGTCAGGAATACACGGTGGAAAAAAACAAACAAAGAAAAAAAACAGCATCTTCAACAACTGGTCAAACTGGATGGCTTCATGTACAATAATGTAAATAAATCCATACTTATCATCCTGCACAAAACTCAGCTCCAACTGGATCAAAGACCTCAGTGTAGGGCCAAATAGAACGAATCTTATGGAACAGAAAGTGGGGAATAGCCTTGAACTCATTGGTACTGGAAATGACTTTCTGAAGAGAACACTTTTAGCACAGGCATTAAGAACAACAATTAATAAATGGGATTTCATAAAACTGAAAAGCTTCTGTATGTCAAAGGGGCACCATCATTAGAGTAGCAGCCTACAAAATGAAAAAAGATTCTTACCAATTACACAGCTGATAGAGGGCTAATATTTAAAATTACAAGAGAACCCAAAAAGAATCAGACATCAAGAAAGCAAGCAACCCAATTAAAAAATAGAGTACAGATATAAACAGTATTCTCAAAAGAGGAAACAAATGGTTAGGCCATACTTAAAGAAATGTTTAATATCCTTAGTCATCAGGGAAATGCAAATCAAAACCACTTTGAGATTCCATCTCACACCAGTCTGAGTGGCCAAGATCAATACAACAAATGACAGCTCTTGTTGGCTCAGGGGTACACTTCGTTGCTGGTGATAGTGCACGCGCTATAGAAATTGGTGTAGTGTTTCCCCAGGAAGCAGGGAATTGATCTACCTCAAGATCTAGTTATACCATTCTTGGACAGATACTCAAAGGACTCTATATCCTATTACAGAGACCCTCGCACTCTATTTATAATAGCCTGAAATTGGGAACAGACTACACACTGATAAAAGATGAATGGATAAATTATGGCACATTTTCAAAATGGAATGTTATGAAGCTGTCAAAAAATGAAATCATGAGATTCACAGGGAAATGGATGTAGCTAGAAAAACAAAAAACAAAACAAAATAAAAAACAAAACAAAAAACCTTAGACATCTTTAGCCACCAAATAAAACCTCCAGTGCCAGGAATGAATTGCATCTAGTCAAGCTGTTGGTGAAAGGGACCTCATGGAAACCCCCGAACAACTCAGACTACTGCCAAAGTTATTGGTTATTCTCCACAAACTGATGGTAAGGCCCTACTGCTGGAGACAACACCTACGTAACTCACTGGACAGGGAAAAGTCAGCTGCTGCCTACTTAGAGCCTTCACCCCTAATGGCTAGTGTTCATGGTACTGACAGGTACTGTGCATGCTAGCAGAAGAGAATGGGACACCCCAACCTAGCTACAAATCCTTCTATCTGCATTGGTGACCTCCCTGAAAGAAACACTTGTGCAACAGTGGCACAGACCGTGGGAGTAACCAACCATCCCGTCTGCTTGGTAGTAAGGCCCATGGAACGCATGCCTGACACTGCGTGAGTGGCCATGAACCTGCGACTTGCTAGGCCATGGGCCTGGGAGAAAGGTATGTAATAACATTCTCCTATCATCACAGATCACTGTCTTGCCCAGCCATCATCAGAGAAGCTTCCTCTTGGAGAAGATGGGAACAATACACAGAGAGTAAGAGACCTTGGAACACTCAATCCTAAATGGGGTACCTCCATCAAATCCCTCCCCTCAGGGGTCAGGAAATTCTGAGGAAGAGTAGGTGGAAAGACAGAGAAAGTAAGAGCCAGTGGGGATGAAAGACATCAAGGAAATAGGGCCTTCTGGACACAGCAGGGCTGATGCACTTATGAACTCATAAAGACTGTGTGTATGTGCAGTATGTACAGGGCCTCCAAAGACTAAGGCAGATAAGGTCCTGGTGCTGAGGGGGGATGTGGACATAAGGCCCCATCCTTAACCCAGAAGCTATTCCCAATTGATAACCACCCATAAAACATAGTTTTCTCCAATGGGTCTCACTAGGTATACGACTACTCTTAAGGGCAGGCACCGTGCCCCGCTCTAGGCTACCAACACAAAATGAACTCAGTGGCATTTCTGAGGGTTCTTTGTAGCATAATGTGTTGTCTGGACTTCACCCCCTCATCCCCCCCCCGAAAAAACCGTACAAAACTTTGTGTTTCTGATCTTGTTATAGGATTTCTATGTGTGTGAATGTGTGTCTCTGGGTCTGTATGTTTCCTGAGTTTTGTTTTTTTGTTTTTTTTCATTTGTTTTGTCCTATTCTGGGTTGTTTTTATACTATTTTTATTATTTTATCTAATCTACCTAATTCTATCTAATCTAATCTATTATTACTATTGTTATTATAGATGTGTTTTGCTTTCTAATGAGAGAAAGGTGTGTGTGTATTTGAGTGGGTGGGGAAGATCTGAGGAGCTGAGGATCTCCTGATATATGCACACCCCACTTCTGCTGTATTGCTATAATGGATGCTAAAACAACAAAACAAAACAAAAAACCCCAGCAAGTATTTGATGCTTTTTCTGCCTTCCATGCTGTTACTGCCCGCATCACAGACATCCCGCCCTGTTACTACCCCTCATCACAGAATCATAGACATCCTGCACTGTTACTATCCCTGCATCACAGACATCCCCCGTTACTACCCCTCATCACAGACATCCCGCACTGTTACTACCCCTCATCACAGACATCCCACACTGTTACTGCTTCTGTATCACAGACATCCTGCCCTGTTACTAGCCCTGCATCACAGACATCACGCACTGTTACTAGCCCCACATCACAGACATCCCGCACTGTTACTAGCCCTGCATCACAGACATCCTGCACTGTTACTACCCCTGCATCACAGACATCCCGCACTGTTACTGCCCTTTGTATCACAGACATCCCGCACTGTTACTGCCCTTTGTATCACAGACATCCTGCCCTGTTACTGACCTGCATCACAGGCATTGACTTTGTTACGTGATAAGTCACCTTCCCATTTCCCCTGACCTTCTCCCTCCTCCTGCTACAGAAGGAAATTTTCTTTTTCTGCCTGTAGTCTTACGAATGTTTTATTTTTCACGGAATTTGTAATGCATTATTTATTGCACATGGCTTTTACTTATGTTTTATATCTTTACTGTCTTGTAGAATGCAGGGCAGGCAGCACATGTCAATAACTATTTGTTAAATTAAAACGATGAAAGAGAATGTAAATCCACAGAGAAATTATGTAGAATAAGGTTGACTAACAGTCACTGGGTTTGGCACAATTTCTGCTGAAGTGATTCTAGCACCAAGACGGACTGCGGAAGCCAGAGGCAGAGAGCATTGCTGTGATTCAGGGTGTGCAAAACAGCACAGCAATGCTTTTCACTAAAGAATTAAAAAAAAAAAAAATGACAAAACCACAACAAATAACAAAAAACCCCAGAAGAGAGGGGGCACCAGATGGAAGGATTTCCAGAATACAATGCTTTTTTTTTTCCTCCTTAAGAAAAAAACCAAGTCAAAGACAGTCATAGTGCTATAGGAAAAGAGACCAGCAGAAAGAAACACAGGACAACATGGGAATGGCAGGAGGTGGCTGGGGCATTTCTGGAATCCCACCACTGGGGAGGCAGGGTGGTAGGATTGTGAGTTCAAGCCAACCTGACTACACAGAAAAAAGGAAGAGAAAAGGAATGAGGGGCTAATTAATGGTATCTTATCCAAGAAGAGGGAAGAGGGAACAGAACCCAGGATAGAGCTGAAAGCATTGTGAAGAGGGCTTTTAGAGATTACAAAGGTGAGATGCTGCCAATCAAAATGATCTTTTGAATTCCTCTGTGTAGTTAAGGTGGTAAGACATGTACAGCAACGGTAGATTTACACATTCAGCAGATGCTGACCATGTGCCTGCTGTGTCAGGCACGGTTCTGGGCCTACAGAAATAGATAAAGCTGCCTGCCTTTATACAATTTGTTCTAGTGGGAAAGAAAGACAGCAACCTATACAAGAAACAAACATAGCTTGCTATAAGAAGATAAATACCATGAGAAAAGGACACTCACAATACAAAGCTGTTAATACCGGGGTAGTAGTTATATAATCTTTTGGGGTAAGAGGCAGAATGCAACCTTTCGTTTTATTTCTTAGCACTGCTCATGTTCTTGTTTTGAGAAAGGCTCAGAACTTGCCACCAGGCTAGGCTGCCAGCTGGTGAGTCCCAGAGCTCTCACCTCTCTCTCCTTCCCCAGTCTTGTGCTTGACTGGAGGTGCTCACCAGCATAGCTGGCTTCTTCTTGGGTGAGGGGGTATGTCTGTGAGGCAGGCACTTTACTAACTGAGCTATGTCCCCAGCCTATCTCATATGATCTTCAAATCATTCCTGTGAGTCAAGTTATAAGCCAGATTAAGTCATTCCCACCAATGTATGACCAGAACTAATGACAGACAACAGGGGAAGAGGTTAAAGCAATGACATGAGGAAGCGAGCAGCAAGACGGCTCAGAAGGTGAAGGTAAGCCTGATAACCTGAGTTTGATCCTGGGGACCTATGAGGTGGGAGAGAAGCAGTTCCTGCACTTGTTCTCTAACTTCTACATGGGCACTAACCTGCCCCCAACACACACACACACACTAAACACAAGGGTTAGAGATGCAGCTTTGAACCAGGCAGATGGCATCACAATCCAAAGCCAATCATATCACAGGACCCATCCAGCGTGCACAACAATTTCCTGTGACTGAACGACCATCACTACTAAACAGCTGTTGATGTCACCTGATGAACTGCTGGCCTGAGAAACTAAGTGTTCGCCTCCACTGCCACTCAAAATCCTTATTCCTTGCTCTGTTGTGGATGAGTTTCCAGTGAGAAAGTTCAGGGGAACCTTGAAAGCTTGTTTGGAGGTTCTGGCAGGGAGAACAGCTACTCCTATATCATTGACCCAAGACTGGTCCTCTTCTACTGTATTCTGAGAAAGTGCCTTCCCGTGTACAGCTTTGGAAGGAACGACTGCCTAGCCAGTCAGATCAGCTGAATCAACAATGTTGTAGTCAGATCACCCTCACATTAAAATAAAAAAAATAAATAAAAAGTTCATGTGGGTGGCTCTGGCTAAGGCCAAATTAGAATGTTGACCTGAAAGGGAGCTGAGTGACTGGGAAACTCGAGTTTCACTTTCTGATGGTGGGTGTGGGTGGGTACACTCTTTACAGCAACACTCTTATGGGAGGGGGCTGAAAAGCTAGGAAAACTAAAGATAAACCATATAAGTTGTCTAGTTCAACCTCAACTTGATACAAGTTAATTGGCAGAGAGGAAGAAAATGCCTCCATGAGATCAAGCTGTAAGGCATTTTTAAATTAGTGATCAATGGCAGAGGGCCCAGCTCTTTTTGGGTGGTGCCATCCCTAGGCTGGTGGTCCTAGAAAGCAGGCTAAGCAAGCCACAAGGAGCAAGCAAGTTAGCAGCATTCCTCCTTAGCCTTTGCATCATCTCTTGCTCCAGCTTCCTGCCCTGTGTGAGTTCCTGCTTTCACTGCTTTTTATGATGAACTGTTATATGGAACTGTGAGGAGATAAACCCTTTCCTCCCAAAGTTGATGCTGCTCATGTGTTTGATCACAGCTATAGTAATCCTAGCTAAGACAATATATAGTAGTCTTTTCCCTGATTAGAGCTAACATTGGAGCCTTGAGACAATGTTAAACCCATCACTGTAAAGGTAAAAACATTATATAAACTAAACAAAACCAAAATTAAATACCATAACCTCTTAATAGTCGACCCCTAGAACAAGCTATCTAAAAGAACAACTGGCTTTGCCACCTTCCTACCTCCTCAGTGGACTTTATTTGGTATGGTTGTTAGCACCGCTTATAGTGCCCAGGCTGCCAGATCTTTCCAGGTAAGAGCATTAAAGATTCTAAACCTGAATTACCTTGAACAGAGTATGGGGAGACACCAACTTTTAACTACACAGTGCAAGCTAAAACATTAACCTCTCATAATAACAACAATGGCAAGCAATAAACAAGAGACCATACCTTTCAGTGTCTGAAATTAGAGAATGAACTGAACAACCCTGCAGAAAAAGGGCAGCTGCTTTAAATTTAACTAGGTAAATGTGAGCAGTGCTGCAACTTCCTTAAATCTCAGGAGGACTCCAGTGCCAACCAGGCATGCAATAGAATTACCATGGAATTACAAAGGATTTCCAGTTTCAATTCGCTGCAAAAAATTAAAGTGCAGTAACTGAAGGGCACACGATGGGTCAAATAAATTTGAATAGTTTAACTGATGACTTAAATATGAGACTAAACAAAATTCACTGTTAGGTCCCTTTCACATTTCTTCTGGTGTACAAGTAAGACCTCAGACATGAAAATACTATGTAAACTAAACGGATCAGAAGTTTTAGTCATTATTATGCGGTTCCTATCAACTTATGACATATTTTCCTCTCAGGAATGAGAAATGATTAAATTTCCCAAAATAAAGAGTTTGAATGGCTGAAGTACTAGAATACAAATTTGGATATATGGATCTCTGAGCGAGGCCCTTAACAGATGTACAGGGAAAACGGAATTTAATTGAAGTTCATGAATATAAGCATTCCAACCAAAAAGAAATTAAAGTTATGCTACAAGTCTAAGAGGAAGAATTTATATTTTACTCAAGTTGGCTATGCTAAACAAGGATTTCACTGGAGGAAAGTAATGGTCATTGTCTGAAATGGCTGTTTTTAATTTTACTATGTATTTTTTTTATTTCTTTAACTTTCTATAAAGCTTGTTGTTTTTTGTTGTTGTTGAGACCTGCTTATGCCTCCTGAGAGTGCCAGTATACCAGCATGATAAATAATTCTTGCAATCCAGTAAGGCTTATCACTAAAGTCCAGGCTGACCCTGAGCTCCTGGTCCTCCTACCTCGTCCTCAGGTGTGGGAATTACAGATGTGTGCCACCATATCCAGCCCAGCATACCAGACGTATAAAGTAGTGATTTCTGATGTACAAACAGGACAATGTTTAATAACGAGAACAAAATGCTCAATTATTACTATGTACATATACATGGAGTTCCAGAATCGGAGAACAGAGCTAAAGCAAAATGTAATGAAGAAAACTGTGAACTTCCCAGAAATACTGAAAGAGCCACACTCCAAAGAAATCTATCTGCTGCTAAAGAAACTTAACAGGATTCTAAGTGGAAAAAGAATAAAAAGAAAGCCATAAGTTTATTTCATAAATTAAAAAAAAACCCAACAAAACCATATGTTAAATAAGAGAGGGTATGTATACATATGCTGTCAAAAGAAAGAAAAAAATTACTTTTAAGGAAAACTAGATTCATTAGAAAAATGAATTTTTTTTCGGTCTGTTAAAAGTAACGACTGAGTAAGAGAAAACACCTTAAGTGAGCTGAAAGGAATTCTCAGCTAAGGAAACTGAACCTAGTAAAATTATCCCCCAAGAAAGAGCATCAAACGTGAACACTGTAAAGATAAACGAGAAGCGTGATCACTCGCCATCACCAGCCACTATACAAAAAGGCAGTCTAAAGAAAGCACTACGACAGAAAGCAGGTACCTCTGCTGCTAAGATGCAAGAATGCCTGTCACTCACAGCTGCCTTGTGGTGTGCATGTGTGCACGCATGCCAAACACAGTCTTCAAATGGTGGGGATGCGAGGAAAATTGAAATAGGGGTTGTACTGCTTAGAAGGTGAAGGGACTGAGTAACTCAGACATGTCGTTTCTAGGGTAACCACTTCATAGAAACTGGGTGGATGATCTGTAAATGACAGATAATGAACACACTGACTAAGAAAAATCATCGAGAAGCACAAATGTCTGCCCTGCTTTATGCCTTTCTCCTACTGTATGTCGTAGTACATCTAGTCTTATACATATAAAAAATACCCTTTTTAAAAAGCAAGAAGGCCGCACCTCACTGGCTTTGTCACCTTCTTTACGTTTTAGATGAAATGGGTGCACGCATGTGTTTATGGGCTAAGGATGTAGCTCAGGTGACAGCCTGCTTCCTTAGCACACATGAAGTCTTCGTGTGGATGGAATGGTGGCATAAATCTATAATCTCAGCACTTTTGGATTAGAAATTCAAGGTCATTCTTGGCTTCATAGTGAGTCTGAGGTCAGCCTGGGATATCTAGGTCCTGTCTGCAAACAAACAACCCAAAATAGCTTCTTATAACTGGTTTTCTTTGGCTCATGGGGCAAGTTCATAGTTACATGTATATCTCCCCCTCAACCCCTGCCCCCGAGACAGGATTTCTCTGTGTAGCCCTGGCTGTCCTGGACTTGATTTGTAGACCAGGCTGGCCTTCAATCCACAGAGATCCACCTGCCTCTGCCTCCCCGAGTACTGGGATTACAGATGTACACCACTACACCTGGCTTATAAATCTTATCTTTTGTGCCTAGTGTTTAATGTAGATGCATTAAGGGACTGTTGTATCATGTAACCTGGGTTAACAAGCATTATTTTGTGATCTAGCACAAGGGTTGGCAAACTCCAGGGTATGGGGAAAATTTAGCCCACAGACTGTATTTTGTACTAACAAAATTAGAATGGTACTCACAGTCTTAAAGAATTGATTCAAAAGAAATGAACAACAATAACAAAAAAGACGACAGAAATTATATGTGGCCAATAGTGTAAAATACTTATAATTTGCTCCTCTATTGTAATTTGCTAATTTATTACATGATCAGTTCTTTTTTTTAAACCTTTAATTTCTCTCTGTGTGTGTGTGTGTGTGTGTGTGTGTGTGTGCAGGCGCACGTGGCAGCCAGAGGTCGACATCAGTCTTCTTACTCAATCATGCTTCACTTTATTTTCTGGACAGGTTTCGCACTGACCCCGGAGCTCACTGATTCAGCTGTACTGGTGAGTTAGGGAGCTAAGGAATGAGTTGGCCCCTGACCTCCACGTGGGTGCTGTGATTTGCACTCTCTCCCCCACCCCCAAAAGAAGCAATACAACAGAACATACATTTTTTTTGACCAAATACTCTCAGTCATGTGAACATCAGTCAAACTGATAACGTGTATTTGCATGCTTCACAATTCTTTCTAGTCATGTGCAATGATATTTACTAATATGATCTTTTCTTCTCCCATGCACATAAGCAAATGCTGGTTTACACTGCTCATCTCTATGACAGAACCCAGAGAGCTGGGGATCTAGCTCAGCTCTGAACGAACCTCTGGTATGTTAGAGGTTGATTCCACCTCGTTGTCTTTACTTACTGAACTTGTAATTAGGAGGCTGAAATAAGAAAGACAACTTCCTCCTTGCCAGTGCCTGCTCAACTCAAATCTGATTCTCAACGTCCATACTTGGTCAAGCCTTTTTTAGTTTTTCTAGTATCTTACTGAATTTCCTTTAATCTCATGTACAAGGCATTGGAGATATAATACTCTCTGGGCCCTAGAAACAAACTTAGAAATGTGGTAAGTGGTGCCACTGGGGTATGACAAAGAAGCTTAGATATAGGAAGAAACATGTACACTGAGGCTGGGGGGACCACAGTTTTGGCTAGATGAGGGAGGTAAGGGAATCTTGGGAAGAAAATTGTACTTGTGGGGTTGCACAGAGATTTTGGCATGGAAGGATGGCAGGCTTCACAAACTGCATGAAGAGTGTTGTGCTCTTCTAGCAGACAACATGATGCTTTTTGACAGGGATGCGACAGGATGAAATCTGAATTCAGAACGAACAGTCTAAATGTAGAAAGAGGAAAGAAGTGGGTATGGGGTTAGAAGACAAAAAGAAAGTAGTACATAGAAAGCTATTCTTGTTTTCAAAGAAATGAGAATCTGAACTAAACAGGGAAAGCCAAAGAAGAAAGAGACTTTTGATAAACATCAGTCAGTTACAGTGGGAAAAATAGCCATCACTCAAAAGCAAAGGCTGAAAAGTCAAGAATAATTTCTGGGAGAAATGAGGATGCTATGAAGGCTGTGCTAAGGAAAATAGAGAGGAAGATGTTGATTTGAAAACAACAACAACAACAACAAACCTAATGAAGCAGAGGCACCAGCTGAACAACTAACTAGCTTCAGGGGCTGAGAAAAAGAAAAAGAACTTTCTGTTTTGTGGCTTGAGCCAATGGGTAGGATGTGGACCAACCAAAACGGGAAATACAAAGATGGACTTAGAGAGAAACTTAAGCTTTTAGCACACCATATAAAAGGGGTCCAAGAGCCATCTGGATGAGATTTTTTTTTTTAATTAGGATCTAAGCTGGCAAGGAATTTAAGAGAGGGGTTTTACCAGGATTGTGTATGTATTTGGTACAGCTAAAATTGCTTTACATTTTTGAAAACTGGTCACTAAACCTATTTGAAAGATGAGTAAGAACTGGCTCAGAGCTCTTCAGTGATGTATCCAAGGTGGCCATGTGGGTTAAGCGCTAGAGGTAGATATGAATAACACTGGAATCTTGATTCATGCCTATGTAACCTCTTCACACTGGCCACCTGTGAGCCACGGAAGCACAAAGTGTGATTAAAAATATGAGAGACTATGTGTACTGAAACTTGAAGTAAGAGCATAGACCTAGGAAACACTAATGTTGAAAGTGTTGGCAGAAAAACAGGGAGCCCAAAGGCTGAGGATAGCTCAGGTGAAGTCAGAGGGGGAAAAGGAATCAAGAAAAAGGAATTATAACAGTGTTACCTGATGCAGAGATTCAAGTCAGATGGAAGAACCTGATAAATGGACGACCTAGGATATCATTCTCATCAAGTATCAAGCAGTTAATAAAGAAGCCAAGACTAGACTGCACTGAGGTTTGGGTGGCAAAGACAGGAAGAACACACAGTACCCAAAGTTGACTGTCTAAGGAACAGACTGAGGAGGCTGCTGAAAAGTCCTAAGTCGGGAGAGCTTTTTTTGTTCTAAAGATAGAATTCCCAGCATTCTTTCATGCCAGATGTCCTTATAAAAAAAAGTAAAATTTCATAAATGACTCATCAAAACCTGTAAATGACTTAAGACACAAACAAGACCCAGGGAAATCTTAGGGAGAAATTTTTGTAGTTTGTTTCTTCACACTGAGCTTCTGATCATCTGCACAGGGCTGACTACTGATTGATGCTCTCATTAGGTTCAAGACACACCAAGTCTTCACCTAAGCTTGCAAAGCCTTGCTTTAGCTTAAGTAGTTTCTCTTTCTTTGAACTGACTTCTGACTTCTTTCTTTCTTTCTTTCTTTTTTTTTTTTTTTGTTTTTGGAGATATGGTTTCTCTGTGTAACAGAGCCCTGGCTGTCCTGGACTCACTTTGTAGACCAGGCTGGCCTTGAATTCACAGAGATCTGCCTACCTCTGCTTCCCAGGTGCTGGCATTAAATGAGTAGGCTGGCAGGACAGGAGACGTCTATGAAATTCTTTCTTTCAATCTACAAGAATCATACTTCTACCTTATTCTTTCCCATGGTTACTTTTCCCCTCCTAGTCTTCAATCCAACTGTAACCACTTTATTTGTGTACACGTAATTGGTTGCTTCACCCACTAGGATTATTCCAGGGTGCACTATGATAGCAAACATGTTCTGGGTGTTGGCCTTTCTGGCTCCAGGCCTGTTGTTACTGGAAAATAATACACGGTTGATAAAGAATATATAGCTGGGTTTTCCCCTTTATCAACTTCTTTAATTGGATTCATGCCTCCTCTTTCTAATGTCCCTTTCCCACTCATTGTATTAACATATAGAATCATAATATCTAACATGTATTTTCCTTTCGCTAGGTATTAGGCTCTGTGCTTACAATTTCACTTAATCTTTACAATAACTTCCCAATAAATATGTAAGTTTTTATACAACCATCTACAGTTGTACAAATGGAAGTTGTGTAATTTGCAAGTGGTGACGCCAGGATTTCAGACGGTTCCTCAAAACAAAAGAGTTGCCTGTTCAGGGTTCTCTTTTAGTAAGGGCACAAATTCTAGTTAGAAAGTCCTGATCCAGTTTTACCTATGTTCAGAACCTACATCTGCTCCAACAAGGCTACGTCCTAGTCTACAAATTCAAACTTTTCCTCCCCTCGGACTACTTTCATCCGATGGAGAAACGAAGGACTGCCCGGTACGTCCGATCGTCGAGGAGGGTGTAGGGAGAGATGTAAACGCCAGCACCTCACTTCTCAGCGCCGAGGTAAACCAGCATCTAACCGGAGGTGGGGGATTTGGGAGCTGAAACCAATTTCCGAACTGATGAGTGGCCAAAACACTTACCTTAACTGCCACCTCCGGAGCCGAGTCCACCGCCACGGTCAGAGAGGGCTTGGCTGAAGGCGATTTGGTCAAGTGCATGAGAGAGTCCGCGGCTGGCAGCGGACACCGGCTGCCCTCACTGTCCGAGTCTGATTCGGATCCCGAACCCGAACCATACGAAGCAGCTAGAGCAGCAATCGCAGCCGACATGACAGCAACAGATCCGCTCTGCTACGGCCAGGCCAGGGCGGAAGAAGCAGCGCCGCGCAGGTCCTGACAGATTGTCACGAAACACGTTATTTACCTCCTTTGAGAACGAATCATTTATAACTTCTAGAAAAAAAAACTTAATGATTATTACAGTAACTGTATCAGAACTTGAGATCCGCAGACATTCATCTAGAGAAGCCCAAGGAATTGCAACTACTTATAACTTTCAGGACCTCGTCGATTAAAGACCCAGTTCTGAGATAGCTTTGAATCCTCGAGGTCCTCCACTCCCGGCGTGCAGCGCGGCGGGGAACGGGAGGCACCCTGGGAAATGTAGTTTGGGCTGAGGAGGCGGAGCCCGGCCGAGGGTGGGGGCACTGCCTTCGACCCCGCCCCCAAAAGGATGGTTCATTCAATTGGATAGCATCTTCCCTCATTCCCTGGCCCAGCTCCGTTCTCTCCGGCCCCTTCCCCCAAAGTGCGGATTGGGCAATACCACGGAGCCTCAGGACAGGGGGAAGCGCCGTCCTCTTGCCCACGGACCGGTAAGTGGGCGGATGCTAAAGCTCCCGCCACGCCGGCGGACGCCCTGCGGGGCTCTAGGGGAGGGTGTGCATCCGAGGCGTAGAGACCTGGGAGCCGTGCGGCGCGGCTTCGGGGAGAGGCGGCGCGGCCGGGCGGAGAGCGCCCCGCGGCTCCCCCTGCCGCAGGCCCGGGTCCCCGCGCCCGCTTGTGGAGCGTCGCGCGGGGAGGGGGCGGCGCAGGGCAGCGGCGGCTCGCTGTGTTGTTCGCTCGCGCGACGCGCGCACCGCGGCTCGGGCGACCAGCGGGCGCCCCCGGCGGTGTCCCCGGCGGCCCGGCGGCCCCAGCCAGTGCCCGCAGCGCCCTCCAGCCCGCGGCCCGACCCTCCCCCGGGGGCTCTCGGTGGAGTCCCGGCGAGTAGCCGGCCCGGCGGCGGCCGCCGAAGCATGAAGAAGGGGTAAGGCGCGAGCCTCCCCCACCCCCCACGGCTGCACGGTGAGCACGGGTCTCTCCGGATTTTTGTCCTTTTTTCCGTCCCGGCGCCGCACCGGCCGGAGCGGAGAGGGGCGCGCGTGCGAGCCCGGCTCTCTGCGGCGGCCGCGGCGACGGCTGGGCGCGCCGCCCCCGCCCCCATCCCGGGCTCCCCCGCGCCCGCCGCCCCGGCCGCGCGGGGAGGACGAGGCGCGGGGACCGAGCCGAGGATGCTCTCGGGTGCAGCGGCGCCCACCTGCCGTGCGGGGTTCGGGGCTCCGATCGCGCCCCGCCGCGCCGCCCTCGCGCCCCGGTGCCCGCGGAGGCTGCAGCCCGCCGCGCAGCCCCGGCTCGCCCTGCGGGCCAGCCGCTCTGAAAGCCGAGCTCCGGCCGCGCGTCTTGGCGCCGCGGCTCGCTGTGCCCGACCGCGGTAAAGCGACCGGGGGCATCCCTTCATCGCCCCGTTTGGAAGCGGAGGCCGAGCGGTTGCCGGCTCGGCTCGGGCCTGGGAGTGGGGAGGCTCCTCGGGCAGAGTTGGGGAGCCGCTCGCTGGGCTCTGATGTCGGCAGGACTCGCCCATTGTGCCACCCAGATAATTATTCAACTATGCAGCATCCATTGCACCTTTCCCGTTTTTCTTTTCCCCTAGCTACAGCATGCCCCCTAGCTTCCGTACTCTGACACCTTCTCCTGCACTTGCGGATGATGAACTAAAATAATGGTGAAAAGAAAGCGCATCCGATCTGAACGTTCACCGACCTGCCCTGTGACTAATTAATACCCACTTAGAATAGGTCCGACTCCTCTAACCTTAGTCGTTACTATACAGAATGTGCCTGAGATTCTGTTCACATTTTTCTTGATGTCCACATATTGGCTAAGTCTCCTTTCTGTTAAGTAATCGATGTGGTTAGTTAATTAGTTGATTCCATTGATGTTTGTAGATTTAATCTGGTAAACTTCCATTTTTCTAATTGTTGACAGCAGCATAACACAGTTACAAATGCAGTCCCACTTGGAATTCGAAGGAACAGTTTATCCTTGATGATCTAAGTTTCTGATAAAGAATTTTTATTTGTTTTGAATATTTGGATAAAGTATTTAATACAACATTTTCTGTTCTTAATAAGAAAAGTTTTGTACATATTTTTGTAGAATATTTGATACTAATAGTAACCTTTATTTGAGTAAAAGGAAGGATTTAATATTGGGAAGATCTTAACTCCCTAACTTACTAGGGTCTTAATTTTCACTTAGCTATTTTTACAGTATATTTTTATTGCTAGTTATAGATTTTTTTCTTTATTTTTTTAACTCTTATCTACATGGATGAATAGATTCAGTTTTGAGTACTCTACCTTAAGGAAGAAATATATTTTTAAAAACATAAGAAATAAACAAAGTTACTTACCATTTAAATGTTATTATTTATAAACAAATTCTTACCTGTCAGAAATATCTTTTTCTTTTTGTCATTCTTTCCATCTTTATGTGTTTAAGCTTGTTTTGTTAACCCTTTTGATAAAAGCAGGATTACACATAGACAATGCAGGAGTTTGAAGGTGCTCCTAGTTATTTAATGGAACCTGTAAGTGGCATACATATAAATTGATAGTATAGAATCATTTATTTGGCTAGGGAAGACCTTACAGTTTACAAAATGGACTTTGTTTTGTCTTGGTTTTCTAAGATGTAAATGGAAACAATACTCTTCCACAAGATAGTATGCCTTAATTCAGAGAAGATATTTTTTAGTACTTTTAAACCAACTTTAAGTATTTTTAATTGATGAATCATGAAAATGCTTAGTATGCTTTTTCATGCCACCCGAGAATGGCTGACTTATATTCTAGTTTGCTTTGGCAAGACTTCTTTAGCATGAACTTATTTCTTGTGTTTTTTGTTTTTTAATTATAGACTTTATGCCTACATATAATAATTATAGTTAATACTGATTAAAATAGTTGGTATCAAGTAGACTATCAAGTTAAATTCGTGAAAAGTCTAGAAAACGTTGAAGATCCTTTAATTTAAAAAATTTTGGTTAACATATTTCATAATTGTGATCACTAGTAAGATCCAGTGGAGGATAGCTTTATCACTTGGGTTCCTAAATGTCTGTATATTGAGAGAGTGCATTAGTATAGTATAATGCTTGCTCAGTTAACTTTAGAATAATTTAAGATACCTTTCTCCAAAGGCTTGATCTTCAGTAGAGAGTATATTTGGTTTTTATTGAGAGATTAACTCCTTTATTTTTATAGCAAAAACTGCTCTTGAAAGACTGTATTATAACAGCCTTTACTAAAATATTGGACTTTTTTGGTTACTTTGTGGGTGGAAGTCCTATATAATTCATTATATAGCTGATTTATTTTTTGAGAATTAACTTGATTATGCTTTATCACGTTTTCTTAAATATAAAGAGATAAAATTTAGCTCTTTGGGTTTTTGTTTTGTTTTTGTTTGTTTGTTTGTTTTGAGCTTTGTGAGGACAGGAACTGACCTGCTATCCTGAAGCTTACTGTCACAAATCCTAAGGTGGTGGCAGAGCGGTAACAGATAGCAAAGGCGTCACCTACACTCAACAAACAAAAGGAATAAAGAAGGAGTAGCCACCAAGTGCAAGATGTAGCAAACATCCCATTTAATAAAGCAGCTTCATCTCCAAAGAGAAGGATATGTTGGAGATTTTTTGGAACCTCTGTCTATAGTCCCTTTACCGCATGTTATTGAGCTAGCACTAGATGCTGAATGATGGAGATGTTGGCAGCCTACACGGAAGGACAGTAATGATCTTGCGGCACACTTCCTGAAAATGGACGCGAACACTTCTGTTTCCAAAATTATCTTTCTTTGTGATTTCAGTTTGCCAGTGAAAGCTTAATAAAAAAGATGTATATAAGTGAAGTCTTGTCCTTCTTTATGTAACAGGTTTTAAAAATAAATGACCTCAAGATAGAACTTCCTAAAATTAAGAATTGTGTGCTTTTATTTACTACATGCAGATTGTACAGGTTATAATTAAAATTTTTTCTCTCTTTTTGTTTTTGTTTTGTTTTTTTGTTATTGTTTGTTTTCTTTTCCCTCAGTCTCGGGATAAAATTCAGGGTCTTATGTGTGCCACACACTACTACTTAAGCTACACTTCCAGTTCTTAATTGTGAATATTGAATTTTTATGAGTTGGTTGTCTTAACTTGTTTATTATATTTTAAAACGATACCGTGCTGTAAGACTTTACAGTAGTTCCTTTCCTCATTGCTGAGAAAGAATAAGAAATTTAATGAGAGCAGCTTACAGGAGGGGAACAATTGATTTCATTTAGTGTTTGAAGAAATGCTGTCCATCAGTGTATGTGTGGGGTCGGGGCCCTGAGCCTGGAGGCGACTGAGCACATCGACAGTTGGGAACGAGAGAAGCGCTGGTCTCTACTTAGTTTTTCTGCTTTATTCAGCCAGGATCTGAGCACATGGAATGGAGTCACCAGCATTCAGGGTGGGTCTCGGTTACCCATCTCTGGAAACCTCTGTCTCCTGGGTGATTCTCCGTCTAGGGACGTGTCTAGTAAAGATTAACTATCACACTTGGAACTTGTTTCCTCAGAAACTGCATGCTTGGTAATTAGACTCAATATCTACAGAAAGCTTACTTAACCCATTATATCCTGGAACTACAGAATTATCCTAGTAATTAGAAAATTATAAAATTATGCTAACAAATATATATTAATATGTAAATATATCTTAAATACCTAATTCTGTTTACCAGTTCTTTCATCTTGTTAACAATGATAGCATTATTGGAACTTGCTTTCTTTCATCCATGGAGCAGGAAGAGGAAGCTATTGCTTGGATTTCACGTTGCTTCGCCTGATATCATATGAGGCAAGAAGCTAGGGATGTGAGAAATTGGAAGGGTGTAGGGGGTCTTGTGATTATACTTCCTGGGAGCTTTGGTTTTGTTAGTTGCAATACCAAAAGGTTGAAGTAGAGGCTCCCTGCTGGCCTCATCCCGAGAACAGAAGTCTAAAGTACTTGGAAAAAATCTGTACAACGAACTCTCCCCTTTCATGTGAGACTTCTTTCCTTTCTAATATTTCCACTTGTCAGGGACTTTTCCCTTCTAGTTCTACTTCTGAAAAGAACATAGTTCTAAACTTTTTTCACATGTCTCCTCTTGGAAGCAAGGTATTTAGTTACTATCACATTATTAATTTTGATTTTAAAATAAGCTCTCGGCACAACTAAATGGTATTGTGGCATAGAATGCTTTGATAGGGCTGTGGTGAAGTTGGAGGCAGATTGAAAAGTGAATTATATATGTATCAAGGAGAAAGGCATTTGGGGTGTTTGTTTTTCTGTCCTTCTATCTCCTGTTTTATTTTTATTTTCCTACTGCCCATTATTTAGCTTAAGCTAAATGGATTTTGAGTGGATGCAATTGCTACAGCATAGCAGGCAAGTCATTCTGCTATGAGAATGGAAAGATCTGAGTGGTTTAAGAAAAGGACTCACAAAACAGCTGTTTGCCATTTATGTTGGAGGTTTTTAATGAACTTGTTTGGAGATTAATGATATTCAAAGATAATGTATAGCATATTCTCCTAAACGGAAAGGAAATATACACTTGCTTTATTTTTTATAAGTGATAATTTTATTATTTTTTAAATTTCAGTTTATTTACTTTATATCCAAAGGGTGCCCCTCTCTCCTCTCCTCCCAGCCTCCCCCCTTTACCTCCAGAAAAGGGGAGCTCCTTTTCCCCCCGTATCAGTTCTCCCCAGCACATCAAGTCACTTCAGGACTGAGCATATCCTCACTGATGCTAGGCAAGGCAGTGCTGCCAAGGGGAAGTGATCCAAAAGCAGACAATAGCGTCCATATTAGAAACAGCACCCCTTCCAATCGCCAGGCACCCCATATGAAGACCAAGCCACCCTTTGGCCACATATGTGCAGGAAGCCTAGGTCCAGACTGTGCATGCCCCTTAGTTGATGTCTCAGTCTCTGTTTGCCCCCATGGGACTGGGTTAGTTGTGTCTGTTGGTCTTCTTGTGAGGTTCCTGTCCCCTCCAGGTCCTTCTGTCTTTCCCCCAACACTTCCACAGGACCCCCAAAACTTTGCCCGGTGCTTGGCTACAGTCCCAGTATCTGTCTCAATACACTGCTGGCTAAAGCCTCCTGTACAACAGTCCAGTTGGCCATCTTGCCAAAAGCCATCTACAGATTCAATGCATTTCCCATCAAAATTCCAACATAATTCTTTACACTTGCTTTATATGCAAGTCACCTCACAGGGTTTTTGTGTTTATTTTATCATACTGGTACCAGTCTGGGAAATGCTTTCTCCCTGACTTCCCCAATAATGTCAGTTCTACCATTCTGCTCATTTGCATTTGGTTAACCCAGTGTTACCAACCTTCCGCTGAACCAGTTATTGATTTGTTATAAAGGCCAACAGAATGCTAAGCCCGAGGCATAGTAAGAGGGAGTGTCGCTGCGTAGGAGCTAGACTACAAGAGTCTAGTTCTACAGAGGTTATGGACTGTTATGAAGGAGGAAGACCAATTACAGCTCTGTTGAGTCCTGGTTCTAGATGCTTATCTAGATACTTATAAGACCAAGTCACTAAGAGAGCTTTATTCCTGAGTCCCATGTGCTCAAAGGTTGAACAATTTTGTTTTCCTTTCATTGTCCAGTAGGCTATAAGATACACACTCTGAGACTTCTAACCACTGTTTTCCTTGTCATACAGACTAGGTAAATAAGTGGCCACATTTAGGACCAAGGTCCTAGCAAGGAGCAGCTGCAGTTTCCTGAGTGTAGGCCAGAGTGTCTTTGTCCGTGGTCCTGAGATTGAGTTCATCAAAGATGCTATTTTTGTTCTGTGTCTTTGTAATAAATCTTTATTTTTAGCATGTAGTGGTTGGACTTATATTTTAGATAGTTGCCAGCTACCCAGGAACATTCTGTTGTAGATAATGTAGTTTGTTTCAGGTCACATGGCTAATAAAAATGGAGGTGAATTTTCCATACAGATGTATGATTTCCAGTTCGTCTTTTCCTGCTACTCTAGACTCTCAGGAATGTCATTTCTTAAAGCTACGAATCTTAGAGGAACTCTGCAGAGTGCTGAATTTTGAGTGATGAAGGCAGCAGAGCTTTTGGGATGTATCAAATAGTAGCCCAGATTCTTGCTTTTTTTCCTTCCTGAGTGGTCAGTACTCTTAGTTGGCTAACGCTCCTGCATCGATTAAATCTGCTTAAAAGAAGGTTTTTGTTTTATTTGTTGTTGTTTTGGTTCTTTTGCTTGTTTGTTAGCTTGCAAATTTGTCTACAAAATTAAGCCTTTTTTTTTCTACTTCTTAATAGAAATGTCTCCTGTCTTATTATCTGTCTATTTTTGGCAGTTTTAAAAATACACGTACTGGAGTTTATGCCAGAAAGTTATAGAAAATTTAAGCAGAAAGAGAAAAGTGAATCACTTGTGAAGAACCAAAGCAAAATCTTCCTGATTGACTTAGAAATCCGTCAGGTTTGTTATTTCTAAAGAACCCATGTATGATCTCAATGATTTTTCTCTCTTGGTTTCCAGTTTTTAATTGCATTGATTTATGTCCTTTTTACTAGTTTCTTTCTACTTACTCGAGGCCCATTACACTTCATTACTTGAGTTGGAAGTTTATTGATTGAAGAACCTCCTCCTTTCCACTTTTCCTTTTGCTGGTGTTTAAGCTAAAGTCTCATGTAGCTTAGGATGGCTCAGTCTTTCTTTTGTAGCTGAGGATAGCCCTGAACTCCCAGTCTTTTTGTCTCCTCTTCAGGTTTGACCTTTTTTTATTTCCCCATAATCTTTGTTTTTGAGATGTCAAACAAATTTTGAGAACATATTTTCCTTTAGTTCTGAATATTTAAAAAATTCTTTTGAGACTTTTGATATGGCATTCAAGCTCCAAATATTTTGGCATTTTCTCTCTTTTTTTTTTTTTTTTTTTTTTGCTATTTAATCTGCTTGTCCTTTGAGAGCATACATTGTATAGTTTCTACTTTACTTTTTCTTTTCTTCCTGTTGGATCTGCTGATTACTAATGGGGGAATGCTGACGTCTCCAACTCTGTTAGTATATCCAGCCATCTTTTCTTGTCAGATTTTGCCACATGCATTTTCGTGTCCTATTCTGAAGAACATGTACACTAAAAAGACTGTTGTATTATTTTAGTAAAGGAACCCCTTTATCTTATTATAGTATATTTTAAAAGTCCAGATAATTTCCCTCATTCAGAAGTTACCTTTACTAACTCTAGGTACTCCAAGCTTTCTTCAGGTTCATATTGACATAGTTAAAAGTTTCTTGTATAGATCTGGCCTATCATTTAATATTTTCCTTCCCTCTGAAGAACTTGCTTTGTTGCTTCTTGACAGCAGTATTACTCACTACTGACAAATTCTGCTGGTTTTTATTTGACTGAGAATGCCTTGTGTTCATTTTTTAATAACTGAACACAAAATTTTAGGTTGGTAAGTTTGTTTTTCTTCCAGGATTTTCTCCATTCTTTTATTTTTAATCTATGCCTTTCTAAAATAGGTTTCTTGTAGACAGTATGTAGTTGGCTATTTTTATTTACTGAACATCTTTGTCTTTTAATTGGTATATTTGAACTATTCATATCTAAAGTGATTAATGATAGTTGAATTATGGCTATCATATTTTTTAATTTGTATTCATTACACTTATACTTTGTTTTTTTTAATCTTTATTTCATCTTCCCTGACTTTAGTTGAACATTTTATATCACACCATTTTTCTTTCTATTCTTAGCATATCAGTTATATATTTTAAAACTTTTTTTTAATGGTTACCCAGATTTTTCAGATACATTTATAGTTAATCCAAGTCTTCATATAAGTATTCTAATAATATTTAACATGTAGTTTAGATGCATTTTAACAGTGTTCCCAATTCCCTTGTCTTGTCCTTTGTAATATTGGTGCCATTCATTTCGCTTAATTTTATCACATAATACCTTGATGTATTATTTTGAATGAACAGCTATGTATAAAGATTTTATTTTACCTTCCTTTAATGTATCCTGACATTCTTCATATTCTTACGTAGATCTGGCCTGTTTTAATATCCCCCTTTTCTCTGTGGAAGAATTTTGTCATTTCTTGACAGGTGTATTTACTGGTGACAAATTTCCTTAGTTTTTATTTGCCTGAGAAAGCAGTTTGTTCACCTTGGAATGGCTGAGTACAGAGCTTTATGTTGGTTACTCTGTTTTTTTGCTCCCTTGTCCCAGTAGCTGATAGTGAGAGCAGTTCAGTGTAACTCTTCCCTGTCCATCTATAAGTAAAATGGGGTTTCCTCTTAGGGATTTTTTTCCATGCCCTTCAGACTTAATTTAGTTAATAGACTAATTAATGAAGCCTCTTCCATGATAGGGAGGTTCTCTAGCACCGAGCTGCGTTCACAGCCTACTGTTGTCTTCTGACAGTTTTAGTATCATTTACTTAGGTGCAGATTTTCTTGGTGGTCTTGATGGGTCTGTCTTTTCATTTCTGTCATTGACTTTAGGAAACTATTGATTTGATATGTGCTGCATCTCTTACATAGTTGATCCTTACAACAACTTTGTGAAAAGGTATAATTCAAGGCAAGAGCTAAATTTTAAATACAGACAATAACAGAATTTTTATAATTCTAGCCAAATATTAATGCCTTTCATCTATTTCTGACTCTGGCTTTCTGTAGACCTAGAGAAGAAAACAGAATTATTTTAATTTCCTTACTAAGTTGGAATGTTGGAGATGGTTGTTAGGAACTCGCACAGAATACCAGATCAGTTTACCATTAAAAGACTTGAATGAGGCCGTGTCACCTGACTTCTGTAGAAATGTAAACAAGCATCTCTTCACCAGGAAGAGTACTGGCAGATCAAATAAAGGACTCCTTTTAAATCCTTCTTCTGAGATTGTTGAGGGTCCTTACTGGGGAGTGGGTGACAAACCACAAATCCGAATTGTAGTCCCAACCCCCCATTCAGCCTTTGACTTTCTATAACCCTGAACACACCCAGGACCATCACAGTCAGGGAAGGAAGAAGTGCCACAGGCCTCTCTCAGGGCTTTTCCCCACCACGCTTCCCACCCAAGACAATGCTAACAGCCTCTTTATCATAGCCTAACACATAAGGGCCACAAATATTGTCTCCTTGACTGAGGGCCAGGGTGTTCTGTAGACATCAGAACCTATTCGTGACGGCAGTAATCCTGCCGCAGTTAGAGGAAGTGTCTTCACAATAGCAGACTGCAGCTGTTGTGCCAGTGGTTTGTACGCAGTCAGGAGTCGGCCATGGGATCCTTCAGTAGGTGAAAGTACTTGCCTCGTGAGCCTAACAACCTCAGTGTGATCCGTGGAATCTTCACTGGAAGGAGAGAGGCCACTCCCCAGAGTTGTTTTCTGATGGTCACACATGTGTTGTACACACGCCAGGACTCTCTCACATACACATCACATACAGAAAGCTTGAGTGAAATGATTAATAGGAGACTCCAACAAATTAAGTGTCTTGATTTTCAATACATCATTGTCATCTTTCTTTAAAGTTAACATGACTAGAATAGTCACACTAACTTATTACAGTTAAGCCATTGAAAAGCAAAACAAATACTCTTTATTGGATAGTTCATAAAAAAGGGTCTTGTCCGTGGTATTACCCTGTGGACTTAAAATACAGCAGTAGTACGTACTATATAGTATACTTATTTTCCAAAGCCTTTCTTCCCTATCACCAGAGCATTCTAATGATAGTAAAACAAGTGCTTTTTAAACCAACAGTTTCTGGAGTAACTGATAAATTCTATCCTGATATCAAATTATCAAAGCTTAAAAATATTCTAAAACAACCCCAAGATTTTCACAAAATAAGTATACCTAAATGGTAGTATAGCCAATTTAAAACATGTATGTGTTGGGTAAAATGTAAAATGTATACTGTTTATCCCTGAGTTGCTAGGAATTAGATGATTTTTATTTCCATTACATGTGAAAGTGTATGTTCAAAAAGAGATTATGTAATCCACAGCAATCAATATTTCATAAGATTAAAAGATACACATTTCTGAATAAAGTTGGGAAAATACCGCATTTTGCGGTAGTTACTATTTGGTAAATTTTTAAAATTAGCTATTTTGGTTTATTATACTAGTTTCATGCCATAAAGATTTGCTATTCTTTCATATTCTTGGAAAATTCCTCTTTTCATTGCCTGGAAACAAACATTGTTACAAATTTTGTTTCAGTGTAGTTACTGCTTTTGTGCTAGAAATAGGATGTAATTTTATCTCTGAAACTACATTTCCTATGTTTAGGAACCATCAACCCCATTCCTAAGTGTTGGAACAAATTGCTGATGTCTTGTGGAGAAGTAGCAGAGTGAGGAAAGTCACACTGGCAATGATAGGATGAGCCCTTTGTTTCTCAGGAGCAAACTCCCACTCATCTATGCTTAAGACCAGTCGCTCCTAGCTGACAGTTGCAGGCACTTATTTTTAGGTAATAAATATTACAATGGTCGGGATTTGGCCTGGCATCTTTTTTTCTTTTTCATTCCCTCTAGTGAATGAAGTTTTCTTTTTTTTTTTACTCTGTGTGGTTCTTGGAGAAAGAGCCATGCAGTGTTGCACAAAAGTAAACACGAATTATTTTAACAACTATTTGTTGAAAACCACACGTAAAACTGTTGTCTTTTGGGATAGTCACGAATAAAACATGGTTTCTACCCATACAGAACTTACACTCTAATGATAGAGATAGAACAACAAAGACAAACACATGACAGCACAGGACTACATTCCCACTTTACAGTGCAGCCAAAAGCTGCACTAGTGATTTTTAAGCAGGTGTCTTAGTTAGGATTGCTATTGCTGAGATGAAACACCATGACCAAAAGCATGGTGAGGAAGGGGTTGGTTTGTGACGTATTTCCCTCAGTCACACACGGTGACACAGTCACACACAGTTCCATTGAGGGAAGCCGAGGTGTGCGCTTGGAGGCGGGAGCTGATGCGGAGGCCGGGGAGGATGCTGCTCACTGGCTTGCTTCTTACTGCTTGCTCAGCTGGCTCTCTTACAGCACCTAGGACAACCAGCCCAGGGATGGCCCCACACTGAGGTGGGCCCTGCCACTTCAGTCACTCATACAGCCTGATCTTACGTAGGCATTTTTTTTTCCTATTGAGGTTCCCTCCTCTCAGATGATTTTAGCTTATGTCAAGCTGACCTAAAACCAGCCAGGGCAACAGGGAAAATAACATGTTTGGACTTGTATTTTAGGACTACAAGTAGTTGCCTCAGGAAGGCAAGAATAAACTCAAGTCACCAAAGTGGACACCGGTTCTAGTTAGAGCAAGAAACAATAGCGGCTTGATCTAGGGTGGCTGTTTGTGGCGATGGGAAAGTAATAGATGAATTTGATACTTACTTTGAAGATACAGTCAGCCTAGTAGTAGCAAAAAATGTAGACAGTGAGTAGAAGGAAGAGTCAAGTGATACATCTTTGACTGCATGTTAATGTGTATGGGTGTTGGAGGTTTTTTAATTGCCGTTCTTGGTGGAGTGAGCAATGGCTTAGTAGTTAAGAGCACTTACTAGTCTTGCAGAGGATGTAGGTGTGGTTCCTAGCAAGTCCTGGCAGCTCACGTTAATCTGTAACTCTGTATCCAGTGATCTGGCACTCTCTCTGGCCTCCAGAGGCACCACACGATGGGATACACATCCGTACAGGTAAGCAAAACACTGCACACATAAAGTAAAAGAAATAATTATTAAAATCGCCACTGTTATTAGCATTTACAGATTTTAAATGCACAAATAATATACTTCAACTCAAATGTTGGACTCCAGAACTTTTTTTGGAAGTAATTATCCTGTTAATATTTCCTAACGCTTTAAGGAGGATATCTTGAGCTAAGGTTATCTTGTCTAGCACAGTGATTAACACCATAGGCTCTCTGTGGAGATTTGTTGAGTGAATTATACTCACTGAGAAAAAAGTACACTTTCCACCATCAGACTTGGACAAAATGATCCCTGTGGCATATAAACAGCCTCTCATTTAAGTTGACCGTGGAAGATTTGTAAGACAGGTAGGCTATCCCAAAGTAGTCAAGCAGATTTGATTTAAACCTGTAGCCCAAATTAACATTGAGAAGGTACTTTATGGGATTACTACAAAGACATGAATTGCAGACCTAAGCTATCTGAGTGCCAGGATGTTGCCATAATAAATTAGTGTCATGGACAAAACATCGACATAAGTGAGACCTAGAAAATATAGTTTTCTGTTGACTCTGATGTGTATAATACTATTTTGGGGTTAGGTACTAGTTTTAGAAACTTCTATTTCCAGCCTGGAGTAGTGTCTCACACCTTTAATCCCAGCACCTTGGGCAAGCAGATGCAGGGGGATCCCTGTGTGTTTGAGGCCAGCCTAGTCTACAAAGTGAGTCCAGGACAGCCAGGTGTATTCCACAGAGAAACCCTGTCTGGAAAACAAACAAACAAACAAACAAACAAAAACAAACCCCCCACATCTGTATGTATATAAAGTACAGTACTTAACAGGCTTGATGACTCTGCTTCTCCCTTCTTGGTCCTCTTTATCACGGGGCTTTGGCCAGCAGACTTGGTGGAAGTTGTGTTTTGACCCTGAGCTTGGGCATTATGACAAATAGATGATGTGTAATCATGGAGAAGAGATGGAAGCCGTCCTGGCAGGGACACTGTCGATTAACCAGCTCCTCGGCAGCTGGCCATAACGCAAGTGAGCTCAGCCTAAATTGTTGACCCATAAAAATCAGTTGTTACTCTACACTCTGATTTGGTAGTATTACAGCATAACGATAAGAACTGATGAAGTTGGGATCCATGCCGGATGCAATTAAGTAACAGAAGAAAAGAAGTTTTAGGATGCTATATTCATTAATCGCCATGTTATTTTGTTAAAACAGGACCTCCTATAAGCCAAGCTGGGCTTGACTTTTTTTTTTTATTTGTGAAGAATGAAATCGTGTTATTTGTAGGGAAATGTGTGTAAATGGAGACAATCACAAGTGAATTAAGCCAGTCTTAAAAAACATACTGTATATTTTCTCTCATTTGTGATTCTTAGGCTTTATATAGATAAGCATAACCATGAATGCATATATGACATGAAAGTAGAAGCAAAACTGTCTAGAGGGACAAAAGAGTCCATGGGGAGAAGGGGGGTGTTAAGGGATGTAGGAGAATATTGTGGTTCAAATAAGAATAACCCCCATATGCTTATACATTTGAATATTTAGTTGTCAGGGAGTGGAACTAGTTGAAACAGATCAGGAGGTGTGGTCTTTTTTGAGGAGATGGACTTTGAGGTTTCAAAGTCACAAGCCAGGCCCAGTGTCTCTGTCTTCCTACTGCCTGGTGGATCCTGATGCAGAATCCTTATCCACTTTTCCAGCAGCGGGTCTGCTGCTTGTCACCATGCTTCCTGCCATAAATGATGATGAACCAAAAACCTCCGAAGCTACAAACCAGCCACAATTAAATGCTTTCTTTTAAGAGTCGCTATGGTCACAGTAGCCCTTCACAGCAATAGAAGGCTAAAATAGGGTATACGGTGGAATATGCCTAATATACAATGAATACAATGACAGCTTAAATTTGGGAGTTGGGGATTTAGCTCAGTGGTAGCGACTAGCTGAGCCAGCTCGAGGCCCTGGGTTCCATCCTCAGCTCAAAAAGGTAAAGGAAAAGAAAGCCTAGAATTTTAAAGGTTTGCTAAGAATTTGTAATCAGAGTTTCAAAAGCACTTAATTTTTTTTTTAAGTTGCACAGTTTTAATGGATAATTTGATTGGTCTTTTGTTAGCATAAACAAATATTTGTGTTTCAGTTAACTAGTAGCAAGTTTACTTTGGAGGGCCTCTCTGTGAGTCCCCCCAAAAGAATACCAGCTGTTGCTGTTGATCTTGGTTACCGGACAGAATTATAGAAGACCGTGTTGTTGATGAGGCTGCATGCTTTGGTTGCTGTACGCAGAGAAATCAAGGTAGAGCTGAACCATAAGCTTCCTCCCTGCTGGCTGGTTTTGATAGTTCCAGAGGTGTTATGCAGCCTGCTGGGGGAGATACAGCAGTGAAGGGCTCTCACCGCTGTGAATCCTGGACGTTATAATATTGACCTGCTGAACAAGATATGTTTATTGGGGCAATACTGACATGAATGTTATGGTGACAACCAGCAACTCTTTTTGTTGAATTTGAGGCCTGCTCCATGAGAGAGAATTCATATCTCCTTTAAAAAACGAACCAGCAGCAAAACACTGTGCTTGTATAAGTCATACACCCTCATGGGAGCTTACTGTTGTTTGGCTAAATGGAGAGATTGTCAGATTATCTTTTAAATATTTTTATTTATACCCATAGATTAGTACTGTTCTCAGTCTTGGTCAGAGATGTTTCTACAGTCAATGCAGAGACTCATAACTGGTCAGAATTCTGAGAATAAGTGACTTCTGAACGCTTAGCTATAAACGGAACATCTCTATGATGCCCACCACCACCAAAGGTTCAGTGTGAATCTTAGGAGAAGAGACAAGAAGAATGAGAACTGGAGGGTGGGGAGGCGTATTGTGAAGCAGTGTCTTCTGGACATGACATGGCTGCTGCCTTCATGAAGTTACTGCCGCCGTGTTCACCTCCACAAGACTTGCAAAAGAGTGAACTTGCCCGCGTTCTGTCATGGATGGGAGAAGGCCTCGAGGAGCCGTTGGCAGTTAATGAAGAGGAGGAAGCTGGGGGAAGAGGAGCCATTTTCTTCAGTAATGTATTCACTGATCGGTTGCTCTGCTCCAGTAAAAAACCTTCTGCCCATGCACATGCAGTCATTCCTAATTCACCCCTAACTCTGTGAGCTCCTCCACCACAAAAAATACACGAAGAAGAGAGAGGTCAGTGGGAATACGAAAGGGTGGTGGAGCTGAGTACAATGAAGATACATTATATACATGTCTGGAATCAAAGAGTTAATTTTAAACATTAAAAAGAAATAAAGGTACTCAAATATTTTATTTTTTAATTGAAATTTTTTTTCTTTACATAATATATCCTGATTATGGCTTCCCCTCCCTCTACTCCTGGTTCCTTCCCACTTCCACTCCCATCTAGATCCTCTCCTTTCTGTTTTACTAGAAAACAAATGGGCTTCTAGGGAATAAGAATAAAATAAAATAAGATAGGCTGGGTGTGGTGGCGCACACCTTTAATCCCAGCACTTGGAAGACAGAAGCAGGAGGATCTCAGTAGCCAGCCTGGTCTACAAGTCGAGACCAGGACATCCAGGGCTCTGTTAGTTATACAGAAAAACCCTGTCTCAAAAAAAAACCATGATGATGATGTAATAATAATAATAATAAACAGTAAAACCAAAACTAATCTAGATGTTTTAGTTTTACTGTTCGTAGAATTTTATTATATTGATCTAATTTTCTATTAAAAGTAATTGGTTGAGCTTAAATTTAGGCCTCATATTTTATTATTTTAAATACTCCAAAATTGAGTATAAGAATAAAATATCAGTTATTTTGTTCTGGATTTTTAATTAATTTGGAGAGGGTGTGTTAAAATACATGCTGAAAGCTGTTGAAATAAAGCTGTATTAGAAACTGGCTGAAGAGTTTTAAATTTTCAAGATAAAATTATGTAGTAGATTATGTTGTAGATTGTGAGCAGTTGTCAACCTAAAACCATACAATTTCTACTTTAGAAATTGTACTTAAAAAAAAAAAAGAATCATCTTGAAATATCTTTGTAAAGAAATTAAGTGTGTGAGGGCAGGACTAATATATATTAGTGTTTTGTTTTTGTTTTTTTGTTTTGTTTTGTTTTGTTTTAAGGGAGATTTAAAGACAGTTCCTCCATTTTCCCATTTCTGATGCAGAGTACCAGCCTTCCAGGCTCAAACCTTCCTTATTGTGTACTGTATGAGTCCCTTCTCTTCTAGCGGCCGGATGTTTAAACCCATTCCTTATCAATTTATTAGTGATAAAAATACAAATGCCCCTAGAAGAGCCTTATATCCAGTCTTCCTTTATTTTATCCTGACTTAATACAATTAGTTATTTTATTCTTTGGCTTTTAGTTTTTATTATATACTTAACTTGAATTGGTGGTTCTTTTTGCCATGTTGTTATTTCATAAATAATGTAGCCAATAAAAGTTAGTTTCAAATAGAGTTTTTACCATGACAGACATGTATAAATTGAACTTAGCGTTCTGAATAGGTAAAACTGTCAAGATGATATTTTTAAATTCATTGTTACCATTCTAATACCGAATAGTTTTTTTAAAAATTGCTAAAGCCATGCTTATTTTTGAGCCCTTTAAAGAAAGATGTTTTCCAAAGTGTCTGTGCCCTTATGAATAATGGTATTTATTCGCTTAGCTGGCCATGGCCCAATATTAGGCTCTACTGGGTACCATCTGGTATCAGCAGGAATTGATATTTGAAGACCCTTATCAAGTGCCAGAGGAACCGAAGATGTGGAGAGAGCCTTGTGATGACACTGCACTTCGCTGATAGCTGTCCTGTCCTTGGGATCTGGCCGTGTCCTGTGTCTGTCCCAGTATCGGTGGTTCTCATCTTCATGCAGCTCTGCCAAGTACTGTGACAAGATTACATGGAGCCTGATCTAGCATCCTCAGTCATTCATATTCTGTCCATCTATGCCTGCTTCCGTCTATCCATCTTTGTCTGTCTCTGTCTCTCTTTCTGTGTGTTTGTGTGTCTGTCTATTACTAATTAAGACAGGGACTCTCAATCAAACTTAGACCTCACTTGTATGGCTAGTGCTTGCTAAGAATATCCTATGTCCCTGTCTTCTGAAGCTGGGGTTATAAGTAGGTAGCCATGTTCCATCACCCAGCGTTTATGTGTGTTCTGGGGATCCAAGCACTAGTTCTCAGGGTGACAAGCACTTGGTTAATTACTGAACCATCTCCCTGGCCTGAAATTGAAATTAGATGAGATAAAACTTCATAATAAAGCATGGTTGGCCTTGTTTGGGTGGTCAGAGTGCTAATGTCCAATGTCAAGTGTTAACAAGGAGGGCCTCAGAGTTGCTGAGGTGCTGGTAGGGATATAACTGGGTCCAGCACTTTGGGAAACCGGCAGTTTTTACTAACGCTGTCATATGCATGCATGTTCAAGCACCGTGGTTTACTGTGTCGCTCCTCATCCTGCGCTGATTCCACAAGCACACTCTAAATCAAACATTCGTCACCTTACTCTTCTAAAGATTGTTTTTCCTTGGAAACTAAAGTGTATAATCTGTCGTTTCAGAACATTTTTGTTCTTTCCTTTTCTTACCGCTTCTGTGTTTCTTTCAGATGAGTTTCTGTGCTTTACCTTTCTTAAACTTAATTTAAAATATCTTCACCTCTGCCATTTTACCTCTCCTGAACCATCAGTGCTGTCCCTTGGAGCTCTTTGCAGTGCTATAAGTAGCCCATACAAGTAGCAGCCATAAGCCACACGTGGCCACTGAGCGTCTTTAGTGGGATTAATATGACTGTGGAGTGGGGTTTAATCTTGGTTCAGCCACCTGTGGCCGATACTTAATATTTTGAATAGCATGTGTCTATTTAATATTCTCCTTAACCTCTTACTTGTTTTGATTTCATTGTCTGACCGGCTATAAACTTTAGCCAAATGTTACTGTTGACTGTTCTTAAAGTTGATCTTCCTATCTCCATTTCTGTTGATGTCTAAGCCTTAATTTTGCGTGTAATCTGCAGCTATTTGTTGAAAAGAGTCGTCATCTGAGAATTGGGAATCATTATTTGCAACCTCAAAATACCATCGGAAGTGCTGTAGGATACTGTGAGAGATGGGAGGCTGCTTTGTCAGACATACTAACTGGATTTACAATAGCAGCAGGTTATGAACAGAAGAAGCAGGATATACAAAATGTGGAAACCTAAGATCTGATCTCAGCTTTGTTGCATCATTTTTGAACTGACAAGTTTCTTGTCTTGCTTTTAATGTTTCTTACTGTCTTGAAAGTGATAGGCTTTTCTCAACTATTAACAGTGAGGATTATAGTTGGTAGTGGTTTTCTTTGGAAGTGTCCAAGAAGAGAAAATACATATAGAAATGCACAGGTTTGAAATGAAAAAAACACTATTCTGTGTAGTAAAATGCCAAGATGACAAGTTATGCCATGAACTTATAATAGAAAGGAAAATAGTAAAAGGGTTTCTTTATAGGATTGAATAAAACTAAGAAATAGAAAACCATATTGAAGTGATTATGTATTCCCAGTAATTAGCAAGTCCAGGAATAATAATTAGGAGAAAGTCAATCTGATGTAATGAAATGAAGTGAACAGTGCATTGGAATTTGTAAGAGATCACCGTCATTATTATTTATACACATTCAAGTTAGAAAGGCTATTTATATCTGCATGCTCTAACTTGTACCTTTAGACCCTAACATAAGCACAGGTGACCTTTTGCTTTCAAGAGATCTGGCAGTAATTCTCCTGTGATTCACCTGATTGTCTGAGTCAGCCAGCAGAACAAGCCTTTTGTTTTTATCACTCACAAATGCTCACTCCTTGAATACTTCTTATTTGACCTATTTCTCTAGCCTTCCCAAATCACTACTGTATTCTTGAGAACTTCCTACCTCTGTGACCAGCAAATATCCCATCTCTAAATTTTAGCCTTCTGTCTCCTTGTCATAACTGAAACTTGTCCTCAAGCTCCATTTTATCTCTGCCCTCTTAGGCGAATGCTGAGGGTGTGCTTGATTACATCTCACCTGCGCTGTGTGGGGAAGCCGTTCTTGCCCCTCAATGCTGTATCCACACATTTCCTCATTTAACAGAAAGAAGGCAGAGAGGCTCCGGGTGCTGCCTGCCAGCGTGCACGGTGCTAAGACGTTAGCAGTGGTGTGTGTTCCTTTCCTACCGTGCAGCACGGACTGCTCTAAAATCTGTGCCTGTGATAACCGTCTGAGCTGCCATTTCAAATACCTTGAGGTAGATAATGTTCTAGTCATTGTAAAGGTAAGAAATTGTGGCACAAAGAAGTTAGCGAGCTGAGAAAATTAGGAAAATGCCGTCATGTGAGAACTACAAATTGTATTTTCCTATGAGACATATTTTGAAAATAAGTATTTCAGAGGTCTTGAGTTTATCACATTTAAGCCAATAGAAACTTGCCCATGGTGAAAGCTTGTCCCAGTGTTAATTGTTACAAAAAAAAATTAAAAGTCATAAAAATGTCCAACACTGGAGGAAAGTTAAATTACGACATATCCTACAGACTGTCATGTAGGAATTAAAATGTGTTTTTCCAAGTGTTTGGGAAGCAAATGAGAATATAAATTTGAGGAAAATGGAAGATTATTTGTCAGTTAAAAGAGACGCTTTGGTGTGTGCAGTGTGTGTGTGTGTGTGTGTGTGTGTGTGTGCCTCACTGGTGTGTGCACTTTGTGTGTGTGTGTGTGTGTGTGTGTGTGTGTGTGTGTGTGTGTGTATGTAGTCAGGGCCTCAGGTGCCAGTCCTCACCTCCCACGTGACCCAGGACCATGTCTGTAGCTGTCCAGCAAGCTTCTGGGTGTCTCCTGCCTCTGCCTCCCGTCTTATGTGAGGAGCGCTGGGATCGCAGAGACAGCAGCTCTGCATTGTGTCTGGAGGTCGGAATTCGGGTCCCCACACCTCCGCAGCAAATGCTTCTCCCCACTAAGCCACCGCCACAGCCTGGACCACTTAAGGGTTGTCAGAGACTTGGCAGCACTAATGTCACCAGTTCCGGAAAGTTACCTGATGGATATTTTGTACAAACTCAATATGGTGAGACCAAAAGTAAAAAGATTCCAGTATTCCTAACTGACTATTGTGTGATAGAGCTGCCTCCACCCCAGGGAAAAGCAGGGCCTGTGATTTTGAGTTTCCTTAAAAGAGACATGGAAGATAAGACAGCTAGCCAATATCTAGAAATACAGATCAAGACAAAGAGGAGATCTGGCCCGCAAATGGCAAACGGGTTGGAGCAGGTGTGAATTTTTCATATCTTGGCAGAAGTCATGTGCAAGGAGTTTGTGGGCGGGCCTGTTCTGTGCTATCAACGATGTACTTTGGTACTTTTTGAAATTACATGTTCTTCCATTTTTGTTAGGAAAAAAGAAAAATTATGTTTCTTCTGTTCAGTAAAATTTTACTTATTCTCTGAATAAAGAATTAGAAAACGTTTCTGTAGAGTTTGCATTGTATGATTCAACTTACTATTAAAGAACAAATGGAGTGTGGTTAGAAGAACACAGAGAAGCAGATTGTGTCCCCAGCCCTTCATCTTCAGCAGCCAGCGCCCCTCTGAGCACATGGCTTAGCCTGGCCTACAACAGTTCCTACCCGGAGCATCTCTGTAGATGTTTAAGAGTTCCTGCTTCATTTACTGTTTTGTTTTAATTTTTATTTCAGAAGGAGTATTGAGAGCACACTGAATCCTTTGGAGGGCTGCATGTCGAATGACTTTAGTATGTGTCTTTATGGTTTTGTTATCATAGCCTTGGTGGCAAGTGGTCTAACTTGAATCTTTCAGTTTACTGATGCTAGTGAGGCAAGCTTTGATATAAATATTTTCACACTGTAAGGCTAGTAGCAAGTGGGTATTGTGTAAATCAGATTTCTCCAGAGAAATGACTGCGCCCAGAAATGGCTGACGTAGCAAAGGGAAGTGTCATTTTGGAGCAGTTGGTATGGGCAGGCAGTGCTTATGGGAGCGTTCGAGAACCTCGCAGCGAATGATACTATTTATAGTTTTCTGTGAAGTTACATAGGTATATTTTGTTTTCATGGTTGTATAAGAGGTACAAGGATCTTATGCGTGCATGTGTGTAGGTAATATCCAATGTTAGTATCAGAAGTCTGAAAGTGTTTTTCCTCTCCAAAACGTGATAATACAGTACTTTTTTTTTTTTTAACAGTTAATATAAACTTAAAACCTTTTCTACCCCGGGGCTGATAAGATTGCTCAGGGGGTAAATAAACTTGCCGCCAAGCCTGACAACCTGAGCTCAGTACCAGAATACACGCTGTAGGAGGAGAGAGCTAAGCCCCCAAGTTGTCTTCTGGCCGCCCCAGATGTGCCACATGCATAAATAAATACTCAAATGGGAAAAAGTCCTGTGTCCCGCCCACAAGCTCGGTGACCGGGGTTTGGTTCCCGGAACCCACATAAAGATGAGAGAGAGAACAAACATTACAGGGTTGTTCCCTGACCTTCACAAATGCATTCTGGCATGCATACCATACCAACACAATACTAGAAAATATTGTTTAGGCTCTTAAAAATTCCCAATCCTGTATGTCACTGTACTGTTACCCTTAGAATAGTCAAAGAAGTCCTATAAACTGCATTTTGAATAGCCTATTTTAAAAAGAAATTTTAAAAATTTATCTCACTGTGACTGTTTAGTTCCACAGACTAGTATGGATAATGCCATTGACATGGTCACCATACATTCTGTTTCCTCAGACATGGAAGAGTGAGATCGGAACAGTCAAGAAGTAAATGAGTCATTGATAGTGCAGATACTCCTTCAGCCAAGCTGTCTTCTGCAGAAAGAAGGCATCACTCGTGTGCATGGGTTGGTTGGGTAGCAGTGCAAGTTGAAGAGCTAGGAATATTGTTTACCTTGGCTGTGTTGTCCACAGGAGAACTGGATTACGGGACATATATGGGGTACAGGAATCTTATACAACAGAGCAGCTATATGGATCTAAGCTTTCTCCTTTGGGTCTGAAATAAGTAAACTACGCATGTCATATAGGAGAGGAAGAACAAAACCACTAAATATCTCACCTCAATTGATTTTCACCTTAAAACATGCCACTTTTCCATTGGTTCCTTCTCCAAACATCATTAAATTACTATCCCAGAAGGTTATTTTCCCAACTGTTCATGAATCTCTTTAGTTTCACAGATTTTATGGATCCGAATAATGTATTGATATAATTGCTGTCCTTCAGAAATTATTTGGGTTTGGACTGACTGTAGAAGGTTTCTTACACCCAGAATTTGGATCTCCCTCCTAATCATCATTCCTCTTTTATTCTACCCGTAGGATATACTTTAAGTTGATACCACTCTCATCACTTTCTGGTGACTACCATCTGTATCAAATTCCAACTGGTCTACCTCCACTTCAAAATTTCCTGCTGCCCAAGTCTCTATAGAGAGCATGATCAACCAAGGTCAGACTGACTGCTCAGTCCTGATTTTAGTTTGCAGTTCCTTCAAAGAATTTATTAAGTAGCATTGAACATCTTCAGCATGACGTTCAGGGTCACATTTGATTCAACCTTCTAATACTTCCCATACTTCTGGTCCATTCTACCCTTGCTGGTCTTTGTTCACTGTCTGCCAAGTGCTTGAAGCCCACAAAGCACTTCCCAGTTCTGGGCCTCTTGTGTGTTTGATACACCTGAGTTAAAAATAAATAAATAAATAAATAAATAAATAAGCACAGAGACTTCAATTCCCTCAACTTGGCTAACTCTTGCTAATCGGCCTGGTCTCATTAAGCTTATTTCCTTAAGAAGTTAGAGCCTACCTAGTTAGGCACTAGATCCTAGTCAATTGGAAGAGACTGCCTGCCCCCATCAGGGGATAGAACAGTAATGGAATCATTGGTGTTCAGTAAACTGCGTAGTTGGATGGCCATGTGAGTGCTGTGGCTGCACTCAGTCCATAAACACTGCTCTTCAGACAGGGCTAATCTCAAAAGAACTGTGTAGCCCAGGCTAATCTCAAAGAACCCACTGTGTCACTGAGTAATCCACCTGCCTTACCTTTTTAATGCAGGGGTTACAGTGTGAGATACCGCAAATGGCTAAAGATGCTGCTTTTCAGTGTAGAGTGTTTCATCTTGTTTTTCAGGTGATTTAATCTGAACTGGTGGGGTAGACATCTCAAATTTCAAAGTAGCATCTCTTAAACTACTGAAAATAACATTACTGTAACAATATGGTTTTATAATAGATTTGTAATGTTTCAGTACTGCTTTATTAATCTAAGAAATACATGTGTTCTTGAAGAATAACATGGAATCACATAATAAACTTGTATCTGTAAGATCGGATTACTGCTGTTCTGTACTCTCTACTCTTCCTGAGTTGGTTGGTACTGTCAATGTTACAGTTGCTGGGTATCTTATTTCATTTGCTTTTACTTTATTTCATTTAACAATTTATTCTTTCCAGTTTCAACACATCAAAATGTAACATCATGTATTGTCACATGAGGTACAAAATACCCTTTTTTTTTTTCTTTTTAAAGAAAGCATTATTCTTGGGACAAATTCTTTAAGCAGAGGCCAGGGCATCTCAAAGCAATCTGGTACCTGGAGTTATTCAGCATGAATCATAATTCTTTAGATTATGAATTGATTTTTTTTTATCTTGAATGCAGAATTCTAAAGATCCATGAATAGGAAGTAGTTTACTATAAGCAACAAAGAGGAAACTTGTTATTTTTATATAATCCTGAAATGGTTTGGCACAAGCTTTTTTTTTTTTAATTACATTTTTAAGCTCTTTTTTTTTTTCTTTCAGTCTTTCCTTTACAATAATGAAAGTTTAGAATATGAACACTAGAGAGTTGGGAAGCAAGCTAAAAAATCCTGTGCTGGTACTCTTTTAAACAGTATATTTTATAATATACCTTATAATAATTTACTGTTTAGAGGCCTGTGATTTTTACATAATTGAATTTGTGATTCAAAGTTATATTTATATATTTTGGGTATATGTAATTCTTACTTCATGAATTCTTTTCTCAAAACTTATATGTTTCCTTAATCAGTTTAGCCCTTCATAACTGTAAAGCATCTTGTTATTTGTACTATATTTTAAGAAAGCTATTTTCATGGAGAATTTCTCTAAACACTTCCATGTTCAGATTATTTAAATAGTTTATTGCATGTAATTAAATCAGTTCTAATCTTAAGGAAATAGGACATTTCTAGTGGTTTCTTAGTCGGGGAGATGGCTCAGTAGACAGTGATGGCTGCATAGGTGAGAAGACCTGGGTTCAGATGTGAACACATAATGCTGCCCGCCTGTAACCTTAGTGCTGAGAGTAGAGATGGGCAGAGCTGGGGGCTCCTGAGCCAGCATTCTATCTGCAGCAGCGAGTTCCAGGTCAGCGTGCATCTCTATGGCAAAAATCTCATTAATAACAGTAATGGCAAGGGGAAGAGCAATGGAGGAAGATACCCAAAGTTGACCTCTGGCCTGTACATGCACACATAGGCCAGTGCACCGAACACACACATACACACCACATACACACACACAAACACAAGTTTTCTGTGTCAAAATTTCTTATTTAAAGTACTGGAACACTTTAGTTGAATAATTATTTCATAGTAATTTGTCATCACATTGTAGATCATTAGGTGAATAAATATCCAGTAGTCTTGGGGAAATGGAAAATTGTTTTTTAAACTGAGAAACAATTTGAAATGATCATAGACTATTTGACATGCATCCTAAGACTTATATAATTGCTTTAGCAAGTTGTATTAGATACTTTTCTCATTGCTCTGACAAGGGATTGGCCAGAGTAACATAGGGAAGTTTTGTTCGTTTTGCCTTGTTTTCTGGCACGTTTGTTTGGCTGACGGGGAAGGGATGACGGAGCAGTTTTGTGGCTGCAGGGACGTGAGGTGGATATCTTCACTTGGCAGCTAGACTAAGAAGCAAAGAGGACAGGACAAGTCAGGCTGTATCCCTCTAGGTCCTGCACTTAATAGACCCACCTCTGCCAACAGGGCCTGTCCTGATGTTCCGCAGCCTCCCAAATACTGTCACCAGCTGGGGATCCTTTAAATACAGGGCTGTGTGGTGGACATTTTGCATTTAAACTAAAACATGGTTATTGGTTATAATTATCTGATCGTCTTTAAGCTGTGGGGGTTTGTGCATTATTTACATGGACTCCTTTAAACATTTTAAATACTTTTTTATAGGTTAGTTTTTTTTTTTTGAGTTCTGAAAAGGAGAGTTTGTATAACTTGTTTTTGTGATTTTTTTTCTATAGTTTCAACATCATTGTAGAATCTGATCTTGGGATATTTTGATACTCGTGTGATGCTTTATGCTTTTATACATAGGTGGCCTCATTAAAAATCAACAGAAAATACACTTAAAAGAACTTAGAAAATTATCGATAATAGTCACCAAAATGGAGCTTTAATTTTGGTTGCTGTCAGATATTTTCTGTGATTGAATGGTTTTCAGTAGTTACATTTTCTTTGTTCTCCTAAGGGAACATTCAGTCTACTAGTTTAGTAAACCTATCATCTTCAGCATTGCTGTAGCTAATTTAAAACCCGCATCAGCATTTAGAAATATACCCACTAAAAACGGGATATATTATTATTATTATTATTATTAAAAACATTACTTAGATTTTAGCCAAAATTCTTATCTTAAGAATTATTTTAAGAATTGGTCTGGTTAGGTGATACATTGTTAAGTTTGCATCAGTAATATATAATTAAATTGTTAAGAACAGTGGATAAAATATATATATATATTTACATATATATGTAAAAAAAACCTGAGAATTGATTTAGGTTTTTATATCTCGACGACTCAATTATTTTTAGAACCATTTGGATTATATAACAGTTGGGAAGTAGGGGTTGCTATGGTAATGTCTTTGACCTAGGGGAACAGAGTAACAATTTCAGAAATGAGTTGTTTTATGTTATAGCACAATATAATTTGGCTTTCTTGTTAAAAAGTTTCCTTCAGAATCAAGTTAAACATTGATAGTTTAAAAACCTTATTTGTAATTGGCTCATTCTGGACAACTTTGTATTGCTTTTAAATAAAATGTCATTTGCAGTATATTAAAAAAACAATGAAGTAAATTTGATTTCCTGTTTGCTTGGTAATTAATTTATATGTTTTAATGAGTACTTTTAATCTGATAAAAGGTGCTATGTTAAAAGTGGTAAAGGGGTCTTTAAAACTAGGAATCTGACACTTTCATATAATTTTTTAATCGCTGAGATTTTGATAGCTGAATTAGGTAGGTGGTCATTGTGTTTAAGACAGGGAAATGAAAAATGAGTGTGGTGTGACAACTGAAGTAAAGGGAAGAGGGAAGGACAGAGTTTCTTTCAGGTGCCTCTGTGGTATGCGTGAAGGCTCTTATAAACACACTGCAAGCCTTGTTTTGTTTTGTTGGTTTTGTGATCACAATAATGCTTGAAACTACTTTGTAAGTGTTTCCAGCAAAGGTGTATGTTTGCTGTACTGTTGCCTCTGGGCTCAAGTTCAGAGATGGCAGAAAAATCAAGTCACTAGCAGTACAGGAAACCAGCAAATGTTGATTTTGCAGTGCAACTGTAGGACATAATTTTTCTCAATATGACCCTTTTCTATGCAGATGAAGAACCCTCAACTCCTTCAGTCATGATTTGTTGCTTTAGAAAGGTATATGTGTCTGCCTTCCTGGTGACCGAAAGAGTTGTATTGGTTTTGCCCTTGTATGTCATGACTGCTTTTTCTTCCACTTACATGTTGATCAGCTGTGCGTCATCTGATCGCCACCTATTTAGATATTAGAAATACAGACTGAATAAGACAAAATTTTGGTTCTCTCAGAATTTTCACTTAAGTCTAAATATGTAAACAAGTCCAACAGGAAAGCATAAACGTGGTAGAATTCTGTTAAATGTAAACATGGGTCAAAGTTGAGCACACCAAAGGTAAATGGGTACATCTTCCCCAGGTTCAGTGAGGTTTTGGAGGAGGGAGCTAAGGGCAGTCCCAGCAGTATTCCTGTGAGGATAAGAAAAGGAAAGGCCTTCCGGGCAGAGCAGCATGTGAAACAGGATCAGAGTGTAAGGACTATAGCAAGGGGAGGGTCTAGGAGGAGGAGAGTTGGGGCCTCAGTCCTGAACACACACACACACACACACACACACCCTTTGGAGACTACAGGAAACACAGATACACCATTGATCGTAAACTGTGGTAGAAATTAAACTGTTTCATTTTGATGTTTTAATGTTCCTTGGGATTTTTGTGGGTTTTGTTTGTGTGTTTGTTTCCTCCAAAGCAGTATCTGAAGGCAAGATGTCTCAGCAGCTTTGCTACAAGCCTGGAGACCCGAGTTGATCCCTGTAGCCCTCGCCTGGGGGAGAGAATGGACTCTGAGAAGTTGCTCTCTGCTGTCCACAAGTGCACATCTGTGCCCAGACACATCAGAACACACTGTTAAAAACAACCAAACCCACTGAAAACTCTTGCTGTTTAAAACGTAGGGACATTTTTTTAAAGTAAAAAAAATTTACTGGATGGAAGTATAACTTAAAACGTTAGGAGCAGTAAGGATTTGTTCCCCATTTCTTACTGAAGATGTTGCCGAGAGCATCTTGAACAGTGTCTGCCTTGTGCAGCTTTCAATAGTGCAGTAAGCAGCGTGAGCCTCCCTCCTGTGCCTTGGCAGCCTGGCAGCTCCTTCCTGCTGCATTTGAATCAGCCTCCGACGCATTCTCTTTTCCCTCTGGGTGCAGTGCTGCAGTGCTGAGGCTTCCTTGCATGTGAAATGACTCTTCCAGCATTTGCTTCTGCAGAGCGTGCTCCCCTTGGTCACAAGCGTGCTCCTCACGCTCCTCCGTTGTGACCATCCGTTGACCTTCACAAAGTTCTTCCAGTCGCATAGGCAACTGCAGTGGCAGTCGTGACACTTCCCGTCATCTGTTCTCTTATTCCGCTTAGATATTTGAATTTCACTGTCAGCAGCATCTTCTTCTGCTCCTTTTTTGCTGCTCTTTCGTCTTTGTCAGCTCCCCTTTTCAGCGACCTGTTTTTAAAATTCTGCGTGGGGCTAGGATGGCATGCAAGACGGCATCCCAGCTAAAAGCTTTGCTGTCTGTGGTTGACTTAACACACACAGTGCAATGAGTTAACTGATGACGGTTGTCGTACTGGTCGTGGTGCCCATCTCATAGTAACAGTGATCTGTGACCCAGGCTGCTAGGAGTGACACTTGAGTTTATACATTCATAATTAATATTCTGTGGTCAATGAGACTTGAACCACGGTGTTGGGAGGCTTGTGGTGTTTGCCCAACCCTTGCTTGCTGAATTTATGTACATGGGAATCACCCAAATGAGGGTGACTGAAATTTAAAGAAGCAGAACATTTGGTAATTAAAAATTTGATGGATTTGGGGTGTTGCACTGTTGAGCACACAGCTGGTGTATGTAGAAATATAAATCTGATACTGCTTCCCCAGCCTTTTTAGACTTCCTTAGCGAGGATCTCTTAACAGCAGTTACACAGTACCAATCTGTACACGTGGTAAATAACAATAGTGTGAATTTCCCAGGGGCCAGTGCTACAGAAAATGAGTTTAAAAGAATGGTATAGTTGTATTAATTTCAAAGAAGTAGTTAACGAGTTTGGGTCAAGCGGCTCTGTTTTGTTGTGTTCCTACAGAATATAACTTTACTCTCCAGTGTGCCATTCTCTGTTGCCGTTGAATAACACGAACGTCTCTCTTTCTGCTCCTCACAGGTGAGCTGGGATAGCGGCTGATCTCAAGATGCCACTGGTGAAAAGAAACATCGACCCTCGGCACTTGTGCCATACAGCACTGCCCAGGGGCATTAAGAACGAACTGGAATGTGTGACCAACATTTCCCTGGCAAATATAATTAGACAGCTGAGCAGCCTAAGTAAGCACTTGCATCAGTTTGAATATTGCAAACCGGAATTTGCTTTAGAGGTAGCGGTGTTAAGAAAATGCCCTTGTTATTAATTGAGGAGGTATTATAATGTTATCATGAAATTTAGTCACTTTAAGTAAAATCAATGAGTTACAGAAGGAATTTCTTCTTCCTATTAAGGAAATAACAGAATCTCTCAACAGTGATTAGAATTGTTGGCGCTAACGTGAAAATGTTTTTGACGATTCAACTGTTTGTATTTGGGGACTGTGGAATCTGCTTTTTCGTATTAACAAAGGTGTAGAGAGCAAGGTAAGGCCAGCACTAGTGATAGGATTGGCTAGTAATGTGAGTTCTGTATAACGTCAGATATGGGATCAAGAGTCTGAAATACACCATGATGTGAAAGCAGCAAGAAAACTCAGCTTTTGGCAGGCAGAATTGGCTGTAGAAAAAGTACAGGGGTCCTAGAGAGATGGCTTAGTGAGTCAGAGTGCTTGCTGTGCCACCATGGTACATGAGTTCAAATCCCCAGTACCCACATAAAAAGCCAGGCATGTCTACATGTGCCTCTGTCTCCAGTACTGGGGAACAGAGATAGGCAGATGCCAACTGCTTACTGGCCAGGCACCTTAGCTGAAACAGCGAGGTTCCAGTTCAGTGAGAGAGCCTGTCTCACGTGCAAAACACATATATGCACACGTGTGCATGCACACTCACACCCATACACATATGCATGCTCATACACATAGTCCACAGTGCTGGGCACAGAGGGTTGCAGGAATTACACAGATTATTTCCTGTTATTAACGTTTTATTTAAAAAAGAAACCCAGTGTGTCTTTTAATGGAAAGGATGAGCTTTTTACTCAGATATCTATATTCTATTTTAAATATGAATTAGGTGTTCTTGACTAGGTACATTCCCTGGGTGGTACTAGGGAATCATCATCAAAAAGGGTTTGGCTCCTTTCCTCTTCTGTCAACTCATGTCTCCTCCTGTTACTCATTAGGATTAACTCTAGATCCCCCCCCCATACCAGAATTTACAGATAATCAAGTCCTTTAGATAATAAGGTGGTGAATTTTCACATTTGCCCATTAACCATCCAAGGTTACTCATAACACTTAGTAAACTCCATGTAAGTAATTATTAGCTGGACCACTTACAGGAAAAAATTCAGAATGTGTTCAGTACAGAAGCACTTTTTTTCAACTCTCCCTTACAGAATTGAGTGATTTACATTAAACCCACAAATACAGAACTCACTGATACAAAACTACAAGGGCTATCCCCACACTTGGCCCAAGAAATTGTTAATGTAATTCTTTTCAGTGAAAAGGCCGGGGCCTTTCCCACTATAGCTAGGGCAGCATGGGAGGGTACACAGATGACCCTCACTTTTGACGTCTCTGTGAATGTCGTAAGTTCTGGTGCCTCACACACACTAGGTGCCCTTGCTCAGCAGCCCTGACCGGCTTTTTGGTTGCTAACTCTCGGGATCACACGGTTAACCAAGAGTCTGCCTTCGCCTGCTGGCACCGCCGGCATTGTCAGAGAGCCCAGGGAAAGATCAAGATGCATACCTCCACACGTGAGTCCTGTTGAGTTGGACAACCTCATGCTTGAGTCTTCTTTGTGAGACACTCAATCCTTGCACTGCCCTTGAAATAGCTGTGAGGATAAATAAAAGGGTGCGCATGTGAAATCAGTTTAATTGTTCTCTTTATTCCTGTTGGTGGTTTTTTGTTTTTTGTTTTTTAATTGAAACCACTTGGTTTCACACAGGAAACCAATCCTAAGTTTTTCATACTAGTCAAAACAAGAGTCTTAGAATTAGCCATATTATTTAAAGATATTTTGCTGACTTTCTGTGGCCAGCCTAGTTGATTTAATGTTATAAAACTTCATATACAAATCTGTTCTATGCATATGTTAGTATAGAAGTGATATCCGTAACTTTGGGGAAACATTCTTAAATTTAAAATAAATTCTGAATCTAGTAACATACACTTTAGGCATTTATTGCCCCGTACAAAATTTAGGATTAATATGATTAGGGGGGTCAGTTTGAAATAGAGAGTGAAGACTCTTTGTGGGAGACAAAGCAGCAATGTCTCTCAGTCCATGGTCATTGTAGCGCCTAGTAACAGAAGCCCCATAAAATAAATTAAGATTAGGCTTCACTTTTGCATTCAGGCCATTTAGATAATTTCTAACCCATCCATAGAGACCGTAAATCAGAGAAAATTCCATGGATTCAGGGTGTAACAATAGTTTATTACCCTGAAATTAACCTTTCAAGTTTCCCTACCTGCCATAATTAAAAACCTAGAATTAGGTTAAACTTCAAAGGCCCCTTGGCTTTTTAAATAATCCTGCACTCTAAAGAAAAGAGCCAGACACACACAGGATAACCAGTTAACCCCTCCTAGAACCTGTTTGCTTTTACTTTAATGGTTTTGGAACACTTGATGGTTTGGTTTCTTTTTTTTTTTTTTTTTTTTTGTTTCCATATTTCATTTTTAAATTTTTTTTTCACAATTTATTCATTATATACCCCGATTGAAGCCCCCTCCCTCTACTCTCCCCAGTCCCACCATTCCACTTCCCCCCCATCCCCTTCCCTTAGTCCACCGAAAGGGGTAGTTCTCCGTCATTGCCATCTGCCCATAGCTTGTTAAGTCTCATCAGGATTGCCTGAATCCTCTTCCTCCACAGCCTGGCAAGGCCGCATCACCAGGGGTGAGTGATCAAAGAGCAGGCAACTGAGTTCATGATACAGGCAGCCCCTACTCCCCTCACATGGAGACTGAGCTGCCAATCTGCTACATCTGAGCAGGGGCTCTAGCTCATCTTTATGTATGGTCCTCAGCTGCAGTCTCTGCAGGACCCCCTGGGCTCAGATCCTTTAGCTTTGTTGATCTCCTTGTGGGACTCCTGCCCCCTCCATGTCCCTTTATCCCCACCCCTCTCTTCTTCCATAAGATTCCCTGTACTCTTCCCAAAGTTTGGCCATGAATCTCAGCATCTGCTTCTATCCCCTGTTGGATAGAGCCTTGCAGAGTTAGCCATATAATGTAGGATAGCCATCTACAGACCTAAAGAAGCTAAATACTAAGGAGGACCCTAGGGAAGATGCTTAAATCTCATTCAGAATGGCAAACAGGATAGACACCAGAAGTGGTGGAAGCGGAAACAGGATGGTTTGGTTTCCTAAACATTGATGTTTTGAAGGATTGAAGGAGCAGACACATTAGAAGAGGCATCACTGAGTTCGATTAAAATCAGTAGCTTACAGGATAGCTGAAAATGTAACCTGAAAACTGGAAAAAGACCATTTAATATTCCAAGGCGCTTTTTTTTTTTATGGCTTAAGACAGTTAATTGACTTTAATAATTAATTCCTGGTCATAAGTCCTCAAGAAAAGTTTAAGTTATAGTTTGTTTTATTTTCCACTTAGGAGTATATTTTACCATAGTTTTCATCTAAAACAGTTAAAATAATAAGGGATACACTTAGTAATTTTAAGCTACTTAGAAAACTTGGCTATCTAAAATGATTCTAAAAGTCTGGTGTTGACACTTGTAATCCCAGCATTGCTATGTGAAGTATGGATTGACTTAGGCCTTTAAAGAATAAAATGTTTTGAAAGGAAGAAGAATAGAGGCAAAAACAAACAAACAAACGAAAAACAAACAAACAAACAAAAAACCATGTGTTGATTAGGAGAGTTGAAATGACTTGACGTTGGAGCCTGGGGAAGCCTGACTGTGGAGGACAGAATGTGAGAGGAGAGGATTTGTGCTTCGTCTCATTCTATGACATTGTAGAGTCTTAACGTAAGCGTAGTTGAACTTGAGCTATGAGCACATGAGCTTCCCATTGTAACTTCATTGTTAACCTCTCTCTGGAGGGGAGGGGAGACAGATAGGAAATGTAAGGAATATAAAGAGAATGGAGGGGATGCTATCCACCAAGTTAAACTTGTGGGGGAGAGTGCCATGGACACTAAAGAACAGTAGAAAAGCTATGGGCCCTCTCTCCAGAAAAATACAAATGTATCTCTCATAGTTAGGTTTTCTGTGACTGTGATAAAACACCATGGTCATAATCGACTGCGGGGAGAAATAGTAGTTTATTTCAACTTGCAACTCTGGTGTCACACTCCATTCATCACTGAGGGAATTCAGGGTAGGAACTCAAGGCAGGAGTTGATGCAGAGGCCTTGGAGGAAGTGCTCCACATTGCTTGCTGAGTCAGCTTTCTTACAGCATCCAGAACCACCAAGCTTACGCAGACTATAAAAAGTTCCTTGTCTTAAACTGATCTCTTTTACAGATGATCTCTTTTATTCTGCTGTCTGGCTTGAAACTCAGCTCTAGCAGAATCTGTATAAATGCTGGTCCCGGGGTGAAAGCATATGCTATTTGTGTGGATGTTGACATCCTGATCTTCCCTATCCCATATCTAGGAGTTAATGTAAAGCATATGAAGTCTTTCCATCAGTCTCCCTAGACCCCGCCTGTCCTCTATTGCTGAGTAATGTTGGGTGGGGTTTAAAGTTTAAGCTAGTCCCAGATACATGCCAAATGCAACAGGACGGCACTCTGAACTGCCACAGGGCTTTTGTGAATGGGTGATTACCATTACATTACAGTTACGGTGCATTTCCTTTCTGCTTAGGTAAGTATGCTGAGGACATCTTTGGAGAATTATTCAATGAAGCACACAGTTTTTCCTTCAGAGTTAACTCACTACAAGAACGCGTGGACCGCTTGTCTGTCAGCGTTACACAGCTGGATCCTAAAGAAGAAGAGCGTAAGTTTCCTCTCTCTGTTTTTCTTTATATTGTGTTGAGGCAGAGGAGATGAGGGTGTGTTTCCGAACAGTATTGTGAATACACAATCTATCCCTGACCTTTTGTGTCCGTGCAGAAATAAATCAGTGTATTATCTCTAAGAGCTGTCAGCTTGGCCTTCTGTTTCTCCATTGAAAAAAAATCCGGATTGTGTTTTCTATTCATCTTTTAATTATTTTTTGACATAAAAACATTTTAATTAGACTCTTCATTCAGTTTTCTTTCTCCCTTTTTGTCTGACAAGTTATATGAAAAGCATCTAAAATCTTAAGGTTTGGCTGAAACTCCTTTTACTGTGCCTTTGTGTATGTTTTGCTAAACTATGACCTTGACATTTAATCAGCTGCTACTACTATTTAAATGAACATTCCCAAACAAATTGTTCTATGCTACGAATAAAACAAAAATAAGTGTTTTTTTAGTTTTTTTTAAACATACTGCTATGTAGTAATGATAAGAATTTTAGTGCTAAAAACACACTTCATGCCTCCAATCTTGCATGCTAATTATTTCTTTGTTTAAAAATGCCTTGAAATATTGATAATTCACAAATTTCTTTGCTTCTTTACTCATACAAAAAAAGAATGTAATTTTCCCTTATGTTCTATAGAACAGTCGTTTTCCATCTTCCTAATCCTGCCACCTTTTAATACGGTTCCTTGTGTTGTGGTGACCTTGACCACAAAATTATTTTGTTGCTAGTTCATCATAATTAATTCTGCTACTGTTATGAATTATAATTAAATATCTTTGGAGATGGTGTTTGCCAAAGGGGTTGTGACTACAGGCTGAGAACCACAGCTGTAGAGACTTGTTTTATGTGAATTTTTTATAACGTACTCATCAAATGTTTTGCTGAATAACATTTTTAGTATAAATTTTCAAGTTATAGATCTAAATTTAAACAATGAAAACGTTTTTAAAATATTTTAAAAGCGAAGAGTAGAATGTTAGGATGACTGTCTTGGTGACGGAACAAACTCCATTAGGCATAATATCAGTGTCTGATACCCTAATTTACAGCCTCCAGTACAATTGAGATACAGCTTTGCAAGGTCGTATTTATCTAGTTTTTGTAACTTCGGTCAGTTTCAGAACATTTTTAGCACAGCACGAAGAGGCCCCACTCTACTTTTTCCCTCTCACCCTGCCTGTGTCTTATCACTAATCCGCTGCATAAGTGGCCTCCTATCACCAGGGTGTCTTTCCCTGTGTTCTTAAGATCCATTTGTATCTATTTATATTTCCTCGATGAGTAATGATATTAAGAGTAAAGCCCTGTGTATATTTTCTTGGAGAAATATCCATTCAGTTCTTTGCTCCTTTATTTTTTATTTTTTCCTTCTATACCCCTTCTGTTTGCCCATTTTAAAATTGGATTATCTTTTCATTCTGAAGTTATAAGAGTTTTCTTAAGTTCTAGGCCCACACCCTGGTCACGTGTATATTTTTCATCTGTAGGGTTTTTTTCTCTTAGAGCTTTCCTTTAAAGTGTATTTATATATGTTAATCACATTTCATGAAATTCTTGAAATATATCTTTAATTGTTACTGTTGAGAAATACATTCGAGTCATACATGCTTTCAAATATAATTTATATCATCATTTTCTTTTTAATATTTAGTTACAAATATTTGCCAGCAGTATTATGTAAATTCAGTTTCATATATAATAAAAATTAATATTTAATTAATGCTATTACTTTTTAAATATAGCAGTTACTGATTTTCTTCCTTGACAATTTCATGCATGTATATATTACATTCTGGTTATGCTCATGCTGTTATATGCTAATAAATGACTTAATGCCATCATTAAGTTTCAAAGTAAAAGTACAGATACCAGTAAAAAGTAAAAAAGATAACTTCGTATGAGTATTTCAGAATTACATGTAACTTCCTTTATTTTTTTCTGTAGTTTTGTTTTTTTAAATATGTGAAACATGCAAAAGAATTCTGAATCTAAAAGCTGAGGAATTGTTTTGTGGAAATTTGTGATTCAATTTGAGTTTTGAAATTTAGTGGGAATTCAAAGAAAATATTGTGAACATATAATTAAAACTACAGAGGATGATAAAAGTATTTGGGATTATCTTTAAGTGGTAGCAACCATGAAACTACCAATGTAATTTAGAAAAATGTGTAAAAATGTTATAAAATGTATACATTTGTATTTAATTCAATTTTGTTTACAAGCACATTGAGCCAACATCGTCACTGTGTAATACTATTGAGGTAATGTAAGATATTTTCAAGTGGAAAGGACTTTGTCACCCTGGTCTCTTTATCAGTAAGATGTGATAGAGAGGAGTTGAAGACAGAAATGTACTTACTATTTTGCTTTTTTTTTTTCCTTTACCAAAATGGCTTTGGGCATTTGGCACCCGGCTCTGTTTTGGTTGCATAGTTTAGAGTTGATAAATAGAGTGAGAGGGTGGCAGCAATCAATCCCTATTCATTGCCCAAAACACCGGCCCCTTCCAGTAGCCTGAAAACCTTATATGGATTGTGGCAAGAATTAGCCTCAAAAACAGATCTGAGTTTTCTGTTCTGGAGGGCTGCTTTTTCAACCTGTTGTGTAGTTTATAGTTTTGGCTTTTTGTATTTAATTATAGAATAATAGTTTCTGTTTCGCTGAAAGGTTAAATGAAAATCAGTGAAAGTATCCATTACATAGAGTATTTATTCATTAAATAGCTCCCTAACCACCCTCTGGTGATAGTGAGGGGAAGCTTTTTTCTTTTCTTTTCCTAGCTCTAAATTAGAGTCTAATGTTCGTGAATGTGTTACAAGTTAGGTGTATGGCGTTGCTGAAAATGCAGTTACCCTGTGAAAACTGTAGAGCAGTCCATTGCTCCCCTGTGCTATACAGACCCAGATGTTCATGAGCTGTACTTATAAGAAATTACATGGTATTTTAGGGAAAGTGGTTGAAAACTGATTGGTTACTGACGTTGCTGTTACATATAGCATTTGTACACTTAGGATCCAAATATGCAAGAGATTTTTCTTCTTTTGATCTTGGTTTTGTTTTGAGATAGAGCCTCACTCTGTAAACTAGGCTGTTTTGGAACTTGTGATAAATCTCCTGCCTTCACCTCCCAAGTTCTGGGAGCCATCGCATGAGCTTTGCCTATTTTTTTCATGTGAAGAAACCACTGTCAATGTCTAGCTTATAGTATTTTGATGTATACCTTATTTTAATATGCTGGACGGTACAGAAGTAATTACTGGGGATAGTAATGTACATGAAAGTCTCAGCCTTCAAAACTGTTGTTAGATTGAAATCATTATACACAAATAAGCGAGTAAAGTCAAAACTAATATAGATCACCCATTTGTAATATTTATAGTAGACATAGCAGGATTTTGACACTATGCTTAACCTACAATACCACTATCAATTAATCCCTTGAGTTCCTTCTGATGATAGCCACTGAGGAGTAAAACTAGAAGGGGAAAGATGACAGAAAAGCAAGAGATGTTAAGTTGGGTGGGGTGGGTAAAAATAGCCAGTAAAGAAAAAGAAATACTGGAAATGTGTCATGAGGACCTTCTGAGCTTTTGAAAAGGAAGGTTATGATAAAAACTCTTCTAGAAGATCAGACTGAAAGATAAGGATAAAGACAACGATAGGATGTTTAGAATGACTCCTGATTTAAGGCACACAGTCTTTCTGGGATACTAGCGTTGAAACAGACATGCAGTATGTTTCAACAAACATATTAAAACAAACATCTCATTCAGCTGAGTTGTCTTAGGAAAATTAAATGGGTTTGTGATTTTTGTTTTAGTGTCTTTGCAAGATATAACCATGAGAAAAGCTTTCCGAAGTTCTACAGTTCAAGACCAGCAGCTTTTCGACCGCAAGACTTTGCCCATCCCCTTGCAGGAGACGTATGACGTCTGTGAACAGCCTCCGCCCCTCAATATCCTCACTCCTTACAGGTCAGTTGGACAGTAAGCTAAAAACCTGTATCTCATACTTCAGACTTAAATGCTTGGTTCACACACACTTAATTTCATTTGACTCCAGCCAGCAGAGCACGGCCTCCCTTCCTACTGAGTTCAGTAAACCATTTTTATTCACTACATGAGCTTTGCAGGCTCTGACGGATAATGCTTATGAATAGCAAAGCTATTACCAAGGAAGTTGGCATTATCTTTCTAATTTAATTTTTAATCATAGGAAAGTAAGGCTCAAAATTCCACAATACCAATCATTGTTGCATTCTGTATGTTCTTGATATATAGATATGTATGTATGTATAATGAATATGTAGGTTTTTTAAATACTTTCCACCACTTACTCCAGTGGAGCCTGAAATGAGTGTTTTTTGGGAATTTTTTCCACAGCAGTTGTTAAATATGTGTTGTTAAGATGTATAACATATCCTGAAAAAGCTGATATACAAATTGTTATTTGAAGCTGTGCTCAGCATGCCTGTAAGTGCATGCTAACTAATATTGAACTGAAAATGAAGAAGTACTTAGATTTAGTAAGATGGTAAGTTTATTAGAACATCGGTGGAAACATGAAATGTTCTCAGTTCTAAGCAACGCTCCTGCTTTCCAGACTTTGGTTTTTGGCAGAAGTATTTCTAATTATTGGGTTTCCCCAAAGGAAATTTAGTATTCAGCAAAAGTGAGATAAAAGTGAACACTGGTACTTTAAACTATTGGTCACCATGCCTGGTACTTGGTTGGAGTATGAGTCTCTGGGAAGACCCCTGTGTTCAAATTTTCTGGTTCCAGACATGGAGACAACCTAGAACCCCTGCACAGATGTAGCCCATGGCAGTTTAGTGTCCAAGTGGGTTACATAGTAATGGGAAGAGGGACTGCCTCTGACATAATCTGATTGGCCTGCTCTTTGATCACCTCCCCCTGAGGGGGAAGCAGCCTTACCAGGCCACAGAAGATGACAGTGCAGCCATTCCTGATGAGATCCGATAGACTAAGATCAGAAGGAAGGATAGGGGGACCTCTCTTATCAGTGGACTTGGGGAGGGGCATTTGTGAAGAAGGGGGAGGGAGGGAGGGAGGGAAGGAGGAAGGGGCTTATGGGGGGGATACAAAGTGAATAAAGTGTAATTAATTAAATTAAAAAAAACTATTGGTCAACTCTGAAAAGAGTCTGCTTTTCCATTTCCCACAGTTTCTTTCTCATTTATTTTTAAAATTTTATTACTAAAAATCTCTTATTTTGGCAATATTTATTCATTTTGATACACAGTCGTCTCATGTTATCCAGAGGGGCCTCGAACTTGTGCCCTTCTGCCTCGCCTTGAGTGCCAAGATCCCTGGTGTGCACCACGCCTGGCAAGGCAACACTGCAGCGCTGGCTGTGTGGCCCAGCGCTGACGGTGTGGTGATGTGAGGGAAGCACACGGCAGGAGTTGGTCTGCGTGTCCCTCTGTCTCGCCTAATATGCTGGGTGTGCTGTGTTCCAGGGACGATGGGAAGGAAGGGCTGAAGTTCTACACCAATCCTTCGTACTTCTTTGACCTGTGGAAAGAAAAGATGTTGCAAGATACAGAGGATAAGAGGAAGGAGAAGAGAAAGCAGAAGGTATTCCAACAGAGTCAGAACCCTGAAGTTATTTCTTACGTGTTCACATGTGGTCGCACATGGGAAGCTTGGCTAATCCATACTTCGGCGGCCCTGTTTTGTTGGGCCCGTGCCCTTCTCGTGACACGGATCACAAGAAAAGATCGTGTAGACGTGATTAAAGTTGGTAAATTAAGCCAGTGGGTGTTTTTGCCATACCGCATGCCCTCGCTGTTTGGACGGGTATTCTCACTAAACCCCTGTTCCCAGTCTGCTGAGCTGCCGTTCTCGGCTCCCTGATAAAACTCCCGAATCTGCCTTGTTTCCTATTGATTACTTGAAAGCACGTAGAAGGAAGAAACAAGGTGTGTCTTGGCACAGAAGAGACACAGTCTGTCTTCATCATGCCTCTGGTTTTCTCGGCTTTCCTGGGTCTCCATAATGCCCTCTTGTTACATCCTTACATGCTAGACAGTACCCTGGTGTTCTAGCTGGAGTCTGCAGACGGATGACTTGGCAAGCCAGAGTGCTCCTGAGTGCAGCTTTTGTTCGCCAAGCATGAGGAGTTTAACATTTTGTTTGAAGTAGAGTTCCTTAGGTGGCCATGCCTACCTCACTCATAGTGTGTCCCCAGTCTCACCTGACAGGCTTCTTTCATATCTGTCACCTGCTTTGACCCTGTGGACATTTGGTATATGTTGTACCTTCTCCAGGCCTTCCCGTGCTGTCTCCCCCGATTTTAATCTTCAGCCATTTCCCATACAGATAATTTAGCGACTTAGTTATATTTGACTGGCATTAGGCAGTTCCATCCATGGTAAATCTTTGAGACTTATTAAAAACAGGTATAGGAGTAAGGGCAAGTGACATTTTTCCATCCACAGTAATTTCTGCCTCAAGTCTAGGCACACTATCTTGTAGCTAATCCCTCAGTTTGAAATTGAGTTACAAAGCCATGATGAGAAACGGGGATTACAGTGAACTCTAGTCTATTTTAACTCCGCATGTACACATAAAAGCGGTTCTGTGTTTTTGCTATATTATGATGACATTGCCATTTTCAGTATTGACCTTAGGATTTTATTTTTGATTGTTCTAACCCCTTTTTTAAGTATTTAGCATTTCACCGCTTGGCTTTGTTTCATTACATTTGTTATAGCAGAAAAATCTAGATCGTCCTCATGAACCAGAAAAAGTGCCAAGAGCACCTCATGACAGGCGAAGAGAATGGCAGAAGCTGGCCCAAGGTCCAGAGCTGGCTGAGGACGATGCTGATCTCCTGCATAAGCATATTGAAGTTGCGAATGGCCCCGCCTCTCATTTTGAAACAAGGTTTCTTTTATGTTTCTTTTAGATGAATGGTAGACATTGGGTTGATTTATAATACCTCTCTGTATTTCTGAGTATTGGCTCCTGATCTCTTGAGTTGGAAGGCTTTGTTAGAATAGAAATCATTTCAACTCTGACCACTGACCTGCTAACCTCCAGCCTCCTGGGCAGGTTATTTCATATTTGGACTTTGTGTTGCAACATTAGAAAGAAAAGTTTCAAGTAGATACTTTTCTGCTTTGTTTTAGCTTTTCTCTGAAGACTTAACTCTCTCCTAATAGTTCAGGTAGAGTGTATTAGACCGCCAAAATAGATGTATCTGGGATATTTTTCAAGTATTGATTCATCACATATGAACCAAGAGTTAAGAGGTTCAGTTCTGTTCTTTCTCTCTCCTCCTACTTCCTTTCTTTTCCATATCCCCAAATTCAGATATATCAGGGATTTCAGACAGAATTATTTAACTTCCTTTATAGACATTTGGCCTAGATCCTGCTCCTTTCTCAGGGGCCAAGGGTCCTGTCTAGCATACTACCATAACAGATACGTGCCTTGAAACTCCTGTGGAAAAATCTATATATGGGTTATTGTACTGATTTTATTGGAAAAGAGCTTAATGTTTTCTTTTGAAAAACACAAAAAGTATTAGTGGCATAACTGAAATACTGGGGCCTATTTTAAGAGGCATGCATATCTGAGAGCTATTCCTTAGCTATGGTGCTAAAAGAGGCTGAAAGAGTAGAAGTCAAACAAGCGAACGAAAAAGTACGTAGCTGAGCACTTCTGCTACGGTTAGACATAGGTGCCTGTAAGTGGAGGAGTTTGTGACATGTGCCGTGCATACCTGTTACCAGCTCTGCCCCCAGAATATGCTGCAGTCGGTAAACACAAATCCTCACATGCTCAGCTAAAATTTTATTGTATCTAAATCTTACGTTGCTGTTACTGTTACTTGGTGATACTCTGAGTTTTCTTGCCGTCTCTGTGACCCTAGTTCCTTTGGAAGCCATTAGTTTAAGAAAACAAAATGTCCAAATGATAATGAATTCCATTTTTTATTCTTATAACTGCTCGATCATTGGGCAAAAAAAAAAAAAAAATTCTTTTTACAGAAATGACTACTGGCATTTAAAAGATTAGCCATTGCTGTAGCGTTTCATCTCTATTAGACACACTGATAGCGTATATTTCTTTAAGGCCGCAGACATACGTGGATCATATGGACGGATCTTACTCACTTTCCGCCCTGCCCTTTAGTCAGATGAGTGAACTTCTGACCAGAGCTGAGGAAAGGGTCTTGGTCAGACCACATGAGCCACCTCCACCTCCACCAATGCACGGAGCAGGAGATGCAAAGCCCATACCCACCTGTATCAGGTATGTGGGGACAGCCTCCTAATGCTTTAATCTCGGGGATTAGCCACCTTTTCCTTTAAGGGGTCAATAACAGACATTTTAGGCTTTCAGGCAAATCATTTCTATCACAGGTGCTCTAGTCAACCATCATTGTGTGGAAGCAGCATGAGATTGTCTATAAATTACTTTTAGGGAGCCAGTCACCTTTAGCTTATGAAACATGTTTGCTTTCCTCTGATCAGAGCTGGCATATTCTCCTGGGGACATTTGGCTCATTGCTGTAAGGATTAGTGTTTTCACATAATTACAGCTTTGTTAACTAGCATTAGCATATATAGTTGATTAAGAAAATGAATTTGTGCAATGTGGTAAGGTTCTAAAATATGGAGGCCAAAGGTGTTAGTTTGTTATTTAGCAACTTCAAAGGCAGTTGCTTGTAGCAATATTTCAGCAAAGCCATTTTAAACTTCAATGTGATCAGGTAGAAAATTTTAACATAGGCATATTAAAGAAGTTTTCTAATAGAGGAATACACTCCAGCTTTGCCATTTGTAGTTGAAAATAGGATAAACCACAAAAACCTCCTATCGCTGGCTTATTTGGTATTCAGGCCTTAGAAAGAAAGAGGGCTGTAAATTTCCTTCTGTGGTTTTTAATGAGCTGGCATTGGCTTCACTGAAATGACATACGATGCACCTTAACAGCCTATAAAAACACCAGCATCCTGCTTGCCAAGTGGCGCCCTAAGTATGGCCACAGACACTGCAGTGCGGTGAGTGTGGAGTCATGGAGGACTCCCATCAAAGCACAGACTTCAACTGTGTACTAAAGCAAGCGCAAACTTCCCGAGTGCGTAAATAGTCGACTGTTGAGAAAGTTAGACTATCAGAAACCAAGGCAGCAGCACCCATGAGTTTTCTTATACTCTTTTAGTTCTCATTCTTTTGAAGTAATTTAAAGTTTCTATAGGAACATGTTGACGGGTTTGTTTTGATGTAGCTACCGGCAGTCCTTTATAGTTCTTTATAGTTTCCTCTTCAATAACTTCTAGGCTCTCTCTGTCATTTCAGTTCTGCTGCAGGTTTGATAGAAAACCGCCCCCAGTCTCCAGCTGCAGGCAGAACACCTGTGTTCGTGAGCCCCACCCCCCCACCTCCTCCGCCACCTCTTCCATCTGCCTTGTCAGCTTCTTCACTCAGAGCTTCGATGACTTCAACGCCCCCCCCCTCCAGTACCGCCCCCCCCCTCCTCCTCCAGCCACTGCTGTGCCAGCCCCGGCCGTGCCGCCACCCCCCAGCCCCTCTTCAGATCGCCCCCGGCGTTCTCCACCCAGCTCCTCCTCCAGTCGCTCCTCCGCTGGTGCAGCCCTCTCCTCCAGTGGCTAGAGCCGCCCCAGTATGTGAGACTGTGCCAGTTCACCCGCTCCCACAGGGTGAGGTGCAAGGGCTGCCTCCGCCCCCACCCCCACCGCCTCTGCCTCCACCTGGCATCCGGCCATCATCACCTGTCACAGTTGCAGCTCTTGCTCATCCGCCCTCTGGGCTACATCCAACTCCATCTACTGCCCCAGGTCCCCATGTTCCATTAATGCCTCCATCTCCTCCATCACAAGTGGTACCTGCTTCTGAGCCAAAGCGTCATCCATCCACCCTACCGGTAATCAGTGACGCGAGGAGTGTGCTGCTGGAAGCAATACGAAAAGGTAATTTCCTCAGCGGTGGAAAGCATTGTTCCAGTCATGGAGATACTACCACATTCCACACATGCAAACTTTCAGGGTATCATGTTTTTTTAACAAACAGGGCTAGGTAGAACTTGGATTTTGAATGACTTTCAGGAGTGATACGACGTTCCTAACCTGTAGGGTTTCTTAAAATGAATGAGGACCTGAAAGCACGGTTGGGATTGTAGCTCAGCTGTTAGAACGCCTGCCTGGCATGCTCAGGGCCCTGGGCTTCAACCACATGCTGCGTGAGAGTGATCCCACGGCCGGGGAGATAGAGGCAGGAGGGCCATCAGAAGTCCTAGGTGATGCCTGGCTCCGGTTAGTCCCGTGGCAGCCTAGGCTATGTGAGACTGAAAAAGAAAGGAATTTGAAGCGGTGGACGTCTATGATACAGAAAGTTTAATAACAAGTTGTCTCTAACACCTACGTTAATCTTTTAAAATGGTATTTTCAGTGTATTTGGGGTGTAATTCACGTTCGTTTTGCCAGATGCCTCTCCAGGATTAAGGTTCTTCGATTAGAAACAAGGAAGAACATATTTACTCATTGCTTAACCCAGCATTTCCTAGGCAGGAGTCAAGAGTGTAGAACAATAGTGCCTTTCCTGCAGGTACAGAGGACAGGGAGAATGGGGTAGGGGCAGTCAGTATCTGATTTGCAGATGATTGTGTAACAGAAGACTTAATGACCCACCTATGATTCCTTCAAATTCTTTTTTTTAGTGGCGTTTGCTGTTTATTTTCCTGTTGGTATTATTCACATGCTTTTGGTTTTAATCCAGAAAGATTCTATCTGATTTTGCGTTCTGATTGAAAATGATTGGCTTGGCTTTGCCGTATCAGGTATTCAGCTACGCAAGGTAGAAGAGCAGCGTGAACAGGAAGCTAAGCACGAGCGGATTGAAAACGATGTCGCCACCATCCTGTCTCGCCGCATTGCCGTGGAATATAGTGATTCCGAAGATGACTCGGAGTTCGATGAAGTGGACTGGCTGGAGTAAGGAAGTTGCGTTGCTGTGTATTGCAAGACTGAATGCACATGTCCTCTGTGGCGCTTGTTCTTTGAAAATGTTTGGTCATTCTAGTGTTTTGCTTCCTACTCCTCATAACAAATAACCCTTCTCCCTCCATCATTTTTGATTTCTATAAAAAGTATTAGCATAAATTTCAAGCTAAATATTTTACAGTGGCTTCTCTTATTTTTTTTCCCCTGGAAAAATATAATTTGGTCCAATAAACCACTAAGTATTAAGCATGGACAGCCGTTATTAGCGTAGCAGACTCCATCTTTGATATACCTTAATTGTGCACTTTGTGATTTTTTTTTTAAATTTAAAGAAAGCAACTGAGAATGAAATCTTGAAGGCAGCTCTGTTAATGAGCCTTATTCCATTTCTTGATGTTTTAAATGAAGAAACACTGCCTCAATTATATGATACACTCAGAAAGAACATTTAGCTTGTAGTATTGAATTCTACTAAAGGAATGGTTAATTTTTGTTATCATTTTATTGTTTTAAATACCTGCCTTATTTGAACGTTTAGCAGAACCCTTTCCCACTTATATATTGTGTGGTACAGTTTTGCTTGCCTATAGAAGTTTAAAGTTTTTCCACGTGAACTACTCAGAATAAGCATATGTGTAACTTACAGAATGTGAGAATAACAATCTGATGTAATAAACGGTTCATTTTAAAGGTTCTCGGGTGTCACTGAATGAATCTGTTGGTAAGGCAGTGCGTGGAAAATTTCAAGGAGCTACTTCAGCTGTTAAGTTCCTCTTATAATGTACAAGCGGTCTCTTCCGTAAGGGAACTTTTTTCAGCTGTACTTTGTTTATTTTTATCCATTAATTTATTACAATTTATTCACTTTGTATCACTTTGCATGCCAAGCTTTTCTGAAGTTTCACAGCTATATCTCTCAGCTCCCTATGATCTCAACCTTCCAACCTTTGCTGTTTGCCATCCGAATGCCTTATTGTCAGTTTTTCGCCACTCCGGCCAGATGTCTGTGATGATGAGCTGTTTGCGTTTGTATCAGTTGAAGGCAGCAGGGAGGCAGCCTTGACGTCAGACACGTAAGGAGCCAGCAGGGACTGTGCTTGCCCGCAGTGCATGCGGTCCAGCGTCTGGAAGGCTGACAAGAACGAGTCAGCCTGGGCTGCACAAAGGTCTGGTCTCAACAAAACAAAACAAAAACTATGCTAAATAGATTTAGGTAGGTTGGTTTCTGTGTTTATTTTGCTTTTTTGTTTTTTTCTTTTTTTTTTTTTAACAGCCTTGACTGTATCCACATCTTGCAGTTTAGTTTCCAGTTCATACAGGAAAGAGGTGCATCATGCTCCTATGCCTCAAGTCTGGGAGTCTCTAAGACACGCTTTGACCTGGAGCATGTGACCAAAATGAGGCTGTAGCAGTTCCACACACAGGCCTCCTCCCCGTGCCCATTCCCCACTCCCCGCCCTGTCTCCAGGTTGTCCCACAAGCCCTCATAGACAGCAGCACTAGGAGGAGACTGGGTTAGAGCAGCTGTGCCCAGGTTCGCTGCTTCTGGCCTACAGTAAACAGGCGAACAAACCTGAGCACGGATGCGTGCGCCCATAAGCAGAAAATGAGTGCTCAGTCGTGCATCTAACTTCTAAGGTGTGTTATTTCCTGAAGCATCATTGGGGAATGAGGTGACACCATTCATAAAGTCGCCTTCTGAGGAGATACTATCGGAGGAATTTAACCAGCAACACGTGATCCGTATAAAGTAGAAATAATGAACTACATCCAACAATTTGTGTAGTGAAAAAATGTCCTAGTGGCTTAAATAAACGTAAGATTTGATCCAGCCTTTTAGATAGCTTAGTGCAGACCAGTGGCTCTCAACCCTTCTGATGCTGCGACCTGCAATTTTGCTACTGTTACAAATCGTAATGTGTGACACGCAGGAGGATATCTGATGTGCAACCCCTGCAAAGGGGTCTCGACCCACAGGTTGAGAACCACAGATTTAGGACGAGTTTAAACATCCACTCAAGATTCTTTCCAGCCTTAGGAAAATATTGTATCAAACTTAACTTTAAAATATGACAGTTTAAAGTCTTCTCTTCTTAAGTGTGCTTATAATTAAAAAGTCACAACTGGCATTTAAAAAAATCTTCACGTGTGTGTGTGTGTGTGTGTGTGTGTGTTGGGAGGGGACCACACATGACGTGTCCGAATGTGGAGGCCGGAAGACAGCCGTCAGTCTTTATCTTTCACCTTGCTTGGGGGATGAGCTCTTGCTGCTTGCCACTGCATGTACCAGGATCGCTGACCTGCGAGCTTCTGGGGTCTCATCCGTCTCCCCTCCCATCTGCGTGGAGGCATGCTCACAGTGTGGATGTGCGCTGCTGCACTGAGGTTTCTATGGACCCTTGGTACCCAAACTCCTGAGACTCCTGTGGCAACCGCTTTGCCCACTGAGGCATCTCTCTAGCCCCAATGTACTTTTTATAAAGATTAACTACAACCAAATAACCAAAACAGAATGGTGTGGGGCTTGAACAATTAAGGGAAATGCAAAAGAAAATTGGTGAAATTTTCTTAGTAATAAGGTAGATAAGTTTATCGATAAAGCCCAGAAGTGTATATATCATAGTTTATAGAGTCTCTGGTTTTTGTTTTTGAGCATATTTCTGGAAGATAAAAAAAAAATGAAGAAGCCAGAACTCCACTGTAGAGTCAAAATAACCTTTCAATGTAGGGTATTCAGCTTACTCTGCTGAGATTTTTTTTTTTTTAACAAGGTATGTGGGGTCAGCTTTATCTACATAAGAAGAATGAAAGCTAATGGATGATGATACCTTCTTATGGCTGAACTTTCTCCATATTCAGCAGGGCTCTCCACAACTGTAGAATCAAAATGAATATATAGTATGGGTACCACTCATCACCACATGACCAACTCCTTTGTTTCTGTATTTAATCCACCTGCTTGAAAGCTTCCTCCCCTTTGGGCTCTTCCCGGTGGCGGTGACTCAGAAGTGCAGAGAATAGCCTACATCAGTGGTGCCGTGATGAAATGCAGCCTTTGCCTATAGGAGGGCAGGGTATTCGTCTGTACCCATCCCTACGTGAGGGACATGCGTCAGCTTCAGCAGTCTAAGGCGTGTCAAGCTGTCACCATGGTCCCGTGACCTATAGTAACATGAGCAGATGAGATGGAGCCCAAAGGAAAAATAATGTAAATGTGGGTTGTGTTGTATAAACTGTGAAGGACTCCTGTGGCCTTATCTTTGGAAAGCCCCGCCCTTCCTCGCACATCCATCATATTTTCATGAAGTCTCTCTGGTCATCACAACTGTAGCAGTTTAGGAGTGGCTTCTAGTCAAAAGCTGACAATCATTAATATTTCTGAAGTCTTTTTTTTTTTTAGGGTAAAAAGCAAAATTATGTTTTAATTAGAATTCTCATGAGTTACTTTCAAAGAACTTTAACTTCATCCTCAGTAAACATGACACTGTTGATTTTTTTTTTTTCAGTCCACTATTTTTTAAAAGATTTCTTTTTTTTATGTATACTGGTGTTTTGCCTGGAGTTTTGTGTCTGGACCACTTGTATGCATGCTGCCCACATTGGCCAGAAGAGGTCATTGGGTCCCTGGAACTAGAGTTTCAGACAGGTGTGAGCTGCTAGGTGGGTGCTGGGAACTGAACCTGGATCTCTATGTCTCCGGCTAAAACTTCGAAGCCATCTTTCTAACCCCACTTCTTTTTCTCTTGGTGTTAGCTGTTTAAGAAAACAAAGCAAAAACTCCCCAAAGGGAAGTAAGTATAAGATGAATTATTTCAAGCTTCTACAAAAAAATTCCTTTTTGAACCCAATATCTCTATTAAACTCACTTAACAAGAGCTGCATATAAACCAGTAAAAAGATGCTCATTGTTGAAAATCAGGATTTAAAGATAGTTTCTGTGTTGAACTAATGAAATGTCAAATTAGGGAATTTCTGAGTTGGTAGAAATAATTAATTAAAAGCAACTTACTGAAGCCAAACAGAATGTATAGGCCCTTGTAATACGTATAATGCACCCCTATTTATTCACTGCTGGATGAAGAACTCCATGACTGGACTGTAGAATGTAGCAGTAATCTCTGTTGCTTTTCAAGCCTGACAGCCAGGCTCTGAGTGAAGAATGAATACAGCCTTGAATGAGCATTTGAGACACTTTTTTTTTTTTTTAAAGTCTAGTCATCAATACCTTTTTCTCATTATTGTAAGGCCAGCTGCTCTGCCTTTTCCTTTATGGGGGAAGCACACACACATACACACACAGCTGAGCCTGTATTGAAGTCTTTTTCAGGGTATGCATCCTCTTTTCTGTAAACTTGGAATGATTTTGTGTATTTTACTGTATGCACATGTGTATCCTTGTGGACCCTGGGTGTATTATACTCAAAGACTTTTTGATAATTTTCTTGTGTATCCCTGCTGCCTTTAGGCTAACTTTTTTAATACTACTTCTTTGATACCACAGAACACAGATATCTTCGTGACTAATAAAATTCCCCATTCACCCCTCTGACCTGAAGCAACAGAAAGGACCCAGAAAGATGTTTTCTGTTTTAACATCTTCCAGTATTCCATTGTGTGTATTTTATTTGTAATCGTAAAGGTCATGAAGCATGCTTCTAACTTTAATGAAAATATATAGGAAACACTTCGACCACTCTAAATGGGGCAGGTCTGTTAGAGATGGTTTGTTTTTATCTTTATTCTGTTTATTGGATGACTTCTTTATACGTTCAGGATTGAAATGGTGCTTGTTATTGACAGTGAACAGAGCGCTCTTTTCTGAGGATACAGATAAATCAACAAAGCACAATGAACATTATGTTAGGGAAGCTTACAGTACAGACACTGTTTTACTTTCTTTTCAACCGCTGTGACAAAACACCATGACCAAGACAACCTACGGAAGAAAGAGTTCGTTAGGGGCTCCAGTTTCAGAGGGTGAGGCCAGGACCATCGTGGCAGTGAGCATGACAGCAGGAAGGCGGGTATGGTGCTGACGCTGTAGCCAAAGCTTCTTCCATCCTGATGTTCAAGCTTCAGGCAGAGAGAGAGTCAGACTGGTAATGCTGCGGCTTTTTGAAACCTCAAGGTCCACCCTCATAGACCCACCGCCTCCAACAAGGCCACACCTCCTAATCCTTCCCAGACAGTTCCACCAAGGGAGGACTTGAGTATTCACACATATAAACCCAAGGGTGTCATTCTCATTCAAACCACCATATTCACTCCCTGGCCCCTTACAGGCTCATGGCCATGTAATGCAAAATGTTCTTAGTACAGCTTCAAAATCCCCACTGTCTTTCACAATCCCCATACAGTTTAAAAATCCAAAGTCTCTTCCGAGACTCCCAGCAGTCTCTTAATTGTAACCCCTGCAAAATCAAGAAGCAGATCACATACTTCCAGCATGTATGGCACAGAATATACATTACCATTCCCAAAAGAAGGGAATGGCACAGAGTGAGTGATTCCTGGACTGAAGCAAGACCAAAACCCAGGAGGGCAAACTCTAGATTTTGTAGCTCTGTGTCTGATATTGGAGGGTTTAGGTGGTTCCACCCTTCTGGGTTTGCTGAGTGTGTGCATGTGCACGCACTTGTGTACACACACACACACACACACACACACACACCTCTCTAGGGCTGCTTCCGCTCCCTCACCACAGCTGCTCTTGGCTCTGGCCTCACCAACATCTCCCAGTCTCCCATGCAACCCAGGCTTCACTCTTACAGCTTTGCAATGGCCTCTCAGGGACTCCCCTGCCACACACACATGCCTGGCTTCAGAGACTTTCCTTAATGGAGGCAGATTTCACAACCCCTTTACTCCTGTTCCGCTCATGAGTCTAAAGTCAGAGCCATGTGGCAGATGCTGCCATGTTCGGCTGCTGGCTTGGGTTAGAAGCTGCCCTCGCCCTGCATTACATTTGCATAAACAGATTTGCTGTTACTTTCTATTGTTGCATAAGCTTTTGCTTTTTGCACATTGGAAACTTAACTAGATGGGATCTTGCACTGAGGGTACTATTTCCTTTATTCCATTTCCTTTTCTCTTTCAGCATAAGCCTTAGCTCATCTCCTGGTGTTTGCTTTCTCCTTAAGCTGTTCATTTTGTATTTCTTTGTACCCTGCTTGGTCCTTTTCACCTGCCATCACTAATAACCAAGTGACAGAATCAATATTAAGCTATCTTGAAATCTTTTCTGCCAAGAAAATCAGTTCAAAACTCTTCAGTTTAACCTTAAGCAGATTCTTAGGACAAAGGCAAAAAGCAGCCACATTCTTTGCCAAAATATCACAAGAATAGTCTTTATTCCAGTTGCTATTATTGTTTTCCTTTGAAATCCCTTGAGCTGGGCCTCCATAGTCCACACTGAGGTCAGTCAGCCCTACTGTCTTCTAAACTCCTTCTAGAATGGCCCCTTAAACCCTGCTGGCAGCATTCAGCTTTCCTAGAACAAAGTCCCAAAGTCTTAAAACAAAACAAAAAACAAACACATGGTCAGGCCTGCTCCCTGGTACCTGCTCTGTCTTAGTTACTTTTTCATTTGCCATAAGAAAGCATCATGCTGAAGGCAGCTGACTTCGTTGGGGTTTCTATTGCTAGACTATTCTTAGAGAGGAAAGAGTCAAGATGGCTTCTAGGGTCGAGGCTAGTAAGGGAGAGGTTTGGAGAGGTGTGTGATGCTGTTGGAGTTTTGGGTAGATGAGGGTGTGGTTGGAGGGAAGGATTCATTAAGGATGGGAAAGGGCGGGTATGCGCTTCGTAGAAAAAGTAGCAACAGGAAATCTCAATAAGCAGTTGCTGAGGTTGGTGACCACGAAAGTACTGTGTCTCTAGTGTGCAGTCTGTCTGGAGGGTGGTTTGCTTGCTTTCCAGCAGCCTGACCTAATTTCGTGATTAGATTTCCACACTGGAGCGCTCACACAGTTCGCTGCAGTGCTGGCTTGATCTCTTTTCAGGAGGTACATTCACAGGCCCTTCTGAGGTGTCAGTTCATGCAAGCAAAGCATCCTTTCATCGTGAGACAGCTCTCCACCTCCCCAGGTTCTACATCGCCTCGACTCCTTGCAGGCTTAGGATGCAGACCCGCTTTTCCCATCTCACCTGCAGAATTTTTCAGATTAACAGCTATAGCCGCCCTTTACATGGACAACTTTTCAGTCTAGAAGTCTTCCTTCTAAGCGTCCTGGCAGAGAATTCTGCTTTGATGATGGTGTAAATCGGAACAAAGAAGGAGCAAAGGGAAGCCCTCTGGGATTTGACTCTTGTCCTCTTTTATGTCTGAGTTTATCTTGTCTGCCCAATTTACTCTTGTTAGCAGGAATCCATTTTATTCCTCGGCTCGGATAATAAGTATGTGTGGTCTTATTAATTTTACCTCTCAGAGCATAGTGAGATGAGACCAGAGGTTTAATGATTGGGTTGGTTGATGTTTTCATCCCACAGTTCCTTGGCAATAGACATTTTACCCTTAGCAAGGCTTTTCAGAAATGTCAGGTGTAGCTGCAGTGGAAGAATGAGTAATTCTGTGTCAACTGCCCAGCATTACTTTAAAAAAAACAAAAACAAAACAAAACAAAAAAAAAAAAAAAACAACTCAGAATCGAAGTGCCTGCTAAACCAGAGGCAAGCGTTCATTCTGAAGTCCAAGACTGGACTCCTGGACTCCTCCCTTCGGTGTTTTAATATTTTTATGTGAGAAACGCATGTTGGAAACGTCACAGTTTAAGCTGCATAATCTACCAGTAAACCTTCCGCAACCCCCAGCGGGTCACACAGTAGAATACTGTCATTGCCCCAGAGGCTCGCATGAGGCCTCCTAACTGCTGCCTTTTCCCAAACTCCGGCCTCAGACTATCAGACTACAACAGCGGCCTCTGGAAGGGAGCATGGGGCAATCATCCCCACCACGGCGACAAGGGGAACTGCATTAAAATTAGTAACTTTTCCCCGACAGGAAAATCTAATCATGAAAATACTGTTGTCTTGTTTTGCCTAAATCTGAGGGTATGTGGAAATAAATGGACTTTTCATTTCGCTAGGACAGGCAGGCAGGGCGTGTCTGGTGGCTTAAGGCTTCGTGAGATGTAGCCATTTTTCCTCTGCCTGTGCTTTGCTTTGTGGTATGGTTCGTGGTATAAACGGCACCGTTTATCCACTTTCCCGTTGGTTACCTCGTGTTGGGAACTATATATAAGTGGAACCAAGTCACAGGGATACTCATCCCTTTAGTCTCAAAAGATGATGCCAAACGCTTCCCCAAAGCAGTTGCGTCTTCTATCTGCTGTCACAATTCTGTTCCTTCTTGCCCTTGCTCGCCTTTGGGGATTGTACTGTTTCATTGTAGTCATTCGTGTGGATGTGTGGCGATGTGTTCTTTTAGTTTTAATTAATTTTCCTTTCCCTGAGTTCTAATAAGACTCGGCGTGTTTTTATGTGGCTATCAGCCACACCATCTTCCTTTGATAACCCTCCTTTTTGGTAGTGCCTGTTGGGGAAGTGGTACTCATTTTAATGAAGTCTATTTTATCAGTGTGTGTGTGTGTTCTGTTTAAGATTTTCTTATGCTCGGGTTACAGCGATTTTCCTGTGTTCACTTCCAGAGACTGTTTTCATCTTTTACATCTGGAGTATAGTCTGTCTGGGGTTGATTGTTGTGTAGACTGTAGTGCTGAAAGCATAGATACACAAAAACCCGTATATTGATAGCCCACATCCTCATAATAGCATCAGTTTTTGTTACAGACTTAAATAAGGATTGGTAACTAGAATGAAAGCCCAATTCCCTTGTTTTTCTGTGGGGTGGAGCTTACCAATCTTGATCTTTTGCTTTTCTGTATAAATTTAGACTCAGATGGGCAGAGAACAGACAAGACGCTCAAGCAGAACAGCCAGATCATTGCGTAGCCTACGTCTCTGCTGCTGTTGTGTGCTTTCGACGCTTCTGGCCTCTGGTGTGGCCGAAGAGGCTCAGCTGCACCTCTCTAGGAGCTGGGCATGATGGCACATGCACCCCTTTAATCCTCAGCCTCAGAGGATTAAAAACAGAAACAGGGACTGGCCAGAGTTCACGTCAAGCCTGGTCCACAAGCAAGTCCCAGGGCTACAGAGGAAGACCATTCTTAACACACACGTAGTCTCAAGCATGTGCCTCTGCTGAGCAGATCTGCGCTCGCTTGTTGGTACTCACTGTGTTCCTCGCTGAGCTGTGCATTGCTGAGTGAGAGTGGCCAGGCCCCGAGCCTAAGCTTCCGCGGGAAAGCAGCCGGATCTCTCTCAAAGGGTACAAGCTGCAGAGCCTTCAGAGCTGCCCTTCGCCAGATAGGGAATGTTTCTGTCAGTCCCTGTCTACTGAGTCTTCATCCTGATGCGGAGTTGAATTTTGTCAGGATGTTTTTTGTATATGAATCCAATGATGTGGTTTTCTCTTTTAGTAATATTAAGTGTGTGTGTCTAGAAGTAGATGCTTGATCATCACTCCTTTTCTTTGCTGCTGGGTTTGATTTGTTAACATTTTATTAAGAGATGATTCTGAGGATCAGGAGAAACAATAGTTTTCCCTTTCGGTTTGTTTTGTTTTGTTTTGTTTTACTCTGTCTTCTTAAATACATTCTTGCCTCTATTTTCTCAATTTGTGTAAGCTTGGCATTGTTTTTTCTTTTAAGTGTTTGAACCTATCTGGGTTAATAGGTTCCCCTTCCCATCCCCCGTGGGAATTTTTTTCTTCACAAAGTCAAAAAAAAAAAAAGATTTGATTTTGTTAATAGACAGTAGGTTTTTTATTACATTTCAGTTGTGTCCATGTCACTTAAACTGTTGAACTTATGGGCATAAATCGATCATAGTATGTACTTACTGTCTTTGAATGGCAGAATCTGTTTAATATATGGTTTCATCTTATCTGTGGTCCTTGGAATCCAAGGGCGTCCTGACTCTGTGCGGTAGTGTCTTTAATTGGTTTGGAGCTTTCTCTGCCCAGTTTTCTCTCTTTCCTCTTAGAATTCCAGGCGCTGGCATGTTAGAATTCCCACTGCCTCTGTCTCTTACCCATCTTTCTGTAGTTTTCATACATTTAAGTTTCATCTTAGTATGTTCTTCTGCCTTCAGAACTGCGTGAGTCTTTGTTGAGCCTGAAGTTCTATGTTTATCATTTGTAGAATATGTCATTTTAAAAAAGATCCCAATTTCCTGACTATTTATTTATTTACTACTTAGTTTACATCCAGATCACAGCTTCCCCTCCCTCCTCTTTTCCCAGTCCCTCCCTCTCTTCTCCCCTCCCCAAGTCCTCCCATCCTTTCCTTCTCCTCAGAAAAGGGGGGACCTCCCATGGATATCAACTAGCCATTACATATCCGAGTTTCAGTAGGACTAGGGCATCTAATTCTATTGTGGCTAGGCAAGGCAGCCCAGTTAGGGGAAAATGATCCAGAGGCAGGCAACAGTGTCAGAGGCAGCCCCTGCTCCTGCTGTTAGGAGTCCCACGTGAAGACCAAGCTGTTACATGTGCAGAGGGCCTACATCAGTCCCATGCATGTTCTCTATTTGGTGGTTCAGTCTCTGTGGCCCTCCATAGACCCAGGTTAGTTGATTCTGTAGGTTTTCTTGTGGTGTCCTTGACCTCCTTTGCTTCTACAATCCTCCTTCTCCCCCTTCCACAGGATTCCCTACGCAGTGCCTAATGTTTGACTGTGGGTCTCTGCATCTGTCTCCATCAATTGGTCGGTGAAGCCTCTCAGATGACAGTTATGCTAGGCTCCGGTCTGCAAAAGGCCAGAATATCATTAATAGTGTCAAGAGTGGGCTCTCTCTCATGGCATAGGCATTGGTTAGTCATTCCCTCAAATTCTGCTTCTTTACCCTTGCACATATTGTAGGAAGGAAAAATTGTGAGTCAAAGGTTTTGTGGCTAGTTAGTGTCCCAATCCCTCCACTTGAGGCTTTGCATGGTTACAGAAAATGTGATTCATTTACACAGAGGACATTGGCTAGCCCAGTTATCATCCACTTCAAAATTAATGTAAAGCTCATTTTTGTTACTTATAAAAGCCAACAGGAATAGCCATTTCTTTTTCATCTTTAGTGTGAGTGGCCCAAAATGCAGTTTTCACATTTTAAGCAAGGCTTTTAAGCTTAAAATTAAACTGTTTGTTGCATGCAGCTGTGTTTTAAGACATATCAAAACAACAGTAAAAAAAATAATAGAGAGAGAAAGAGACGGTGAATAATCTAGGCTATTTTTAACTAGCAAAGCATAGATACAGAGGCTTACGTGAGAGGAGGAAGTAGTGCGTCCAGGAGTATTTTGAGGGCTGAGAAAATTGAAGTGACATGATCCTTTCAGATGGCCAATGTGTTGTTCAGGTCTTAGAGGGCACCGTTTGGAGTTGTACAGCTTCGTAAATTAAGTCCTGAGGGCACTTGGACATTTGACAATATTTTGTGAAGTTCAGTGCTGTTTTAACTTTGAGTCGCTGTAATCTTCGTTGGTAACCAATACTCTCCTCACACGTGTCTCTGGTAACAGTTCTGCTAACGGGTAGACCCTGTCTTTGATCTTTCTCCTCCTACTTCTTGGTCCGGTGCGTATTTATTAAAATACTAGTTGTCTAGAATCTTTTTTTTTTTTTAAACATTCTGGATATGGCTCCCTTTCAGACTCCAAAGGGTCAAAATTATACAAGCTGCAGAGAAGGGTCAAGTGCTGTAATTGCCCTCGTTACCCTTCTGTTATTTTGGCATCAGGCACGCTCCTGAGCAGCTCACGTGAGTTCTCAGTGGACTTTGCTGATATAGAACTAGATGGGACATGTGTTACGCTCATCTCAGGGATGAAGATGCTCAGGCCCGGATCTGCAGCCGGGCCTGCGTTCACGGGGCGTGAAGGCTGGTTTTGCTCTCAGCTCCGTCCAGCTCCACAACTTGTCTAAAATCGTTGTTATTACTGGAAACTTCTGTATGTGTATTTGCCCTTTAAGAAATAAAGTGGCAACAATACTCATGTATCACTTGTCAGAATGTATTATAATTGCTTGTTATCCTCTTCCTGATGGACTCCTAAGAATCTCAGTGTGTGTGCATGCATGTGTGTGTGTGTGTGTTACCCGGCCCATAAGCTTGTATGGTTCTCCTGTCTCAGCCTCCTTTCCTTCCTGTAAGAGCTGTGGGATCACAGCCGCACACTACCACATCCAGAATTCACATTTGCACAGCGGGCATTTTACTGGCTGAGCCATCTCCCTGGGCCGGAACCTTAAGAACTATATCCTGTTAACTTTATGTCTCCTTGGCCTTCAGTCTAGGTTGAAGTTCATGGGAAACTGTCAGTCAGTGGCTGCTAAAATAACTTTTTTTTTAATGTATGAATTAGTGTCATTATCAGAGTTCATTACTGTGAGATGCTAAAAATACAGAAGCTGAAATAGCTGTGGCTTTTTACAGTTCACAGAGCTAACAGGAACGTGTTGACAGTCCTTGTGCTTGAATGTGGCTTTCTTGTTCATTTTTCCCATCCTCCAGTTAGTATTTACTAATACACCAGACAAAAGACTGCCTGCAGATATAAAGAATAACAGAGGTGAGGTAGCTTACATTTTCTCCTAAAGTGTGTGTGCCAGTGCCTTTTTTGGAAGGTTACTGTAGGACACTTGCTCACACTGAACAAAATCTCTTCTTTACATCCTATTTCTGTTGACCTCAGTACAGTTTGTCCCTCAGTACAATGGATAGGCTCTGTCTAGGCTTTGGTTTGCTCTCATTGTTAGTTCATGGAGTGAGGAGGAAAAGCCTGTATGTTACCCAGCACTTATCAAATCCAGCTGGCCCCCAGTTCCTTTTGGGAACTTTGCAACCATTATCATCTCGTCAGTAGTTTGTATGCTCCAACATTTGATGTTGTTGTAGCTCTTAGATGCTCTGGTTTGCCTCTCTGTTTCAATTTGGGATGATGTCTATTGCTCTGTCTCTGAAGTTCACTGCAGAGTTTTTTATTTGGTTGGTTTTGGGCTGTAACAAATTTATATTCAGAAGTCCATTAGCTCTGTTAACTAGACTTTTTGCTTGTAGAGTTTTTATTTAATTCGTTCTCTTTCTGCTGGAATCCCTTTTCTGTTCACGCTTGCCGTCTGTCTTTTCTACTAGATCTTTTAAATGGATGTTCAAATATAGGCCTTGCCTGATGATGAGCTTTACAAGTCTGTTGACCGTGAAATGATACCTCTTTAGTGTCATTTTCCCATATGTTTGCTGGCCACTTACATTTCCCTGTGCATTTGTCTGTTAGGCTCCTTTGCCATTGTCTTACAGAATGTTCCTTGTTCTTACTGATTTATGTGGCATAATGGTATGAACTGTAAATGCAGTCTCCTAATCTGTAGCTTGCTTTTCACATCGAGTGTGATGACTTCTATCATTAAATTCTCATAGTCAGATTTACTGTTATTTTCCTTCATGGCCTGTGCTTGGCTTCTCTTCCACCCTGAGGTCATAAAGATGCTTTCATCCAATTTCTCTAGAATTTTGTTCAGGGTATGAAATAGGGAATCTAGTAGTTGTCTTTATGAATTAAAGCTATCTTATCTACACTGAGTCATAATGCCACCTCTCTCATAGGTCATCTTCCCACGTGTGAGTGTGCACTGATAGGTTACTTCTGTAGCATCAGGATGTTTTCCTCATTGTTATTTTACACGGTGAGTGTAACCTATACATAGATATTAACATATACAAGTGTAATAAATCTTAAAAAGGTATCTATGGTATTTGTTAGACTGATGCTGAAACTCATTTGGAAAAATAAAGAGCTAAGAACAGTCAAGACTGGGTAGGTGTAACTGGGCTTTTTGGCTACTTTATTGGGTTCCTACATCTACCACCCTTCTCCAGCCCAATCTCTTCCAGCCCCCTCTCCCCAACGCTAGGTAGGCAACAAAGAAGGTTAGAGGGGGAAAGAGGGTGTATACCTCTTTAGACTGCTTCCTGCTGACTTGGGGACATGGAGTTCCTTGGGGCAAGTCTAATCTCTGTCAGCCCAGCAATAGCAAAAGCAGCAGCAGGAACCACCAGCAGTAGGGGAACGGCAGCCACCACAGGCCCTCTCTGGGCTAGCTCTCCTTCTCAAGAATCCCCAGAATTCCAAAAGTAAACTAGCTGCAGCTGGCATAAATCACCCCCCCCCACACACACACACCCCAAATAACCAGACAAATCATAGTTAGTGGCTGTGGACAATCTGAAACAGCCCCATATCCTGCACCTGGGATTAAAACAAAAACACATTCACATAGCATAAGTGGGTGAGGTGGTTGAGGGAGTGAAGGTACCTATTGCCAAACCTAAAAACCTAAATTTAATCCCCGGGCCCCACATCAGCTTATCTCCTGACCTGCACACATGTGCCCTCACACAGTAAGTAGATAAGTACGGGGAGGGGGCAATAAAAATGTTTACATTCAGACATTATAGTGTGCCTTGGCTTTTCGAACCTTGGATTTTAAAGGGATCTTTGTGGTTTTGAAAAATGTAAAGTTTCGTGTAAAGCTGGAACTGTCAATGAAAGCTTCACGTGTAAAAGGAAGGGCAAGATGCAAATGGCCACACCTTAGCCTAGGAAAACCCATGAGGGAAAGGGGAAGTAGCTCCATCCTCCGGAGCATGCCCCCAGAAAGAACAAGAAAAAGAGAAGGTCTTCGAAGGAAGAAACAGCTGCAAGGGGAAAACAACAAGACAAACAGCAACAAGGAACAGATGATGGAGCGAGGAAAGCCCTTTCCCATGTTCTTTAGGGGGTCTACTCCCATTTTGGAAGGGACCCGCTTTATTCCTCTACCGTCTACTGTTTAGGCAATGATGAGATCTTGAATGAGGTACTGTTCCCCAACCATCTGTTCTTACTGCTGCTTGCCTGTGCAGTCCGCCCACATCACATACATGCCCAAAGTATTTCGGTTATGATTGGCAGCCTGCACGATACTGTTCACTAGTTCCGAGTCACCAGGGCTCACTCAGAGAGTCCTCCACGTCGTGACCTCTGTTCATCCTGGTCACTTATCACTCATGTTTTCACAGTGGGTAACTTGAGGAAAGGAGGTAAAATCTTCAGTCAGAGCAAAGACTTTGCTAATTTCCTGCTCTTAGCAGCAGACACCCCAAGCATCACTCTTCTGTCACAGCCTGCTGATGTGCACAACCCACTGATGTGCTAATATGTCTGTATCCGTCTGCTCATCCATGTGGGAACTAGAGCTCAGGAAACCATCAAATATCTGACCCTCTGGCTGCTGCTCTTACTGTAAGCAGAAATTGACCTCCCGGGTGTTTCAGGACTTCTTTCAGCTCTGTGGAGTTCAGCCCACAAGTAGAATCAAATCTTAAACACCTCGTCTAGACACACCATGGCCATCCCGTTGATCAGATTGTCTGGGATTCATCTCTTAGGATCGACTTTTCCTTCTTGGCTCTCAGCCTCACTGGATCATTTCTTATATTCTGAACACTGGGTGTGTCTTAGCAGGATGCCTTACTCTCAGAATCAAAGTTTAGTCTCTAAACCCAGATCAGAAAGGGGCACTTTTCTACTCTGGATACAAGCCATAGAAAATCTTTCCTCCTATAGTTAGTACAAGAGGACAACCAACATCAGAACTAAAACTTGTCCTAGACCCCAAGGGCTCCTGTGTACTTGACTTCTGAATCTTTGATGACCTTGCCTTCCACCCTCCATCAGCTCCAAACACTGAGCACTGACTTTGTTTCTTAATGTTCCTTAGGAATAATTTCAGACTTACAGAAGAGTTGCCAGAATAGAAGATACCCAAACGCTCTGTCTCAAAATCCCAGTAACTTTTTGCCTTATATCACTTTTTACTTGGAGGTTGTGTGTGAGTTGTACATGTGCACTTTTAAATTGTCTTTTAATATATGTGTGTGTGGTGTGTATGTGTGAATGCATATCTGTGTGTGTATGGTCATGTGTGTGTTTATGTATATGTGTGGAGTGTGTGTATGTGTGTCCATGTGTGCTTGCATATCTGTGTGTGTGATCAGGTATGATGTACATGTGTGTATGTATATTTGTGTGTGATGTGCCTGTGTGCGTGCATATCCATGTGTATATGGTCATGTGAATGTGTGCATGGAGTGTATGTGTGCTGTGTGCATCCACATGCGGGTGCATATCCATGTGCATTGACCTGAGGTGGATATCACTGTCTTTCTTGGTTGCTCTTCAGCTTTGGTGTCAGAGCTCTGGCTAGTCAGCCTGCTCTGGAGATGTATTGTCTGCCTCCTGCATACTGGGATTACAAGCAGGCTGGCATACCCTTTCGGCATTTGTGTGGCGCTGGGAATCCAAACCACTGTCAATCTGAACTCCCGCCTTCAAGCTCCAGCAAGTACTTTACCTGTGGAGCCATCTTGCCATCAGCAAGAACCCAAGCAAGCCACTTAGGTCTGTTCCCACACTGGAATACTGCGCTGGCAATGACAGTGGATCAGCTAAAGCCACACACACATGGTTAAAGTTCACAAACACTGCATGAAAAAGCAGAAGCTGCAGAAACCTAGTGTACCGTGTGCTTACAGTTCGAAAACTACACAGTGAAACAATGCCATGCTCTTTGTAGAGGTACATACGTTTTCTGAAAACATATGTACACATAAAAAAGTCTGTGTTCACATATACGTTTGTGATAAAAATACAAAAGGCATGGAAAAGATAAGCATGTACAGCAGTCATTACAGTGGGAAAGTACTGAGTCTGTGAGGGCTGGGCAAATGCTCTCAACTGAACTATGACCCTGGCTAGAGACCAGTTAGGCTGAGTCATTAGCTAGGACCAAATTAGCTAGGATAAGAAGGAAGGAAGGAAACATGTGTGTGTGTGTATGTGTGTGGGTGATGAATGTGTGTGTGTGTGTGTGTGTGTGTGTAAATATATGTTTATCACATACAAGATACATATGTTGAAAGATGACATGGGGAGACAATATATATACACACACATATATAGGTCATATACAAGATACATATGTTGAAATCAGGGGGAGACATTAATTTTGATAGCTGCCATTCTCTAGAGTGCAGTGGCTGTCTCCCAGGGCTTTCTCCTCTGTACCTAAGTCTCTGTCCATGGTGCTAGAGAGTGCTGTCTGTGGCACTGTGCCCTCCCTCTTCCAGCTGCTCCCAGCAGAGACCCATGTTTCACCACACTCGTCAGCAAAACGCGCCATATCTCCAGTGGCTTTATCGCATTCCACTAGTGAGCTAATGAGCTTGTTACCAAAGAGCTTGACTCTAGCAGTATTCCGTGCTACAGGATCTTTAAGAGCTGTCCAAGGCTGGGAAGGCTTACACAATGAACAAGTGACTGGTCATTTTGAGAAGGTTGGGGTCACAGGTTTTTTGGGTATCTTTTGACTCACAAGAGATAACTATGGCTAGGGGGTCTTATCTGTATTATCATCTTATTATTATCTCTATTGTGCTCTTAATATTGAGAGCCTATAAGTGGTCTCAGGACAAACAAAAACAAAGGTGCATGCGTTGGTCCCTGCCTGCCATGGGCCAGCTGAACTCTTCCTGACCTCGTATGTTCTCTGGTTCTGTAGAATCCTGTGCTTTTTCTTTGCTAAACTCGAAGTATTCTCGATGTGGCCTTTCAGGATCACTGGAGAAATAGTACTTGTCGGTCCATTGTCCAATATAAGATCTGGTTCTTCCAGAGCCAGACAGAAAGCCAGGAAGCATCGGAGGTAAGATGATGTAGGGTGTGACGCCATCTCAGGCTGGTGAAAAGTTAATACTTCCATGAGTGTCTTGGGAAATTGATTTAGAGAAAATGTACACATTAACCATTATTTTATTTCCTGTATTTCAACATGAGCTCCCTTTCAGACATCTGTTTGTCAATGTAGTTTATTAGGGCTTGATTCAGGCCCTTTCCAGGAAAGAATTACTATCTTCCAAAAAAAAAAAAGTTCAGCCTTCAGAGTTCTTTCAACTGTACTTTTCACCCCTAAAAATAATGCTACCAACATGAATTCTTTGAAGATCACCAGAGTGACAACCGTCTTCTGATAGCATGTGACTTTAGGCTAAAAGGCAGGAGCACTGAACCCACTCTGTTCCTCTTAATGGCATCTTGCTGACCACCACAAAAGAGGAGCTCTTCAAAACCAGATGAATGTAGTCTTCCTGTTGGATTTTAGGAAAAGCCACCCTAGTGAAAGGCCAAGACACTGCAGATATACTATCTAAATGCTTATGCTTACAAATAAATGCTCTCAGCCTCCAAATGTAAATGCTGAAGATTACCACCACTCTTCAACAGATCAACAAACATTAATTAACATTTATGTGACAGGCATTTCACTTAAAGAGAGAGCTCTTGGCATGAATATTCAACAAATGTTTGTATAGCTCTGCTATGCAATATAAAAACGTTGTAGCTTAAAAACAAAAACAAAGTGTTCATTTTCTCTCTGTTCAGCTGTTACCTAAATCTCCTTAGCTCCCAGTCTTCACTTTAGCTTTTGAGGTCATCGACCTACTGAGCCCTGAGATGACATTTCAGATATATGTTGCCTCTTCTAACTCTTACTTTGGTATACACTTTTTTGTTTGTTTGTTTGTCTGTTTGTTGAGACAGGGTTTCTCTGTGTAGCTTTGGCTGTCCTATAGACAGCCTTGGCTGGCCTCAAACCCACAGAGATCCACCTGCCTCTGCCTTCCAAGTGCTGGGGTTAAAGGTGTGCGCCAGAGCTGCCTGGCTTGGTATACACATTTTAAAAAAGTTGGTGGCATGTGTGTGCTTGTCTTCTGACATCCACAAGTGTGTCTTACCTACATACACACACATACACACACACACAACCAAAATATTAAAAATCAAATAAATTAGTGCTTATCTTTTGAAATGAACCACATTTAAACAAAGCAAAATTCATTGCAAATCAGCACAAAATCTAAAGTGGTATGAAATGTTTCCTCTGTTGAACAAAAGTACAAGATGTTTCCTGTGTGCTGTGTCATTTCATTGGTGTCCTCCCTTTACAGACATCAAGGCACGTAGCCACAGTGTTTCTTCTGACTGCAACTGTGTAGAATTGCAAGGCACACACAGAAGGTAGCAAACAGTCTAGCACCATCCTCCCACATTGAACTGGCTCAGAAAGGTTAAATACATGGTTTGTGGCCAGTCACCTATGTTGTACTTGAACCCAAATGGCCTGCCTCCAGTGGCCATGCTGCTTCAGACAGGGAACAGTTCCGGCATTGGGTGCCTGGATGGGCTTAAGTGGTGTGTGTTCTCTTGGCTGAACAGAGAACACCAAAGCCCAGGCAAAGCATCTGCTTCCTGTGGGTGTACATTCCTGGTTTGAGGGTATATGGTCATTGATAAGAAATGAACTGACTCGGTTTCTTGCATCTCGCCAATGGGTGGAGAATTGGCTCTTTAGAAGTACTGTGTGTCTCTGCTAGAGCTTTGCACACGGCAATGGGGCTTTTCTGCTTTCTTCCACAAGACAGCAAGCATGTAGTCTTGGTAAGGCAAGCCCAGTTATGGACCACAGAAAACCCCTCCTAAACAGCCTGCTAGGAAAGAAGGAAGAGAATTATTCAGCCTTTACTGAGAGCTTCTAAAATAACCAAATGTATTACTAAAACGTTACTCGTGCATCACAGGATTCCAGACTGTCAAGAGGCAATCAATAGTCTATGCCGAGGCAGGAAAGGCATTGGGTTTAAGTGGTCAGGACAGCAGAAGTAGTGACGAAGCAGCTACCTTGTGATTTGAGGACAGCCAGCCTGCCTGAAAAAGCTTTATCCAGGGGCCCCTTAAGCTCACTCTCCTGTATACATTCTTTTCCTTTCTCTTCAAAGACTTTATTTCTCCCTGGGTGTTCTTTAAGATGTAACTACCCCTGAGAGAGGGCACAGCTTTTGTCTTTATCAACCAACACCTCATGCTTTGCTACTTCACCAGGTGCCAGACGGCAGCCCTGCAGCAGAATTCCCCACCCCACCTCCACCCCACGGAATCAGGCAGAAGCTTAAGATGGAGCAGAGGCAGAGAAGGGTGTGAGACAAACTACCTCACAGATTTCCTTCTGCCTGGTTGTCTCTCGGTCTTGATGAGTACAGTGTTCAGCCTACCAAAAAAATGTGTTTGAAACCCTTTCCAGAGAAGTCTTATTTGGTGGGATCTACCCTTCTGGGCACTGAGCTTAGAATTTTGTTTATAAAGTGTGGAATTGTTCGCTTCTGTCTTCCCATTCCCTCAGCAGAGTTTTCTAAGGCACATTCAAATTTCTCTTTGCATTGTTCCATCACTTTTTTCCATTAAATTCTAGCTTTTAACAGCAGAGAGCCCAGCCCCTCGTCCTTTGCTTCAATTACTATGTAAAAGGTTCCTCCCGGGGAGGGGGTGGGGACCATGGATGATAAGCTCCTTTGAATCACAGGATTTCCAGTGGAGGTCAGGAAGTCCTGAGTGGACTGTTATCTGTAAACATCTGTCCACCTTCACTGTATATTCGGGACCACTGTGTAGAGCAAGGCACATATGATAAAAGCCAACAAGCAAGCAAGACTGGGCTGTTCAGTCATGAGGCAGGAGTGGAGGGTTAGGGGGTGGGGAGGGGGTTGGAAGGGAGGGGGTGGACTGTAAGATGTGAAGTGCCCCCTCCTCTCGCATGGCAGAGAGCAGGCCTTCCTAAGCACTCTGAGCAGGTCCTCAGGATTAGGACTATGAGAATTTGCAAGGTTCTCACTGATGCCAAAAGGTTACCTGGTGAGTTAAGCCATGTATATACACCTAGCTGTTAAATGCTGCTCTTGTTGCTCTGACAAAGGGGGCTTGAGGAAGACGGGGCTTCCTTTGGCTCACAGTTGGAGGGGCTGAGTCTGTCATCATGGTGGAGATGTCATGACAGCAGGAGTGTGAGGCGGCTGGACATCCAGAGTCAGGAAGCAGAGATGAATGTCTGGGTGTGCTCAGCTCACGGTCTCCTTTTTATGCTCTCCAGCACTCCAGCCCATGGAATGGTACTATTCCTAGTTAGCATGGGCTGGCTCTTCCAACTCAGTAACCTAGTCTACAACCTCCGTTCCAGGCTCTTCCTGGATGATTCTCCAGGGAGTTGAGAGTGTTAATTTCAGTAGCATTAGCTTGAATGTACATAAACAGTCTCCATGTTAGCAACTCCAAGACTCCCAGCTTGGTAGCACTGGGAAGGAAACCTGAGAAGCTCAGGCGGGGAAGTCGGAAGACTCCTGTTTACTCTGTGCTGTGTGCCTTTCGGGGCTGTGACTTGTCCAATAGCTTTTCAAAGCTGAGGAGATAAAGGAAGTCACAGTCTAGAGATAGCAGGAGTTCTCCACAGACTTGCTCTCCACAGAGGAATGCTGCCTCCTCACCCTGTGTGCGTGTGTGAGGGGGGAGCCAGGTAAGTTCCTGAGAGAGTACAGGAAGAAAGGATTTATGGGTGGTAGGTGGCTCGGGACCATCCTCATTTTGGAAGACTAAGTCGCACGCATCAAATGACTCCAGTCAACCAAGGTACAGCAGCTCGGCCAGCATCCTAAAAGCACACATTTACCACACCGTGTCCCCACTGTACACAGCCAGTGAATGGCTTTCGAGCTTCCAGCGGCTTCAGTGTGGTGTGGGCCCATACAGTTTCTAAGTGTTTGGGAATGGGGGTCTGGAGAGATGGTTCAGCGGATACCAGCATCTATTGCTCTTGCAGAGGGCCTGAGTCTGGTTCCAGCATCTAGGTCAGTTAGTTCACAACCACTCATAACTCCAAGGGGATCTGAGGCCTCTAGACAACCCAGACACCCTCAGAGCTGTGCACGCACATAAGTGTAACTTAAAAGACAACAAAAGTCTCATGTAATTCCAGTGCGCATGAGAGAATACTTCCTCAATCCCAACACCTTACATGTAAATCTATAGATGACAGCGTGTTGGAGAGGCATTCAAAGTCCTTCAGGTTCAGCCTCAGTGGACTTGCACGGCAAGTTCCCGTGGAAAAGAACTTGGACCTCACAATGACAACTAGTAGCATCCTTATGGAAGCCAGGTTGAGGCTGCACTCTGGATCCAAAGTCCAAATAAAATTTTGTTGTTGTTCACCTTAAACCTGTCTTTAAAGGATGTAGATCTAATGCAGAGGAGATACACTTTTTTTTTTTTTAAATCCATTCTTTTTTTAATGTCTTTGAGCAAAAGAGGAGTACGACCAGGCCTAAAGGCTAATCACAAGCTTGCTGTTGGGGAGATGCCCATCCTTGAGGGTTCACTTGGGGCAGCAGAGGTTATCATATAGTCAGGAGAATCCACATTGCTTCTGCCCGTGCTTGCAATATCATGGACAAACCACTCCTACCTTCCTGTCTATAGCTTCCCAAGCTGAGGGAAGGTGGGTCTGTGGGAGACTCTCCTACCCATGGTTCATCAAGAGAACCCTCCTACCTCTTGATGAAAAGCAGGACAGGTCCAGGATCAGGTGGACTGCCAGGCTTTGCATCCAGCTCGGCTGCCCACCTGCTCTGTGTGTCACCTTGGACAAGTTTTTCAACCTCGCTATGCTTTCATTTCTTTATGTGGATAATTAAAGTAACAGTGGGCCCCGTTTTGTCATTGTGTTGCAAGGATTTCGTGAGTATAAACTCCATAATGCCAGAGTTAAATAGTCTCTGTGTGTGGATCTCAGGACATCACAGAGAAGAGTGCAGACCACCTAGCTCCATTCTCTGGCGCTGAACTGTGGCTAGAGAGGTTAGGAGGTTCTGAGGGTCATGCTTTGTATGTCTGGGACTGGAGCATTAGACTATGCCCTGGCCATGCTGCTCAGCCACCCAGACCACCATCCGGCAAATGGGCACGCATCATCAGTGCTCGTGAGCTATCACTGAAGGAGTTGTTAAAATTCTGGGACGATATGGAGGGAACCTGCTTCAGCAAGCGCATGGGGAATGTCCTCTGCCAGACAGGCCTGGGTTGGGAGGTGGATAAACCTGGTGAGCCTTTAGGACGGAGGCTGGAGGAACTGTCCACCTGTATGTTCCTAGGAGAGAAGTGGGAAGGGAGAAGTCGCTGTGATGTCCTCTAATGCCCGCACTGAAAAATCTGTCTGATGGGACAGAATCCCATTGTCCTTATTCAGCCTCCTCTTAGCTAAAATTCTGAAATCTCGTGTCTCAGAGGCATGAGTAACAGTGTCCTGTGTTGACTCTAAATGTTTTCATTTTTCTAGCACACGGATTTTTTTTTTTTCTGCTGCTGCCTGATTTTTTTTTTTTAAAGGATCATTTAACCACAAACTCCAAAGAGGTTTAAAAACCATCGAACCGGGACACAGCCAGCGTGTTACACAAAAGTATACTGTTTTCCCTGCATGTGATTAGTCGACATTTACAAATATTTACTTGTCACCTGCCATGTGCCAAGTACTAAAGCATTCTGTGTCCCGAGGGAAAGAAAAACGCTGGACAAGGAAAGAAAAAAAAAATCTATTTTTAGGAACCTCACATTTACGTGAGGAAGACAGATTTGCTTATGATACAAGTCGGTGTAGCAACCTGAGACAGAAACCATAAAGGAATGGAGCGATCGGCACATTGTTAAAATAGGCAGGGCCGTTAGTCTGCAGAGAACCGGGCAGAGGGAAGGAGCCGCTCCAGTGTTCGGCTCAAGACTGAGGCTGGAGGGAAAGGGGCGGGGGCGGGGCAGCCGGAGAGGCTGATCCCGCTGAGCTCAGGAGAGCCCGGTGGCAGGGCTTGGGCCGAGCAGTGATAGGAGGCAGTACAGGTGATGTTAGAGATTATGGCTGCCTCGTGGAGAACAGACTGAAACAAAGAGAGGGCGAAGGCTGGAAACGCCAGGAGGGCACTAGAGCCGGCAATGTGGGGACCCGCTTAGGGGAGAAGAGGGCCTACGGAGAATCATAGGCAAGATGCACTTCGTGAAATCGTCCACTCGCTAAGACAGAACGTCTAGCGTCGGCGGCTTCTTTTAGACATCTGCATGATTGGCTCAGTAACTCCGAGAGCTGCAGATATAAATAGAGGCACCGAGAGCACACAGGTATAGACACGATATTAATGAGATCCAGTGGGGAGCAGGGCAGGTGGAGGGGAAGTGACTGGGAGACTTTGGCCGCGTTAGAATGGGGATGGGGTGGGGTGGGGGTGGGGGTGAAGCTGCGCCAGAAGCCAGAGAGAGAGAGGGAGAGAGAGATGGAGAGAGAGAGAGAGAGAGAGAGAGAGAGAGAGAGAGAGAGAGAGAGAGAGAGAGAGAGAAGAGGAGAGGCAGCTCTGCGGCCACATGGAGGGGTGGCTCAAGGCAGGGCAGAGACAGTGGGGTGAGTACAGTTGACTGAACCTCATTTGGCTTCACCCGCAAAACGCCAGTTGCCACTCTGGGTAGGATACTCGCCTGCTGCCTGCTCCCGGGACCCCTAACTGCTGAAGGCTCACCTGGCATAGGAACCTTTGTCTAAGCATAGAGAAGGTGTTTGCTCCAGACTTTCTTTTATAAATTTATTCATTTTACATCCTGATCGTAGCCCCCTCCCTCGTCTCCTCCCAGTCTCACCCTCCCTCTGCTTACCCCCTAGTCTTGTTCCCTAGTCCTCAGAAAGGGGGAGCCCTCCTCCCTTACCAACTGACCCCAGACTATCAAGTCTCTTCAGGACTGCTTCCTCTTTTTCCATGGCCTGGCAAGGCCCCCTAACCTGGGGGAAGTGATCAAAGAGCAGGCAACAGAGTTCATGTCAGATACAGCTCCTGTTCCCCTTACTAGGAGACCCACATGGAAACTGAGCTGCCATAGGCTACATCTGTGCAGGGGGCCTGGATTCTCTCCATGCATGGTCCTTGGTTGGTGCAGCAGTCTCTGCAGGCCCCTCAACTCCACACTTTCTAATAATAATACAAAGGGTTTAATGAGACGAGACAGACTGAGCTCACCCTATGCAAACAGGACTATCTGTGACTTGCTAACAGTTCTTTTTGTTTTTACTTTTTAAATGGCACAGCTACAGAGTCTGTTCGTGGTAGAGTTCAGTGTTAATTCCAGCCTCCTCCCTGAGGGACTGCTGAGGGCTTATCCAGAAGCCTGAAGGGAAATCCTGGCCCCGGCTGGGTCCTGTTGGTTGTCCGGGCTCTTTATGTTTGTACACTGATCCTTATCTGGGTCCCATGCCAGTTTATATTGGGACAGCTGCCGCTGAGCTATTGTAGAATTCTCGTTCTGTTCATGTGGGTGTAAAACCCACTCTTGTGTTCAGCCTTCCTCAGCTGTCCTATTCTTGGTCCCAGCTTGCTCCTTCTCAGACCTGCAGAGCTTGGGAATTTCTGGAGGTTTGCATTGCTTCGTGTGCCCTCTCGTGTGCTGGCCCGCTGCCTCTCTTGAATGGCTTCTCTCTCCCTGCCATTTGACAGTGGGAAGGCTTCAGGGCCTACCTGATTTTTGGCAGGGAAAGAACAACTTCTAAAGCAAGTTGCTATAGTTACCAAGTCTCTCCCATAGCACAGCAGCCACTGACTGCTAGTATGTCTGGCTCTAGAAGATACTCTTCTCGGATTCTTTCTTTTTTTTTTTTTAACCACTTCATGCTCGCTTCTGCTTCTGTGTGGGTTACACAGATAATGAGGAGCACAGGGAGCACACATACACGCTGATAGAGTCATACATTCCAAGTTGGACATGCCTGAAATCACAGATGTCTTCCAGGCGGAATTTCTTTACTGGGGCCCACTTCAGGAGGTTTGCTGCGGTGACAGCAAGTGCATAGGATTTTATTTATTTATTTATTTATTTATTTATTGTTGTTGTTGTTTTCATTTTTTCCTGTCCATTTCAGCAAAGTATTTGTAGCTATTTCTGGACACAAATTAGGTACGTGGAAAATTCCCCCGATTCTTTTAAATAATTACCTGTTGTTCTATCTCTATGGGAAATTAGAAGTTGATTGTAGATTCACCTGGGAACATTTCTGAAAGTTAATGGATCAAATCAGCCCCATGGTTGAAGTTTTTCTATTGTTTGGGTGTGTGACTATAATGACTAGAAACGGTGACATTTGGAGCCTAATTTCCTGTCTTACCCGACAAGCAGACATTCAGAAGGCAATAACTGAGGTGGTCGCGTGCACATTGTCACCTTCTCTCCCCACAGAGGCACACAGCACAAGCTGGGCTGCTTGTCAGTCTAATGAAGGATGTGGATGGTGACCTGGCTGGGTATGAGCCTGTGTCTCCCTTCCCTCTCACCCTTCCCTGACTTCCGATCCAGCCAGGCCTCTGGTGTTGAGTCTGTGTGGGCTGCTCAGCAGTACATCACGGCTGTGCATACTCTGATGGGGATTCTCCTATTCCTCGTATGGAGCTGGTGTCTTGCGAAGCCGAGCTGGCTACAGGAAAGGGCTCAGCTTCAGCTGGACAGGTGCAGCTGTCTTCCACCAGGTGGGCTTCTGGGCCTGATGGGTGGGCTTCCACCGGCTGCTTCTTCCTGTACATGGAACTTCTAAGCCAGTTTCAGACAGATCCAAACAGGCCAGTGCAGCCACCTGCAGGGGGCGAAGGTAGCCAGCGTTCTGCAAATAACTGTGCAGGTTCTCAGTGTGGGTTACCCTTCTCCCCAAACTTTTTTACCTCTGGGGACCTGGGCATTCCAGGAAGAAAAAGCCCTTGGTCTGACTCTCCTCAAGGCACCCGCTGGGTTCTCTACCTAAACTGGTCACAGGCTGCTTGCAGCAATTTCCACTCTCTGCCTGGAGGGGCAGGGATGGGAGCTGGGGAGGGTGTGGGCAGTGTGAGGCCCCAGTGAGAAGCACTTCAAGCTCTCAGAAGAGGAGGGGGAAGCGGGCTTTATGTGCTCTGGAGTCATTTTTTTGGAAGCAAGTTTTTGTGTTCTGGGGTGATTTCATTGGAAGCGGTCAATGAAGTTGTTCTGATTTCTCTCTTGGGCCCAGGGCACGGTTGCTCTCTCCCAGGCCTGAGCCTGAGGCAGCTGGAGCAGCTAGCTTGTGAGGCCAGCAGTCTCCCCTCATATTGTTCTTAGAGGCCCTGTGCTGTGCCACGTGGTTGTCAATCTGATAAAAACATGGCTTTGTACCCTTTGACTTAATAGTTAAGGCAGGGGAGTAAATCTGGTTCCAGCCTGCCCATCACATGGACCATATCACTCAAGGAGGGCCGCCCTCACAGAGAACTCACTTTCTGAGGAGCCCCCAAGTCCTGAGGCTCTGCTGTGCCCCTGGCCGCTTTGAAGCCCTGCTGGGTGGCCTCTGCTACCGGCTTCTCCACACCTCCATAAACTTTTGCATTACTCAGCCATCCTCTCCTGTCTCAGTCACTGTTCTACTGCCGTGAAGAGACACTGTGACTATGGCAACTTAAGAGAAAGCATTTAATTGGGACTGGCTCACAGTTACAGAGGCTTAATCCATTATCATCCATTATCATGGCAGGAAGCATGGTAGCATGCAGGCAGACATGGTACTGGAGAAAGAGCTGAGAGGTCTAGAACCAAATCCAAAGGCAGCACTGGAAAGAGAGAGAGAGAGAGAGAGAGAGAGAGAGAGAGAGAGAATGAGGTAGGGAGGGTGGGTAAGAGAAAGAGAATGAGGGAGAGAGGGAGGGAGGGTGAGAGAGAGAGAGGCAGGCCTGACTTGGGCCTTCCTCCCACAAGGCTGTACCTTCTCCAGCAAGGTCACACATCCTAATCTCTTCAAATAGTGTCACTCCCTATGAGCCCATGAGGGCCATTTTCATCCAAACCACCACACTACCCATCTACTTTAGCTCTAACAGCCTCTTGGTGACCTCGACCAAGCACAGAACTGTGGTAACTCTTTCTATCACATAATAGACTTTTAGGCCAGTGTCCCTGTCACCAACAGCCAGCAGCCTCTACCTACACAGCCGTTTTAGACTGAGAAGCACCCTTCAGACTTTATCCTCTTTCTGCCCAGATGGCCATGAAGCTGTGTCAGGTACTTTATCGCTGTGATCAAGTACACATCAAAAGCAGTATAAGAGGGGAGAGGGTCATTGTGGCTTATGACTCAGGACACACAGTCCCCTGGAGGGAGGAAATGTCACGGGAGAAGGTCCTATCATTTGGCAGAAAGCAGAAAACTCATGGAAGTGAAGCCTGGGTGTAACCTTTAAAGGTGTCCCCAGAGAACCAGTGCTAGTTAGGCTGCAGTCCCAAAGGTTCCACAGCACCTAGGAGCAAGTATTCAAAGATAGGGTTGTGAGAGATGGTTTACATTCTGCTACAACAAGCCTAAGCCCATGCATTTTCCTGGATTCTTGCTTCTCTCACAGCTACCCATCAAGTCTGTTTTAAAGGCTGGGTTACTGGGGCCAAAAGATGCACATGTCACCAAACATGTCACTCACTCCCCACCATCGACCAAACTCATCACCCCAGTTCTGACGCTTTGGATAAGCCCAGTCTTCCTCCGGGGACTGCAGTGAGGCCACAGGGGCCCACTGTGATTTTTGGGTCCCCAGCAGGAAACAAACCATAAGGTCTGTACATATGAGAACGTGGCGGGTAGAAACCTTATGAACAGATACAGGGAACTTGTTTTCATTTTCTTCCTTAGGTTCCTGCCACCCACTAGCCCACTGCTTTGCTGTGGGAGCAGCCGTCCTCAGGGTGTGTGAGGTTTGATGGCAGCTTGAGACCCCATTCTGGAACAGGCCCATGCAATCAAGACCACCCTTCTAGCAACCCCCAGCTCAGACTGCTGTGATTGCCTGTGCTGAGCAGAAGGTAGATAACTGGGCCTGAGAGAGAAGAGCTGGAGCAAGGGGGAAGTTGGCTGTGTTGAATTGCAGGCTCCCAGAGGAGAGCTACTGGCTGAGCTCTGACAGCAGGTGGCATTTATTCCTTAAAAATGCACTAACTCTGCCTTGAAACTGAAGAATAGCACCGCCTTTTCTCTGATCTTTTCGGGAGTCGGGTGGTGGGTGTGGTAGAAATTGAGGAACCATCACAGAGACAGCCGTTCCCAGAGCCCTCCTGAGGGACTCTTCTCCTCAGGGCTCCTCAGGACTGTGTGGTGGCCAGCCAAAGCCCTTTGTCACTGGGTCCTGGCATTGGACTGCCCGGCACAGAACTGAGATTCCCTCACATTTCTGCCCACGTGAGAGCAAATTCCTCAGAGCAAAAAGGCCGGAAACTCTTGGAGTTCACAGAGGTCTGGTAAACACCGTATTTTCCGGGTCACCAAGCTGATGAGCTCCCAAGGCCTCCGTGTCCACATCTATAAAGCGGGGGTTTCAGTATCAGTCTCTGACTTGTGTTAGGTCAGGTTCCAGGGAGGGAGGTCTGAGGTGGGCCCGGACCTACACATGATGAAGGGAAGCAGGACTGGGCAGGGAAGCTGCCATCGCTACATTGCAGGGTCCCCCGGAGGAGGCCAATGGGTATACTAGACTACAAATAACTCATTCTCCTGGCTTCTCTGTAGGCCTCAAGGAAGGGAAAGCTCCCTCGCCACTGACATTGAGTTTTCTCCTCGTCAGATATGTGGGTCCCAGAGTGGTTTGCCTGATTCAGAGGGGTGAAGGAACAAATCAAATTTAATGGAGTAGCTTTCATTCCCGCCTCACACTCTTAGCACATGCCCAGGATTTAGTGATCTGTGCTTGTAGAAAAGCCACTGTCATCTCTCTCCCATCCCTTTGTCAAGGATCTATAAAAACCTTGCAATAAGTTGAAACCAATTTTTCCATTAAAAAGCAAAAGCCAAAAATAAGCCTGGATGTGGTGTGCTTCTTTGGTAGTTTTGCTGATCAGTCATGAGCGTGGATTGATATTGGTAATATTGGGTTTCTACTGAAACAGTTGCAAATAACTGCATCAATTGCTTACTGTCAACACAACAGACACGGAGACTAGCGAGAAACACATGCTTAGGGTTGTGCTTAGGCTCCAGACCTCAGCACAACCGACTCCATGGAGGAAGTGCCATTCAGGCTGTAAAACTCAGCGTGCCGACAGCACCACCTGCCAACACTGAATCCATTACAGACCTGGGAATGTCTTTGAATGAGCTAACCTTGTTTTTTTGGCACCTGTAGTTCTGCTTCTGGCTAACTGTTCTTGTTAACTGAGTATGTCAATGCAGAACATGGTTTTTGTGCTTGAAAGCTCAGCTTGAGAAAGGCTCAGGTCTATGCTAGGATCCTGAATACCCAGTGTCGTGGATGGCCAGCTAAGAAAGACTTTCTGTTAGTTCAAACCTGTGTCTGAGCAGTCTTCTCTGATGGATACCTCACAACAACAACAACAACACAAAACAGATGATTGAGACATCTGCACTAGGGGAATAACAGACGACAGAAACATATCGTAGACACATGTCGTACGTGACCTTTGATCTGTTTCAAATACTGCAAGAACAGAAGAGTGGTCTCATGGATGACTGAGCAGACAAAGGCTCTTGCCACCACACCTGGTGACCTAAGGTTAATTCCTGGCACCCACGTGATAGACGTAAAGAATCAGTCCCTGCAAGTTGTCCTCTGACTTTCACACCCATGCTGTCACACACACACACACACACACACACACACACACACACACACACAAATATATGATATTTTTTCATTGCAAAAAAAAAAACAACCCCTGGAGAACAGAGAGAAACTGATCATCCTATATTGTAGTTCAACCTATAGATTAAGTAAATGAGAAAGAATATTATAAAAATCAACAAAACACTTTAATAGTTTGTGGAGCATTAAAAATAAACTTCATTAGGTAGCCAGCTAATCATAAATGAATTCATAAGTAAACAATAAAAAATACTGCTAAACAATCCCTTATGTTTACATAAAACAACATACCACCAAATAACTGCTGAGTTGAGCTCCTAAAGGGATTTAAGAAGGGTTCACTTGCAGATCTAATTAATTTCTCAGAAAGCACCAGATGTGAATAATAGATAGAAGAACTTGAAGAAGAATGACAGACGAGCAAGAAATGATGATTTTAAGATCAGGACTCAATAAAAAATAGTGAACAACAACAAAACAATTGACAGCTTTGATAGGCTTTTTTGGAGCACTGACAAGACAGATCCCTGAGAAGATTTATCAACAGGGAATAAAAGAGAAAGACACCATAAAGTATAGGATGGAAAGAGGAAAATAACTATGACACAGAGACTGACAGGCATCAGCACAGATACCCATTCACCCCTGAATTTGAAAGTCAAGAACAGTACAAAGTAAAATTGTGGGATTTCAGCACTGAGAGGTTGAGCTAGATAGCGCATTGGTCAGCTTTCCATCGCTATAACTGAGTGCCTGAGGTAATTATAAAAAGAAAAGATTTACTATGACTCACAGTTTTCAAGCCCCAGGTCCTGAGCAGATGAGTCTGTGAGAGGACAGCATACCGTGGTGGGGTCTGTCGGAAGAACAAAGAATTGTGTCATAAGCAAGGGAGCAAAGAATGGGGAAGAAAAAAGGGTGTGCCACTATTCCATCAGAGAGAACCCCACTAGCGACTGAACATCCTCCTACCAGGCCCACACCTTTAAGACTACACCACCTCCCAAACAGCAGGTGGGTGACCAAGCCTTTAACATACAAACCTTCAGGGACCGTCAACATCCAGACAGTAGCAAAGCAATGAACATTGATGTGAGTTCCAATTTGTATTAAATACGTTGAAAAGGGAGGCAAAGGGTGACCTGCCAAGAGACCACAGGCTCAGGCGGTCTCATAGGTGAATGTGGCCATACGTGCTAATGACCAGGTTGCTAGGGTTTGAATGGGACATGTCCTCTGAAAATGTTCATGGGTTGAAACCTTGCTCTGCAGCTGGTGACACTGTTTACAGGATACTGGATCATGAGCGTGCTAAACTAATCAATGACTATTAGGAAGCAGAGCCTGGGTGGAGGAAGTAGGTCACTTTGCCTGTCCCCTTCCTGACCCCTTCCTCTGTTTCCTGGCTGCTAAGGGTGCAGCCTCGACCAAATGCCACGGTCACCATGGTGCTCTGCCTCACCAACAGCCACAGAGAAAGAACCAGGCAACCATGGACTGGAGTCTCTGTGACCATGAGGTAAATCTCTTCTTCCTTTCAACAGTTATTTTTTTTCTCTCGGGTGTCTGTCACAGTGACAAAAAAGAAACAAAGAAATTGTATCACAAAATAGAAAAATGAAAGCTGTCTAATTCAATTTGTGATATAGTATAATCTTGATTCCGTAGTCAGAAGATATATGATAGATTCACTTGACTTATGAACATGGATATGTAACAAGAAAAAATATTTGCTCAACAGCTGCTTATGCTTACTTTTAAAATAATATTTCCCAGTCAAGCAAGCCTTAGTCAAGGAATGAAAAGATAGCTGGACATTAGATCAACGAAGGCCCCGATTAAAAGACTTAAGGACACTTTTGTATTTATCCCAATCTTTGCTTAAAAAAAAAATTAGAAAAGGAAAAATGCTTATGAAAGACTGTATTTTTAAAAACATGCCCACCAGGCTAAGAATAGCCGTTCCGAAAGTTTGTGAAGCTTGCAGTCCAGAACCTTTTAGCAAATAAAGAACTGTCTGCAGTGAGGAGCCTTGGATGTATTCCCTTGAGACAGAACCAGAATAATGACACCTCTTTCTCTGTTACTGCCTTGGGCTTGAAGTGATAAACAATGCTAGAAAAAGGGGAAAAATCGTGTTAGAAATGGGATGAGGGAGGGAAGTGGGGTGTGGTGGCACACACCTGTAATCCCAGCACTCTGTGAGGCACAGGGGGATCACTGTGAGGCCAGCCTGGTCTTCTCATCTCCTCCCATGCCCCTCTCTAAGTCCACTGATAGGGGAGGTCCTCCCCTTCCATCTGACTCTAGCCTATCAGGCCTCATCAGGACTGGCTGCATTGTCTTCCTCTGTGGCCTGGTAAGGCTGCTCCCCCCTCAGGGGGAGGTGATCACAGAGCCAGCCCCTGAGTTCATGTCAGAGACAGTCCCTGTTCCCCTTACTAGGGAACCCACTTGGATACTAAACTGCCATGGGCTACATCTGTGCAGGGGTTCTAGGTTATATCCATGCATGGACCTTGGTTGGAGTATCAGTCTCAGAAAAGACCCTGGGCTCAGATTTCTTGGTTTTGTTGCTCTCCTGTGGAGCTCCAGACCCCTCCAGGTCTTTCTGTCTCCCCCTTCTTTCATAAGATTCCCTGCACTCTGTCCAAAGTTTGGCTATGAGCCTCAGCATCTGCTTTGATACCTTGCTGGGTAGAGTCTTTCAGAGGCCCTCTGTGGTAGGCTCCTGTCCTGTTCCCTGTTTTCTCCCTCTTCTGATGTCCATCCCATTTGCCTTTATGAGTGAGGATTGATCATCCACTCAGGGTCCTCCTTCTTGCTTAGCTTCTTTGTACATATTTTAGTATGACAACACATGCTGGAGAGGATGTGGAGAAAAGGGAAATCTCCTCCATTGTTGGTGGGGATGTAAACTTGAACAACCACTTTGGAAATCAATCTGGTGCTTCCTCAAGATCTAAGCATATATCCAAAATATGCTCAAGTACACAACAAGGACATTTGCTGTTTGTAGCAGCTTTATTCATAATAACCAGAACCTGGAAACAACCCAGATGTCCCTCAACTGAGGAATGGATACAGAAACTGTGGTACATTTACACAATAGAATACTACTCAGCAATTAAAAACAAGGAAATAATGAAATCTGCAGGCAAATGGTGGGACCTAGACAAGATCATCCTGAGTGAGGTATCCCAGAAGCAGAAAGACACACATGGCATACACTCACTTGTAAATGGATATTAGACCTATAAAATAGGATAAACATACTAAAATCTTTTTTAATCTTTTGTTAAAATGTTATTCATTTTTATTTTTCACGTGTGTGAGTGTTTTGGCTGCATGTAAGTGTAATGTGGGCACAGTGCTGGTGGAGCCCAGGAGAGAGGGTCAGATATCTTCAAATTGAAATCAGAGGCATGTGGGTTGTAGGAGCAGAGCTCAGGTCCTCTGCAAGAGCAGCAAACACACTTAACCAATGAGCTGTTTCTCCAGTCCCAGTCTTTTTAATTTTTTCTTTATTATTATTATTATTATTGTTATTATTTATAAATAGTAGAGAAGGAGGACCCCCTTTATCAGTGGACTAGGGGAGGGACATAGCAGGGAAAAAGAGAGAAAGGGTGGGACCAGGAGGAGATAAGGGAGGGGGCCACAGCCAGGATACACCAGAGGGGGTGTTAAAAACCAGGTGGGCAAGCTGGCTCTGGGTGAAAGCCCTTGTTGATTGCTAAGCCAATGACATGAGTGTGGTCTCTGTTCCCACACGGCGGGAGGAGAGAATCGACCTCTGAAACTTTTTCTCCAACCTCCATTTTGTGCTCTGGGGCATCCATTCTTCTCCCCAACTAACTAAATAAACAGAAGAAAAAAATTTACATCAGCTAGAAAATGAGATAATATTAGAAAGTTACAACTGGGAGATATAAATTTAGTATTTACATATTTATTTGATGTATAAGCTATAAGCAATTCAACTCGAATAAAAATTTCACTTGCATTCTGAGACACATTCCTGTAATTTTACAAATAAACAAATGTTCATATCTGAAAAGCAAGAGTAAAGATAGGAAGGGACCACTTCAAATAGACATTGACGCGCTCTGGAGTACAAATTAATCTTTCCGAGTAGTCTTGGAGTAACTCCAGAACATTCTGCCTCACCAGAACATACAGGGAGGCTTTGAGAGTTTACGTACATGTGAAAACACACAAAGTGCGGAGACTATGCTGAAATAAAAAACAACAACAACAACAAGAACAACAAAAACACCACAGGAAGAGATCAGGAGAAAATATTCAGAATGTCTAAACTAGGTCTGGGATTGGGGTTCAGGCTGTACAAGGACCTTCTGCAATTTACATAAATAAATAGAAAAATGGCTGATGGATGGGACAGGCAAGTCAGAAACTAATTACACAGCATTGCGAAATACATTATGAAGAGGTGCTTAGAATAATTAATAAACAATGTAAATGAAAATATTAGATACTAATTTATACTAATTAGCCCGGCAAAAAGCACGAAGTTGGATGATGCCAGGTGTTTGCAAAGCTATAAGAAGCCGTGTGCATCGCCAGAGGGAACAAGCCACTAGCTCAGGCTTTGAAGAGGGCGATCAGGTCCTACACTGAGGAATACAGCACGCGCGTTGTCTCAACCCGTCATTTCTACCCTGTGTGCTTTTCCCGAAGAAACTCACCATCTCCCTACTGAGATTGCTCCTTACAGGGCTGTCCATCGTGGAGTTGGAGGAACTTGGTGCCACTAGCAAGGGGAGCAGAAAGGTAAGATAGCGTGGGGTACAGCATGGAGTGTTTGGCAGCTGTGAGGTACCAGCTCGGAGTGCCAGCGTGCTAAATAACAACACGTACTTTCTAGGGACACGGCAAAAATAGATAATTACTCCTTGACTCGCAAAGAAGTTATATACAACAAACGTATGATGGGTTGAAGGTTATCAGTTAAAAATACATCTGATTTGTTCCTTGACTCACAAAGAAGTTATATACAATAAATGTGTAAGTTGAGGATATCAGTTAAAAACACATTGAATTGGAGCTTCCAAGATGGGTCAAGAATTATAGTGTTTATAAACTATATAACACAGTACTGGAATTCAGATTTCCAGAAAACCTGAAAGTGCTGAGTGGTTGTAGCAGCCTGCCTGTAATTCTAGCCTCAGAAGGTAGAGAAAGGGCTAGCCCCCAAAGCATACTGGCTAACAAAACTAGTCACACCCTCAAGCTCTCAAGAGGTCGTCAGTGAATAAGATAAAAGAGCAACTGAAGACACCGACCTTGGGCATATACACGCAAGTACACACATGTACATAGGCAACCACATACACATGCATACACACATGCACAACATACACACACGAAAAATGGAAAAAGATAGTGCACTTACGGTCCTCCCCTCCGGAGCAGCAATGCACTGTGGGTACCTGCTGCTTTGCTTCCTGAGTGCAGGTGATTGGCAGCTGTGGCTGGTTCCTGCTGCTGCCACAAGAGGCAATATTGTACCTCATTATCACTAGCCTGGGGAAAGGAGCTCAAAAGCAAACCACGTTTCTGCTGAATTGAGTAAAGACATTGCAAGGTTGATCAGGAACAGTGGAGACCATCTGTAAATGAAGACCAGAATCCTCCGACAGTGATGAGAAAAGACTAGGCAAGGTGGGGGGCGGGGGAAAGATACAGTTCTTGAATGGATGAGTAAATATTGTGTAACTCATTAACAGTTAAGTTGTGGTCATTTAAAACTTTTTGAATGGTATTTTGTTAATTATTTGAGAATCTCATAAAGAGTATTTTGATCACATTTATTCATCCCCAGCTCTTCCCAGATCCACTCCCACCTCCCTACCCACCCAACTTTGTACCCTTTTAAAGTCAAACCGGCCAGAAACACTAATTCAGATTTGTGCTACCCAAATAATCAGGTGTGCGGCCATTCCTGGAGCAAGGGCAATTTACTGGGGCCACACCCTTAAAGAAAACTCACTTCTCCCAGCATCTATCAATTGCCAATAGCTCCTTAGATAGCGGCGGGACTTTGTGCCCTTTCCGTTGAGATAATTTTAACACGCGGAGAAGTTTCAGCTTTAACATGTCAATCTGACTAAATTTACCTTGCGCTAAGATTTAAAAATATGTCATTTTCCCATTTGTTTTCAGGATGTCACATCATCAAATCATTAAGAATCATGAAAAAATGAATCTTAAAAAGCCAAAATGGGTTAATCAGTTTAATTAAAGAAATTGAGCCTTTAAACTACAGCATCTAAGAGGGAAAGGAAGGCGTATCAGCATGATGGTGACAGGTTAGCCCCCACCAGTGTTTAGTCTTTTAAAATACTGCCATCTGGGCCTTTTGTCTGAGCATCATTACATATTTTGTGCTGAAACAAACTTAATGACCTGTTTTGTCACCTGGAGTAGACGGCCACCCTCTATGAACACTATCTGTAATGTCCATTTCCAGTCACTTCGGCTTTCTCTTCTCAGGACCAGCCTGGCCTCCCATCCCCCGAGGTGCCTGCGTGGACTGCTGATTTCTGGACCGCTTTTCTGTCTCTATGAATTCATTAATAAAATGCAAATTGCTTGTTGAAGGGAATTCTCAGTGGAAGCAGATTTCAGATTAATTGGAAGGTCGCCAGCGGCAGGGTTGGGCCCCTGGGGAAGGGTTGGTTTGGAAAGAGGAACAGAGCAAGCAATGAAAGGCCATGTCTGCTCTATCACCCCTTCCAAAGCCAGTGGCCTCCCAGTGAGCTTCAATGGCCTGGAGTACGCTGTCTGCTGTGGGCGGCACCTTCGTTGAGTCTCAATGATACGGATTCCCAGCTTTTCATGGCTTCTTCCCTGGACTCTGGCTTCTCTGCGTCTCATTTTCCTGAAGATTTGATGCGGTCTGGGGGCAGCTGCCCAGAATGTTTTGCAGCGTATGCTTGCTGATGGATTCCACTTGAGGCTTGCTGCTCCCTCCAATTCTGTGCAGCCCTAACTGAACAGGCATTTACTGGAAATCTGCTTCTCCCTTCTCCTCCCTAGATCTCTCTCTCTCTTCTTGTCTCACTCTCCTGATATGGAGTATAGCATAGATGATTTGGCTATCCAACACAGACACCTGTAATCAGCAAAGATAGAGGGACCTTTCCAAGCATTTGTGTGTGTGTGTGTGTGTGTGTGTGTGTGTCTGTGTTGGGAATGGGAAAAAAATAGAGTCTGTGCCATCTCTTTTGGGGATTATTCAAGTAGTAAGTTTTGTTAGTAAAAAAAACAAAAACAAAAACAAAACAAACAAAAAACAACTTTTACACATATATGTGCATGAAAAGGCCAAAGGAAGACCCCAGGCATTTTTCTTTATTACATTGTTATTGTCAATGTTGCTGTTGCTGCTGCTGTTTTATTGACAGTGTCTCCCTGAACATGAAGTGCTACATTTGGCTAGGATGGAAAGGCTAGAAAGCTCCTGGGACCCAGTTGTCTTACCTGTTCCCTTCTGCTCCCCAGTACTGGACTTGCTGCCTGCCATGGGAAGAAAGCTACACCACATTTTCACGAGTGTTGGGAATCTGAACTGGGGTCCTCTTCCTTTCACTCAAGCACTCTTTCCCATTGAATAATCTGCCCAGCCCTCTATGGAGAACAGTCTACGCTTTGTAGAAGAACGATATAATGGAGAATGGTATGTGATCCTTATCCGTAGTTCCAGCTACTGAAGAAGCTAAGAAGGGAAGAGAGCTTGAGCCTAAACACAATGAGATCCCTCTCCTCTCCACAAGGAGAAGAGGGGGAGGGGAAAGAGTTGGAGGAGAGAGAGCATGTGTGTATGTGTGTGTGAGTGTGATGAGTATGAGTGTGTGTGTGTGTGTGTGTGTGTGAGAGAGAGAGAGAGAGAGAGAGAGAGAGAGAGAGACTCTTTTCTCTCCACAGCTAAACATTAAACACTTCCCAACACTCTCCAGTGCAAAGGCTGCCGGAACAGCTTCACGTGTGTGGGGAGACAGGAATGAAGGGAAGAGAGGACTCTTTTCTGGGGAGAATGGGCCTCAAATCATCACCAAGTAGCTTTAGCTGAGAAACAATGTTTGCAGGTGGCCAGAGGCAGAGAACGCCCCACCCAAGTCTTAGAGCCTCCGAGAATGAGTTAGGTAAAACAAGAAGCATATTTTAAAAATGCCTGATGTGGGGCCTAGAGAGATGGCTCAGGGGTTAAGAACACTGGCTGCTCTTCCAAAGCTCCTGAGTTCAAATCCCAGCAACCACATGGTGGTTCATAACTGACTATCGTGAGATCTGGTGCTCTTATCCGGTATGTAGGCACACACACAGGCAGAATGCTTTATAAATAATAAATACATAAATCTTAAAAAAAAAAAGACTGATGTGTTTAATGGGTGTTGGGCTAGTGGCACCAGATAGGACTTACCCTGATAAAAATTACAAATTTGGACAGCGAGCTGCAGAATGAGAACTAAGGAGGTCATGATGGTGCCTCTTAAAAATGTAAGCTATACATTTCAATCCTTGGCAAATCACATTAGTAGAAGAAACAGCTGTACTAGTTGTACCTTATTAAAATGTGTCAAAAACTATGACTCCTCCTGTTGGGAAGGTCCCCTGCCCCCATCTCCGCCTGGGGAATCTGGGCTGGGCACACCCACTGGCCTTGAAAGCATGAGAAGGGACCGGTTCTGCTAAACATCGGAGTGGAGTGATATGCAGCCATTTCTCCAGCTGATGTTTTGGGGTCAATTCCTGGGGTCAATAAATTCTGAGTGTGTGGTCATGATGCCTTGGGGAGGGTGTCACAGTGAGCTCTTTCTATAGTAACTTCCTTTAAGATTGTAAAACTATATACTTAGTTATTGTAGTTAATCTGCATGCGTAAGGCCAGCTAGCAGAGGTCGTTTCTCTCTTTCTCTGTGTGGACCTCAGGGACTGAGCTCTATTCGGCACCCGGCTGCTTTACCCTCTGAGCCGGTGCACTGCCCTATAGTCATTTTCATCATAGGACTTTAGCATTTTAATTTTGTGTGTATCCTTTTGTTTTTAGATGGGTTCTCTTACACTGTAGCCCATTCAGGCCTGGAACTCAGAGCAATCCTCCTGCCTTAGTTTCCCAAGTGCTAGGTTACAGGCATAAGCCAACAAGTCTGGCTTAAGCATTATCACTTTTGATGCTATTCTTAGTTCAGAAAATTCCCTGCTAAGGCCTTGCCATTGCATATTACCGAGAACGTGGGAATGCGACTGGAGACATTTCCCCTAACTTCTCACAGAAATTTTTTCTAGCCTCACAGTTAGCAGTTAGTTCACGGCTTTGGGGAGTCAGACTGAACCTCAACGCTAGAGTTTTCAGTCTGACCCTACATATATTTCATATGGCCAAACACAGGATCGTTAGTAATGGGACCAGAGTTTGAAGCTCAGACACAGGGGTTCTAAGTCTGTGTTCTGCCACAGGCTGCCCCATTTCTTCAGCCAGCATGCCCATCTCGTGGTCCATGAGACACACGCATCCCAGAACTGCTACAAGGGAGGCCCAACACACCTGTAGGAGGCAGTGTCATATTGCAGTGTCAAGAAATAGACAGCCCTGCGAGAGAGAGCTGTGCTGTGTGTTTGGGGAGGAGCTTGGTGTCAGGTCAGCTCCTGTGTGACAGTCTGGCTGCTGCGGGGCTGTGATCTCCCTGCGTGGCTCACAGCCACGCTCAGGGGTTACTCAGAATCCACAGTTGTTTACAGGTTGTGCTCATCTTAGATTCTGCCTCACCGTTACTCAGGGTCAGAGAACCTGGGTGTCCTGGGTCCATCGTGTGGACACGGGCTGGGTAGCATGTATACTCACATCGAGGGGGTCAGCGAGGCTGAAGCCCCCCAATCAAAAAGCTCAAAATATCAAGTACTTCAAATCTCCAACTCTTTGAGCATCTGTGCGGGACAAGTGACCACCTTAGACCATGAAATGTTGTTTCATGCACAAATTTCTGAAAAATGACTCAGGTTATGTGAAAAATGTATAAAAAGTAAATGAAGTTGGTGTGTAGGTTTATGTCCCAGCTCAAAGGAGTCTCATTAAATTTATGCAGATATGCACAAACCCCAAAAAACAGAAATCGGAAGCACTTTCAGTCTCGGTTACTTCTTTAAAGGTTTGATTTGATTTTGAATTACCCGTAGTGAGCAGACGTGGAAGCCAGAGGCGTCGGCTTGTCCTGGAGCTGAAGCTACAGGGGGTTGTGAACTGCTTGCTGTGGGTTCTGGGAACTGGACTCTGGTCCTCTGCAGGAGCAGTATTTATTCTTAACCACGACACCATCTCTCTAGCCCCAGTCCCAGGTATTTTGCAAAAGGGCCATATGCAACTAGGGTTGCATATAGTCACTAGCTATTTAAGAATTGCTTTGAAGGTGAGGAACTGGCACTAAAACTTTGCAAACCTAGAAGATATTGGCTTTCCTAAGTATTTAGCACCAGTTAAAAAAAAAAAAAAAAAAAAAGGCTAGTAAAAATGCTTGGGAGGCCGCAGACATTCCGCATGATCAACAGATGGCAGTGTTGACCTGCTTTAGAGAGTGCTGTCAGCTGTGAGGTACTGCTCCCTCCTCTGGGTTATCAGTCGAACCGGGCTGAGAGCCAAGTGTAGTTTCCCAGTTCACTTCCTCTACCAACCAGCCCCCACTAGAAGGGTCCCTCTGAGGGGAAGGGCTGAAAGCACCGAACAGCAGAGCAGACACCGGCTGGCCGCCTTTGCATGGTTCCTTCAAGTTTGATCTAAAAAATGCTTGAAATGCTTCTTTCCCAGCAGATTTGAATCTCAAAGCCCCGAGAGCCTGTCAGCAGGAGATGAAACGTTTGAAGGTACTCCTGAGCGTGACTTGCTCTGCATGGACCATTGGCTGGTGGTGAGAAAGGGGGCTGGCAGGGTGAGGGGCTGAAAGGATGGCCAAGGGATGAGTGCAGGCAGGAGGGGAAACCACACCACGATGCACAGACCAGAACCTAAGAGCAGCATAAGCAGCACTAAGTAGTACCTCACTACGGACTTCCTGCATGCCAGGCTCTGTTGGAAGCATTTTAAAAAATTATTTATTATTTATACAGTATTCTGCCTGCATGTGTGTCACCAGACCAGAAGAAGTTACCAGATCTCATTAGAGATGGTTATGAGCTACCATGTGGTGGCTGGGAATTGAACTCAGGACCTTTAGAAAGAACAGCCAGTGCTCTTAACCCTTGAGCCATCTCTCCAAGCCCCGTTGGATGCCTTTTATAGAAGTAGTTTCATCTATTTCGTACCTTCACCTGTGAGGTAGACGCTGACTGTATCCTTGGGGCAGCTTCAGCGACAGCTTCAGAGAAGGACTTGTCATTAGTAATGGGACCAGAGTTTGAAGCTCAGACACAGGGGTTCTAAGTCAATGTTCTGCCACAGGTTGCCCCATTTCTTCAGCCAGCGTGCTCATCCCGTGGTCCAGGAGACACACGCATCCCAGAACTGCTACAAGTGACACACCTGTAGGGGACAGTGTCATATTTCAGTGTCAAGAAATAGACAGCCCTGCTTAGAGAGAGCTGTGCTGTGTGTTTGGGGAGGAGCTTGTTGTCAGGTCAGCTCCTGTGTGACAGTCTGGCTGCTGCGGGGCTGTGATCTCCCTGCGTGGCTCACAGCCACGCTCAGGGGTTACTCAGAATCCACAGTTGTTTACAGGTTGTGCTCATCTTAGATTCTGCCTCACCGTTACTCAGGGTCAGAGAACCTGGGTGTCCTGGGTCCATCGTGTGGACACGGTCTGCGTAGCGTGTATACTCACATCGAGGAGCTGAAGCCTAGGGTACAGTTTAGTGCAAACAGTACTGAGACCCTCCGTGATAAACCGGTGGGATACTGGCAAAGGTACAGGCTGAGAAACGGGATTCTCTGATGGACATGGGTGGGCAGTGACCTCACACCATGTCCAGTCTGGAGTAAAACACCCCATCTTGGTATTTGGTTTATGTTTGTGGGTTTGTTTGTTTATTTTCTTGTTATTGTTGTATTGTTTGTTTTTCTTTTCCACAGGATGTGGCTTAGGCCTCTATTCATTTGTCATAGCATCTGTGCTCCTCAGGAGAATGACAACAACCAATTGCAACCGGTGTTTCGTGAATACTCAGCACATTCTACAGCTTGTGCCAGAAGTTTTATATCTTAGGAAACTGGGTCTGCTCTCAACTCTTGGTGGGTGACTCCAATCTCTCATAATTTAATCACACTTCGTGAAGTAAACCTATCAGAATTTCCGTTTACACGTAGAGAAACCGAAGCAGAGAAAAGTGAAGTAGCAAGTTTAGACAGCGGATAGAGAGATTTGGGATTTGAACCCAGAACTCGGGAGTCCTGTCATCGTGTTCCTGAGGGAGCATTCAGAACTAGTCTGATTTCTGGTATACCACTCTGTATCTGGGAACTGGAGGACGCTCCAGATTCCATCTGGGGAGGCTAGGTAGGTCTGTGAAGGTCTTCCTCCCATCTGTAGGAGTCGGCTGCTTGGAGGTAGCCTCTCCATCTGGGGAAGCCAGGTCCGTGATGGTCCTCCTCCCATCTGTTTCTCATCGGAGATGGCTGCCGTGAGGCAGCCTCTCAATCAAAATTCTGTGGTACCACTCGTAAGGGCGTCCTTATCTGAATTGCCTGTTCTCTTTGTCTCTATCGTTGTTGCTTCTTTGACTTTCTTGAAGGATGACTTTATTATGGGACGGACTATGACTTCTTTTTGACCTTCCCCCCACTGATCCCCCAGCAGGTCTGCAGCAGGGTGCCACCAGATGACGATGGAAATCAGTAAGTGGAAGGCCCATAACCCCCTTTTCCGAAAATCCCCAAGCTCTAACTGATTTGTTTGAATCTGTCCTATTCTCACACCAGCCCACTTGGGATGATTGCCAGCAACTCTTGCAGGCCCTCCTGACTACCGAGGAACGGGGGCGGGTTCTCCTTGAGGCAAGAAAGAATGTGCCGGGAATGGACGGGAAGCCTTCCATCCTCCCTAATGAGATTGATGATGGCTTTCCCCTCACCCGCCCCAACTGGGATTACAACACACCCAGAGGTAGGGAGCACCTGAAAGTCTACCACTTGACTCTAATGGTGGGTCTCTGTGGGGCCGACCGATAAGCCTACCAATTTGACTAAGGTAAGAGAGACGGTTCAGGGGCCGGATGAATCCCCCGCAGCCTTTCTTGAACGGCTGATGGAGGCATACCACCTGTTTATGCCCTATGACCCTACCTCAGATGAGCATAGGGCAATGGTGACTATAACCTTTATAGACCAGTCAGCCAGAGATATTCATAGAAAACTCCAGAAAATAGAAGGTTTGCAAGACAAGTCACTGAAGGATTTAGTGCAGGTAGCAGAAAAGGTTTTCTACAGCCAGGAGACAGAAGAAGAGAAAGAGGAAAGAAAGCAGAAAAAGCAGGAAGTGAGGGAAAGAGAAGGAATAAGAGGCAAGACAGAAAGTTGACTAAGATCCTGACCACCGTAGTGCAGGAGAGTCGTAATGATAGGGAGAGAGTTCTGGCAATTGGAGGGGCCCTCTGTCTAAGGATCAGTGTGCCTACTACAAAGAGAAAGGACACTGGATCAAGGATTGTCCCAAAAGGAGGAAAATGCCGGAAAAACGGAACACTTGAGCCCCGAAGACCCAGGTCCTAATCCTGGGCGATGACAGCAACTAGGGGGACGAGGTTCGGTTCCCCTCCCCAAGCCCAGGGTAACCCTTAAAGTGGAGGGGAAGTGGTCCACTTCTTGGTGGACACTGGCGCCCAGCATTCTGTCCTGTTACAAGACTTTGGAGCTAAAAAAGAAAAAATCGTGGGTCCAAGGAGCCACCGGATGTAAACAATATTCATGAACTACCCGAAGAAGGGTGGACCTTGGAGTGGGCCGGGTATCCCACTCATTCTTAGTTGTCCCCACATGCCCGTACCCACTGTTAGGGCAAGATATCCTAACCAAGATAGGGGCCCATATTCATTTTAGACCAGATGGCCCACAGGTGACAGACAATAAAGGGGATCCCATTCACGTGCTGACGATTCAGCTGGAAGATGAATACCGACTGTTTGAAAAGGTGGTAAATCCGGAAAAAGACATTGACTGGTGGCTAGAGAGACATCCCAGGGCACGGGCTGAAATGGCTGGCCCAGGAAAAGCAGAGCGACAGCCCCCAGTTCAGATAGAGCTGAAGCCTCAGGCTACCCCAATCGCAGTGCGACAATATCCGATGTCTAAGGAAGCCCGTGACGGGATCCGCCCTCACATACAGCGGCTCCTTGACCCAGGGGTTCTCAAAAGGTGCCAATCCGCCTGGAATACTCCATTGCTGCCAGTTTGGAAGCCTGGGAGCAACGACTATCGACCTGTACAGGACTTGAGCGAAGTTAACAAACAGGTCACGGACTTACATCCTACTGTGCCTAACCTGTAAAACCTGTTGAGTTCCCTTCCCCCTGACAGGGCTTGGTATACCGTCCTGGACCTTAATTAAGGCTTCTTTTGTCTTCAACTTAGCCCTACCAGCCAAGACATTTTCGCTTTTGAATGGAAAGACCCGGACTCAGGGGTCTCGGGCCAGCTTACATGGACCATATTTGATGAAGCCACTGGCTGTTGCAAGAGCTGGGTGAGCTCAGCTATAGAGCGTTGGCGAAAAAGGCCCAGCTCTGCAGGAAACAGGTCAGTTATCTGGGATATATACTGAGAGGAAAAGAGATGGCTATTGGAGGCTAGAAAAGAGACTGTATTTCATATTCCCCCTCCTACTAAACAACTGAGGGAACTTTTAGGTACGGTGGGGTTTTGCCAGCTGTGGATTCCAGGATTTGCTGAGATGGCAGCCCCTCTGTATGCCCTTACAAAGGGCAAGCACTCTTTCATCTGGGGAAAGGATGAACAAGCCACATTTGATAACAAGCCTTAATGTCCGCCCCAGCACTAGGACTGCCTGATGTAACCAAACCCTTCCATCTCTGTGTGGCCGAGAATTGGGGAATGGCCAAAAGGGGTGCTAACACAGAAAATTGGACCCTGGAAGAGACCAGTAGCCTATCTATCCAAAAAGCTTGATTCAGTAGCGGCAGGATGGCCAATGGCAGTGGTGGCACTGACTCTGTATAAACTGACTCTGGGACAGGACCTTACCATCTATGCTCCTCATGCCCTTGAGAGTGTCATAAGGCAGCCACCTGATCGCTGGCACACGAATGCCCGAATGACGCATTACCAGGCTTTGCTCTTGAATAATGATAGTCACCTTTGCCCCGGTGAGAGGGCTAAACCCTGCCACCTTATTGCCGGATCCAGAAATCCAGCCCCCGGAGCATGATTGTTTGCAGGTTCTAGCAGAGGAACAGGGATGGTGAAAGGACTTGAGATTCTGGCTTTGCTCAATGCCTTGTTGCTGCCCGCCAAGGTAAGCATTATTCATTGCCAGGGACATCAGAAGGGAACTTCCAGGGCACCAAAGGGGAATAACATGGCTGATCAGGAGGCTAAAGCAGCTGCCAGAGGAAACTCTGTCCCAGTGGTGCTGACCACTGAGCTGCCCAAAGAAGAATGACTAAACTACTCAGAAGGTGACTTAAAGCTAATATGGCAAAAACAGGATATTTGACACCCGTGTGTGGGCATGGATTGACTCCAAAGATAAGATCATTCTACCACAGAAAGACGCTGAGAAATTAATAACTCAGATGCATAAGTGTACTCACTTGGGGCCAAAGAAATTGGCTGAAATTGTCCACCAATCCCAGTACCGAATATTAAACCTCACCGCTCTGACAGAGAGTGACTTGGGAATGTAAACCCTGTCAGAAGGATGGGTGGAAGCTTTTCCCACAAAAAAAACCGCTCTGGTCGTAGCCAAAAAGATTCTGGAAGACATTTTTCCTCAGTTCGGTATTCTAAAGGTAATTGGGTTAGACAATGGGCCATCCTTCATTGCTCAGGTAAGTCAGGAGGTGACCAGGTTTCTGGGGCTCGATTGGAAATTACACTGTGCTTATAGACCCCAAAGTTCAGGACAGGTAGAAAGGATGCATAGAACTCTAAAAGAGACTCTCACCAAATTGACCATGGAGACTGGTGGTGACTGGGTGGTGCTCCTTCCCTTGGCCCTCTTTAGAGTCAGAAATACTCCCTCCTTACTGGGCCTGACTCCCTTCGAACTACTATATGGGGTTCCTGATTCCCTGACTCTTCTTGGGGACCCCCTTGACATAACTAGTGGTTAACTCTGACTTGTTGTCCAGGCTGAAAGGACTGCAGCTTATTCAGAAAGAAATTTGGAGAAAGGTTGGCAGTACATATGCGCCTGGGTCCTTGGAGGTTGGAGATCTGGTATGTGCGACGACATCATAGCCAGAATCTGGAACCTTGGTGGAAGGGTCCTTATGACGTCCTGCTCGCCATTATACCAACTGCCGTCAAAGTAGAGGGCATCGCATCTTGGATCCATGGGTCACACATCAAGCCAGCTCTTCATCAACCTGCAGACACCTGGAAAGTCCAAGCCTCCAGCAACCCGCTAAAACTGAAACTCATCATGGACAATAAACTCTCTGGCCAGTACTCGCCTTCGTCAGGGAACGTGTAAATGCAGTTTAGGTCCTGACGCTCCAGAGACAGTATCAACCTCTCCCTGAGGCTGATCCACAATTTTAGGGTTAAAATTCAGGCAAAAAGAAAAGGGGGGAATGAGGGACCACCTGGGAATGAGAAACAACTGTGATTTTTTGAATTGAAGCCAGGTGCAGAGAGCTCTTGAAGGGCGGGTGAACTGTTCTGAGAAACAACCAGCTGTAAACTATCTACAACAGCTGTAAACTGTAGAGCAAAAGTGACCTGGTTTTCAGGTATAAAAACCCTGTGCTCTGCATGTTCGGGGTTGTCTCCTGTCTTTGGAGGAGCGACCCTATCGTGATAGCAATAAAACCTCTTGCTTTTGCATCGAGCTGTGGTCTGTGAGAGTTCCTGGGAAGGGCGCGCTCCTGAGCAGTGAGACTCCAGGTCTTACACTCGCTTACATTTCTCTGATGCACGAGTGAGAACATTATCCTTTGGGAAGGTCTAGACAGTGGCTTCAAGGATGGGTACTGGCTACGAGAAATCCAAGTAGAGGTGGAGTTTGAACCCAGAGCTATGGAACTCCAAAGCCCTGCTCCACACTGCTGTTCTAGTATAGAGACAGGATTAGCAACTGGATCCCATGGTCATGGAGATGAATGGGTCCACGGTTTGCTGTCTGCAAGCTGGGGACAGAGGGAAGCCAGCTACTGGTGTGGTTCAATTTGACTTCTGAGTCCAAAGGTCAAAGAATGGGAGCTGTTGATAAAAGTGTCAGTAAAAAGTCAGGAGTGGCAGGTGGTGTCACGGACTCTGGGTGTGACAGCGTCTGGCAGAGTCTGTGAGTCCGCTAATGGAGGTTGGGGACGAGGGTGGTGTGAGTAGCCAGGGGAGGGAGGCTAGCTCTCGGAGAATCCCAGCCAGCTCATAAAATACATCCAGGACTCTGCTTAGGCATTAGCAAGAACAGTGGCTTGAGGCTGGCCTGGTTGCCGTTTTCTACCACAGCCTCTGAGATTTCAATTTCCCACGTGTGAGTGTATGCTGACAGCACAAGGTAACAGCTGTGACACAGGGAATATAAGAAGGCACAGTGATATAAGAAGACCAGTCAGGTGGGCTGGTGGACAGTGGCTTCCTGCCTAGCCCCCATTACCGGATGTAGGAACTGGAGTTTCCTGTCAGTTTCTGGGAGGGGCCAACATGCATTTAGTTTTCAATCTTCTGAAGGGATCTGTGCTAACAAGGCCTCAAGATAAGTGTCCTACTCACCTTCTGAGACTGTCCCTCCCAGAGTTTCCCTGTGGTAAAGTGATATACAGTGGTCACTTGACAGATGGACAAACAGCAGACGCTCTGGCTGCCATGCAGGAAAATCTCTGCTAGCTGCAGACCAGGTCTTGTCAAGGCCCTGACTTCATGGCTCTCCCCTGTTCTGTTCTGAGGAGCGTGGGAGAGGGGGAAGGCAAGAGGGCAGCACATGAGTTTTAAATGTATAGCATATGTTATATATTTTAAAAACCCAGAGAGACAGAGAGGAAGGCTAGGGGTGAATTTCATTCCCATCACATCTTGTGATGTGTGTAAGTACCATCCCAAGCATTATTGTGAACTTAAGACTCACAATGAGACCTACAAAAAAGCAGTTGACATTAAATGCCATGATTTCTCAAGTGAAATCATGAGGCCACCTTCACTCCTTTCATGGAGAACTCTTGAAATGCAGATTTCCAGTGTCCCCTCAAGACCTTTTGAATTAGTGTCTCTGGAGTACCAGATATTGAACTCTAGGACCTTATTCATCTTAGGCAAGCACTCTAATAGCTGAGGGGAAAAAAATGAAATAAAAGGAGGAGGGCATGACTACTCCCAAACTATGGAGATAATTTTTATAGTAGATTTACGGGAGAAAGCAGGCAGAAGGGAGAGTCCAGGCTAAATATGTCTGGCTGACTAAACTGGACTAGGAGAGGAGAGAGGGAGAGGGAGAGCGAGAGATGCTGCTGACTAAGAAAGATGGCCTGCCTCCAAAAGCCCTTTATATAGGGAGGGAAGCAGAAGCCCAGCCCCTGGGAGGAAGAGGTTTAGGGTAGGGGGCAGGGTGCTGGGAGGAGCCACAGGTATTGAGGACCGCTGGGAGAGCTGGCCAGAGTTGGCTTTGATCTGACAAATAGGCACCTCAGTTAGCCTTTAGTTCCAAGTGTCAGACCTAACAAATAGTGAGCCACAGCTACAGCCCCAGCAGCTACAGCCCCAGCAGCTACAGCCCCAACCGCTACAGCCCCAACCGCTACAGCCCCAACCGCTACAGCCCCAACCGCTACAGCCCCAACCGCTACAGCCCCAGCAGCTTCACTATTACTAAGCTGCCCAGAGTTTCTCTTTCCCACACCCTCCCGTTAAGATAAAGAGAATTATTCACCTCCAAAAGAGAACCTTTTATAGCTATGTATCCCTGCAGTGAACACAGGGAAATTATTTACCACAAGACCTGGGCTTCACAAAAAGACAGACAGCTGAGGCTCCAGAAGGCAGACAATAGTGCTCTACAACGAGATACCCCTGAGCTGCCATGTGGCCTCCGAGCCCTGAAAAGTCTTAGGCTTCAGTAAGTTGGGCAGGAAGCCATCAAAGCTGGATTCCTTGGAGCCTGGAGTTCAGGGGATATTTTGTGTTATTTAGCTCTCTACACTGATTCACCTTCCGGGTATTGGGCACTGTTCAGATTCCTGTGCCTCTCTTCATGCACCTGACACCATCCTTCAGGAAGTAACATATCAGCAGATGTGTGTGTGTGTGTGTGTGTGCATAGCAGCTGAAAGTCTCCTGAGCCAGATGAAGTGGCACACCCCTTTAATCCCCAGCACTTTGGAGGCAGAGGCAGGCAGATCTCTGTGAGTTGGAAGCCAGCCTCGTGTAATACTTTTAAAAAATACCATGCACTCAACTGATCTAGAGTGAAGAGATTTATTGTGTGTGTGTGTGTGGGGGGGGGGAGGGATAGAGTGAGAAACAGACACAGTGAGAGAGCATAGGAGAAGAGAGAGAGAGAGAGTAGAATGGTAGGGGACAGAAAGAAAGAGAGCTGGAAAGGAGAAAGAAACCAAGGCAGGGAAAAGAAGAAGAAAAAGGAGAAGTAGAAGGACAGAGAAACAGAGACATAGAGAGAGACAATGAGAGAGCATAGAAGAGAGAGGGGAGTTGTGGGGAGCCCCCGAAAGAGATCAGGAAAAGAGAAACCGAGGCAGGGAGGAGAGGAGAGAGAGGGGGAGGGAGCAGTGAGAGACAGGGAGGTCCTTTATCCCAGCCCCTGGCAGGCGAAAGCTGATGACATCACAGGCTGCTAAGCGACCTAAAGGCAGGTTGCCTATATACCAACAGCTGGTCTATGTAGTTCCAGTAGCCAGAGCTACAGAGTGAGACCTTGTTTTGACAAAGAACTAAGACCACAAAACGAACAAAAACTCCCGATACCCCCCAACCCCACCACCCAAAAAAGAGTCTCCCAAGAGAAGGGAGGTTCCAGGCTGAGGCCCCGGGAACCCTGGGACTGCAGCCATGAAAGGACACCCCTGGTTCAGGGTTCGTGACTCCCTCAGTGTTAGATCCCGGAGCTTCTAGAAAAAAGAAGTGCCGGGGCATCTGGCTGAAACCCAGTTCCCGAGCCTCTCTCCTGGGAGTCTGACTCGCATGATGCTGGGGCACTCTGGGATGGCACCTTTTTAGAAGCCCCGTGTGATTTTGGAGGTGAGAATCACAGGTATGCCAGCTCCGTCTTCTCTTTGGGGTTACCATTCACTGCTGCTTAAAACTGGGCCTCAGTGATCCGTACAGAGAAGATGGGGGCTTTTTATAGTGTGTGTGTGTGTGTGTGTGTGTGTGTGTGTGTGTGTGTGTGCATGTTTGTGTATATGTGTGTATGTATGTGTGCATATGAGTGTAAGTTTGTGTGTATGTGTGTGTGCTTTCTCTTATAACAGTTCTTTTTCTTTTTTTTCTTTTCTTTTCTTTCCGTCTTTTTATTTTTTTAGCCTTCTTGAAAGCTAAATTCGTGGACATTTTAAAATAGAAAGGGGAGGCTTGGAGATGGGAAATGGTTGGCATGTAAGCTTAAGGACCCGAGTTCAGGTCCTCAGCACCCACTTAAGAAATATAGCAGCTCAAACCTGTAAGCCCACCCCTGGGAGGCAGAGACAAGGCTTGCTAGCCAGCCAGGCTAGCTGAATCGATGAGCCCCAGGCTCGGAGAGGGACTGTCTCAAACAATAAGGTAGAGAAAGACAAGGAGGGACACCTGATGTTTTTTGGCCTTCAGGTGTGTGCATGCACATGTATGTATATGCACTCAGACATGTTCACATACGCACATGAACATGTACATACACACACAGGGGGTGGGGGGAGAAAGGAAGAACCCTGGAGGATTCTTTAGTTGGTAAAGTGCTTGAGTTCAATTCCCAGAACCAATATACAAAAGCAGGGCATGGTGACACACGTTATGCAGTTGGCTTCTTCCTAATGGGTCTCAATTGCTACCTTAGTCACTTCCTGCCAGGCTTGGATATAAAGTTTGTGAATCCTGAAGGTCATGTAGCTTGGGGGCCCTCATTCAGGAAGCCACAGCGAGTCAGAACTGTCACAGATGCAAACAGCACGCTCGTCCCAGCAATTCTTTGTTTCTCCCCCTCTTTCTGCTTCAGTTCATCAGCCACCTCTCCATGAAGCAGCCACTTTGCCATGATTTTTATGGAGAAAGGGAGAAGCATAACTAATTTTTCCTTGAGCCTGGATGAACTAAAATTTCATTTTCTTTCAGTTGTAGGACTTGGTGTTGGCAGTGCCAGGCACCTTTTCAAGTTTGTTGTCAAATGCTCCGACTCTCTATCAAGTTTCTTTTGGACGTGAGCTGTTATAATTCACTGTATTTCCTGAAGACTTGCTTCTGGCTTCCTGGCTTCCAAACCTGGGCTCTCCCTCACTGTCTCTGCACTTCGAGAACATGCTCTCATTGCTGCACAGTCCCCAGCTTTGCACACTTGACAGAGAAGAATGTCTGGAGGGTAATGAGAGATCTTTTAAGGCCAGTCCTCAGGACAGCGAGTGATGATTTAAGGCTGTATTGAAATAAATTGCAGGCCACATAAAATGTCCCTTGACGTCCAAATTAAATGTTCCTTTTACTCAATTCCTCCCTAACCAAGATCCCAAATTTCTCTCTGTCACTTTTGAAGAGAAAGCAGTGCTGAAGGGGGTGGGCTGTGGTTTAGATCTTAAGTGCCTTCAAAGGCCTGTGCTATGAGCTTAGTCACTACCTGGAAAATTTAAAAGAAGAGGAAGGAAGAGGAGAAGGAGAAGAAGAAGAAAAAGAGGAGAAGGAGGAGGAGGAGGAGGAGGAAGTACGTGTGTGAAAATTGTAAATCATTTAGTACATTGATCATTTAGATCGTTTAGATCACTGAGTGACATTTTGAAACCACAGTCCCGTCTCTTCCTCTTAATTCTTTGTTTCCCGGTCAGCCTGGGTTTACTGCGTGTTCCCAGCCATCATGTTCTGCCTTGCCAGAGGACCAAAAGTAACAGGGCTGAACAACCATGAACCGACATCTCCAAAACTGTGAGCAAAGAGAAACCTTCCCTCTTTTTACGTTGATGTAGCTCAGGTACTTCTTATAGTGATAGAAAGTCGACAGAAAGATGTCAGAAGGGAGAGTCCTCATTGCCTGGGATTTAAATAGTTCACATCAGGCGTGGAGGTAACTTAGTGAGAGGGTGCTTGACTGATGCCGACAAAGGCCTTGTTTCAAGAGCAGCAGCAACAGCAACATGAAAATGAATATCGAAAAATGAAGTTCTTAAGAGTCTACACAGCCTATGAAAGGTATATGAACACTCCATGAGGACCATTCCCCAGCAAACATAGCTAGGTATTTCTCTAGTCTGATGACCTCTGACAGAAGAAACAAGGCATGTTTTGTTCTGCGTATGGTCCAAAGGAAGGGTGCTGAAAGCAGGAAGCTGGTAAGGCAGGGCCTGGTCTAGTGTCTGGGTCAATGTTGGCGGTGTTCTACTCTGATGGTCCAGGCCATGTGGATGGCTTCTTGGGTGAGCTCCACGTGTCAGGAAATTAGTTCTTTTCTAATTAGAGGTGATAATGGGATTTGCCTGGCAAAGTCTGAAGGTTCTGAGAAGTCAGTGAGACAGAGGGAGAATTTCTGTGCTGGTCTCTGCCAAGAGAAAAATGTAGGTCAGTCTTGGCTTCTAGGGAGACCGGAGTCCAGGAAGTCATGAGGAGACACTCAACTTACGGGAATTTTTTTTTTTTTTTTTTTTGAGAGACCGGATTTTCTGTTGGAGGTGGGAGGTCAAGCTGGTTGCTTTGTCAAGTTTCCTGCCAACACCAGCTTTCTGTAGTTATTGCCTTAAAACAGGCTGGTGAAAAGCCCTCAGGAGAGATACCCATATCACACTGAGAAGCTGTCCATTGGCTACCTCCATAGACCTGACCTCTGGGAACAACAAGAAAAGAGATGGACCTTGTAAAGTGTTATGAGAGGGCGTGGGAGATTTGGAGCCCTGTCCTCTCCCCTTTCTCTTCTGGGCAAGAAGCTCTGTGCAGCCTAAGGGTAGTGAGAAGGCCCTGGCATGAGAAACAGGGAACCCGAAGGTGAAGGAGGTGAAGGTGGAGAGGGTCTCAGAGAAAGGTCCTTCCCAGGCTGGTCTCCAGCCTCACTCAAGTCTTGACAGCAAGGTCTTCTGACTCCTTCTGCCCCGTTGGGGAAGAGAAGAGTTGCTCATCAAGTGACATGGTTGTTCTGTCAAGTTTCAAGTGACATGAAGGAGACTGTGTTCTGGGGTCTCTGTGGGAACTGGGTCACTCTGGTGACAGCAGTTACAGGGCTAACCATTCAGGCTGATACACTGGCCCCTCTCTTCTCTCTCCTGGTCTCCCTCATCTTCTTTGACTTCTCCTTCAGATATCAACTAGGCACCAGTCATTCTTTTGGGTAGTCGGAGACAGAATTCTGTGAACAGGCACAGATCAAGGCCCCGTGCTCCCACCGAGGCCAGCTTCTCCAGCTGCTGTCTATATGCCAGGCTGTATTCTTAGGATCATCTGGAGCCTTCCGAGCAGCTTTGTAAATTGAGTTTACTACTCTCATTTTGCCCGCAAGGAAATAATATCCAGGGGAGGACCTGAGAGTCTGTTGTGAAATAAATGAACTAACGAATGGACAGAGATACCAAGAATGGAAATGGTTGAGCCAAGACCACGCACGGTTTTCAAGTGGTAGAGCTCTGTCTGGTTTCTGCTCTTCCAGATTGGGTGATTCTGGAATGCAAGGGTGGTACCCTTCCCCACCCGCTTCTGTTCCCGATGCGTTCACCGGTGTTCACCTCAGTTTCTCCTTCCTTTCTCTTTCTCTTTACGCCCCTACCCTTCTTTCCTTTCCCTCCTTCACCTCTTCCTCTGCCAGTGGCATGGCTGTTCATCCCAGAATGCATCAGGCCTACAGAGCGCATGTGCAGTGATGAGGCGAGGGGATGAATCAGTCTCCCTTGGAGCCACCTGCCTGGAAGAGGGTTTTCAGAACTGATGAACTCTGACAAAGAGGTTCACTTGAGAAGATTCTTGCTACGGTCCCAGAAATTTATGTCATGAAGCTAACTTTGAATAATGAGAGTATTTTAGAGATAGCATCTTTAAAGAGATGATTAAATTAAAACCAAGCTGTTAGAACAGGCTCAAATCCAATTCAACTAGTGTTAGTGTAAGAAAAGAAAAACTAGTGCTTATAAATACATAAGCCACACACGCACACACACACACACACACACACACACACATTCACACTGTATCTCTGTCCATCATTAGTATGGGTCAAAGCCTGTGTTCTGGGGCCTCTGTAGGAACTGGTCCACTCCAGTAATAGCAGTCATGGGGCTGATCATTCAGTATTACACACTGAATATATGTGTGTGTGTACATATGTGTATAATATATGTAGTATGTACATATATGTGCATGTAATATATATATATATATATATATATATATATATATATATATATACTACTAGGGAGACCGGAGTCCAGGAAGTCATGAGGAGACACTCAACTTACGAGATTTTTTTTTTTTGAGAGACCGGATTTTCTGTTGGAGGTGGGAGGTCAAGCTGGTTGCTCTGTCAAGTTATATATATAGTTACATATACATATAGTTTGTATATATATATACATATAGTTTATATATATGTAGTTTGTTATATATATATAGTTTGTAATATATGTTATATATAGGGGTGGCCATCTGAAAGTCAAGGAGACTCGGGAGGGTGTCCTGCTCACACCTGATCTTGGATATGTGGTTTCCCAACTGTCCAAAGGAAAATTCTTGTTATTTAAGCGACCTGCAGTGGCATTTATGACGGCAGCCACAGCAAAGAAGTGTAACTCTTCTCTTACATTCTCAAAGAGTGAGCATAGAGCTCTGTAGGGTTAAACGCCTAAAGCGATGGCCACTTGCAAGCACACTTAGGAGATGTGAAACTGAAAAGTGTTTCCTCAGCTTCAAGCTTTAGGATCACTGGCTTTTCCTTTTGTTTTGGCCACTGAGTGCCCCGCCCCTGACGTCAGCAAGCGTGGATCTCACCTGGAGGGCCTGGCCTGAGAGTAGTCCTGGTTTGGGTGCGGCATAGGAACCACGTTTTCTATAGATGCTGACATTGCAGATCCTAGGACCAAATTCTCAGAACGAAGGACTTCTATTTTCATTCCACCGTTAGTTTTGAGTGGTTTTCCTTTGTGTTTTAAGCCTCTCAGAGGATGCTTGGGAAGCACCTTTGCCCTTCAGCGGGCATCATGAATTGGGATGCTAAGCTCAGGGCTTCTGGCCTTCCTTTTGCATCCCTTAGCCTTGCTTGCATATGGAACCAAGGAGAGCTGGACCATAGGGACAAAGGACAGACCTGCCGGCATGCCTGGCTAGTCTGAGGTCTGGAATACACGTAACTAGAGTATGATTCCTTAACCCCTCGGACCAGAGTGACCCGAGTCACCAGGAAGCTGAAAAGCCCTTGACTCCAGGCCATTCCACACACGGAAGCAGAACTTTTCTTCTGAGTGGCTGGAGTGCAAAATGAAGTGATGCTTCATGGGTGTGTGGCCTGCAAGGTTGGAACATTCACCTCAAGGCCGATGAAAGTACTAAGGTATTAAATGCCCAGCTTATGGACGTAAGGATTTATCCTGCTTTGACTTTGGCTGCCCTTGAAAGGACTCCTTGCACTGGGGCCATCTTTCAAAGCACAGACATATCCTTGGTGGCTACAGCAGAGTCTGTTCTTGCTAAAGAGCTAATTAGCCCACCACCTAGGCCCCTCCCCAGGGGCAGCCACGTCCCATCTGCTTCCTTACAGATCTTCTTTGAGAAAGCTCCCCTTCGGTGGTCTCTGGGGAAAGGCTCCTTATTCACCTTGCCTGACTTTTTCCTGAAGGACAGCTTCTGATAACGTTGGCCAGGACTATCCCATGATGCAAAGCCCCTGTAAGACTCGATAGTTCACTGTACCCCCCCCCCCCCCCCGTCTGGCATAACTGATGCCTTTAGAACAATTTCTTTGAAATCAGAGTCCTAATCTCTCAAAGGCGTCATTCATGTCTCCTTATTGTTGGGTCCATTGCCCAGCACACGGAGGATGCCCAGTAAATGTGTCTCAAATAAACCCGTGAAAGAATAATTTCCAACGGGGAAGATGGGTGTGAGGCAGGCCGGCTGCTGGGAGGCTGTGGACTGTGGGTACCAGCTCAAACTGTGTCAAGTAGACGCTAATTTCCTCAGGACAAAACCCCTAGCATTTACACAGCGCTTCACAGTCTACGAGGACATTTTCTCCTCATTTCTGGGGATGCACAGCTGTGTCTGTTCCTAACGCTTGTGCTGTCTGCCATTAGCAGAGCTCCTTCCATGTTCACTCGCCTTGGACTGTGGGCCCTCTCAGAAACAGGCATGAGATGGACAGGGCTGCCCTCTCCCCTCGTGAAATACAATTGGGCGTTTGCTCCTCGGACGGGAGGCCTGGTGGTGGTCCTGAAGACGGCTGGACCTCAGAGTTTACCTCTCTTCGTTCTGCTACACACACTTCCACACGCTGCAGCTGGTGAGTACCTAGACATCTCCTCTGGTGGACCGGATTTAAATTCTGGAACTTCCTGAAGGCCTGCACCCCCAGCCTTTCCTGACACATTTCTTGTCCCAGTGGCCTCTTAGGACTTCAGGTTAAACACACAGACCTCCCTGCCCTCATGCTGTCTCTTTAGATACAGAAAGCACAAACTCTCTGTGCCTCATCTTCTGAGTTAGCTGCCCTACAACACAGAATGCTTATCTTAGTCTCCAGAGGAAAGATCAGTATTCACCTCACCCAAGCTATGCTTTAAGGACAGTTTCTGGGTGAGGTTGGCCGAGATTGTCTTACAGTGAAAAGCCACTTGCCACAGTCTGCTTGCCTATTTTTTGCACCAAAGTGAAGCAAGGAACCAGTTTTACTCCAGCACCCAAGACTTTATAGGAAAGAGGAAGGCCAGCAAAAGTCACAGGGTCCCTGATGTCTGTGCTCCAAAGCCACAGTCCCTTAGGCATCCTCCAGTTGATTCCCCAGGGACAGAAAAAGCACATTATTTTGAGACTGCTCGGGGTACCCAGGAGACAGGTCAGAATCAAGTGTTTAGAGTACCTTCTTTTTTGCTACTTCCCCAGAGCTTGACAAAGATAAATTTGCAGGTGCTGGGAGCTGAGAGCCTGGGTACAGGACAAGTACCAAGTCTCTCTCCAGGCAGCATTGCTTGCTTCCGTTAGAGCATTTGTATGTTGCACTGAACTGAGGGTATCTGTTACATGTTCTGTGCACAACATAGAACATTAAAAAATATCTAAATTTACATATGTGTGCATGCCTGCACCTGTGTCACAGGTATGTAGTGCCAGTGGAGACCAGAAGAGGGAGTCAGATCCCCTGGAACTGCAATTGCAGAGCTGACCCGGTCTCATATCCTCTGCAAGAGCAGCAAGCGCTCTTAACCACAGATCCGCCACTTCAGCCCCCATAATCTCACCTGACAAGAACATGTCCGCATCATGGCAGGGACTGAAGCTTTCTGGGAAAGAAAAATGAGTGGTAAATTATAATTCTTCCTCTTCCAAACTCACTTCACAGGCAGTTTCAGGTAGATTTTTCCCCCTTTCGTCCAAAATGACACAAAGGGGCTGCGGGTCACGGAGGGCTCCCCAGTGTGGCTGCTGGACAGTCTGAGTTGGGTTGGGGGATGTATTATAGATGGCCTGGTCTCAGATCAGGGTCTTTAGCCCCAGGATAGCTTAGTGATTTCAGGCCCTGGGCCCGGCAGGATCTCCCCGTTTCCCTGTCCTCATTTGCCACCAAAGCCCCATCCTTGTCCGTCCCAGCTCTGTCATGTGCTACGAGGTTCCAGGCGGCACACGTCTGTTTTTAGCTTGGGCCTCACGTGTGCTCAGCTAACTTAATAAGCTCTCTATAGGGAGAGCCTTCTGGAGAGACTGTTGCTAAGGGCCAGTCGCCTGTTTCTCACCGTGTTGTGGTGGAAACGTGATCAGATGCCAATCCAGGCTCAGCGCAGCCCGAAGAAGAATCTAGCTGGAGTGGCCTCTTCAGCGGGAGCCCGTAGGGTTTTATGGGCCAAAGGGCTTGTGATGTCAGCAAATGGACCCGGGGACCCGGGCTGCTAACATACCAGGGGGGAGGGTCTGTGAGGACTCTCGGTCCATGTGTTTGAAGGCACGTGTTTATTCAGCCAGGGGTCCTAAGCAGCAGGAGCCATGCAGCCCGCCTGCAGGTATGGATGAGTGAGCCTCACTGGGTTGGGGGATAGGGGAGGAGACTGAGCAGCAGAGCCTCAGGGAAGCCAAGCCCTAAAGCATCAACCTGGAGGAGACTGACTGGTAGAGAGAAAAAGTGGTGACTCAGCAGGGCAGGAAGGGTTAGTGTGAATCAGGGCCCGATGCAAGAATGAGCCCCTCTGCAAAATTACAGCCACAGTCGTACTCACTGACTGCCCTGTCGTGGCCTGGCCTCTTCCTAGGCGTTTCCTCTTTCCGCCCTCATAATTGGCCCTGGAAAGTTGCTGCAGTTAGTCTCATTTTGCAGATGACAACTGGCACGCTGAGAAGTTAAGCAGAGTGTTCCTGGCCACACAGCTGATGAGCAGCGGCAGGGCGAAGTTTTCTGTCTCTAAAACACGCTATGTTTGGGACATTTGAGGTGAGCTGATGGTCAGAGGGCTGGGTAGGGAAAATCGTGCCCTGCTGGGGTTTGGCCTGGATCCTGTGGTCCAGGGGTCCCCAGAGGAGATCGTATCTTTGTAAGGTACTTGCAGGTCATCTGAATACAGAGGTTCAGTCGCTCACAGCAGGAACAACACAGCGATAACCCACTACAAGTTAAAACTGGCAGAAGTCGAAATGTATTTGATGTCCTAAGCCACCGAACACCACAACTTAGCAGCATGGACCACTGAATAGTATTACTGATTATTGATTACTTCCATTCATGGTTGACTGCTGTAGAATATTTATTAAGCTTTAGAGGGCTATTCTATGACCCAGCTAGCCCCCCAATAATGGAAACAGAGACCTATAGATTTATATAAACAGCTTCATGACAATAAGTGGGCAGGTACGATTTAAACTAATTTTCTAAGCTAGTCTGGCTACTCCCAGCTGCACTCCCCAAATTACTTGCCAATAGGTCATCCTGTCCGGACTAGATCTGCTCCATCGGGCCCAGGCTTCTTTCTCCATCTTCTTCCTTCTCTGTTCCTTCTACCTTGTGGTCCCTACCTCTGACCCCCAGCCAGGGAACTAACTGAAGCTCTGTTTACCTCTATTCTGCCCAGTAACTGGCTATCAACAACTTTATTTAAGAAATCGGAGACTCTTAGGGAGCAATGTTTACACAACGTCATTCAGTGTTCATGAGGATGTACTCATCAGGACTGCAAACGGTTCTTGGGGGCCAGTATTTAGCATTTGAATACACAGCAGCACCAGACCAACCCCCAATAGTTGACTGGAAACCATTCTGCATCATGAACGCACCTTAGAGTATTGCCTGTGCCCTCCCCAAGGAAAGATCCAAATTCCAAGTATGGTTTCTACTCAGTGTGGATTGCTGAGTAAACGGAGCAATTTTGCAGTGTTTGTGGAAAGATTCATTGTCCTTAAAATGTCAATTATTTCCAAATTAATCTACAGAATAAACATATTTACAATGAAAATACCAGAGGGAGTTGGGTGTGTTGCTGGCTGATGCCTGTGCTTTCAGTACTGTGGAGGCTGAAGCAGAAAGTTTCAAGGCTATCCTGAGCTACAGAGTGAGACCATGCACCAAAGAAGGAAGGAAGAAAGGAAGAAAGGAAAGAAGGAAGGAAGAGAAAGTAGGAAGGAAGAAAATGGGGAGAAGAAAATAACTCCTAAAGGAAATTCTGCAGAACTTGGTAAGCTTATTTTAAAAAAAGGGTAGAAAAATGCAAATGATCTAGAGTAGTCTAAACAATTTAAATTTAAAAACCAACCTTGATTAAAATATTAATCAATAAGAGCAAATTTGGAGGGTTTTACAACTTAATCTACGGTTCTAATAAACACGTGGCTCTGACCTTTAGTGCACCAAGCTTCTAAAAGCAGGAACTGTGGGTTCCTGCTGCAGAGTTGTCATGTCAGAGGCGGGCAGAGAAGTGGAGGAGGCACTAGGCAGGTGTACTGGCTGATTTTATGTCAACCTGACACGGACCAGAGTCATCAGGAGGGAGGGAGATCCTGGCATGTGAGTGTCTTCAACTCCAGTGCTTAGATGATGCTTCAGCACTGTGACAAGTCTGTGCTGTCAACAGTTTCTGCACATTGGAAGGCTAATGAGGGGGAAATGAGAATGGCAGATGTCAGGTCCCAAAGAAACCTGTGGCTTCTCCTAGCACTTCTACCCCCATTCCCTACCCCAAACCTCCCCAGCCCAGAGGCTGGACTTTCCTTCCTCCAGCTTCTGATTCCTATATAACCCAGCCGTTTCTGCCACACACTCTTTTGGCCTTTTGGGTCCTGGCTGGCTTGCTCTTGGTCTCTTGATCCACGGCTCCTCTCTTCAACTGTTGATCCTCTCTCCTTTTCCTCCTCCTCCTTCTTTCTCTCTCTCTCCTCCTTCCTTTCTTGCGCTCCTCCTGTCTCACTCCTCTCAAGGCCTGATATAGTCTGGAGCTTTCCAGGTGTAGCTGGCTGTTCTTTCTCTTATATCTGCAAACAAACCAAAACAAAACAAACAAAATTATCTCCTCAACCATACCTTGGAGCAGTCATGCTCTCATTTTTATTCATCTGGTGCTCAAACCCAGAAGAGGCATATATGAGCCTCCTTCTGAGGAACTTGGCCTCTTTGAACCGAGCTGCTGATTCGACTCTTCTGAGGTATGTATGGATCATTTGTTTCTGCTGGCTTCTGCCAATCACCAAGTTTGACTCTAAATTGTAGAGACCACTTTTTTCCTCCACCTGCTTTAACCAGTAGTCTCCCCTTGACTACTTGGTATATGTCCTCTCTGTTCCTCTGGCTCCTGGGCATCTCTCTGCTAAGACACTTAACCTGCTCCCTCTAGTCTGTGACCCTTGTCCCTCATGGTTCCTCACACATGGCCCCCCACCCCACCCCTCACCCCCAGGAGCTGTGTGCTAAGTACCGCAGCTCCTCTATGCAATCCCGGGCCTCTGTGATATTGGAATCGTCTCTCAGGTGGAATTCCTATCTGCAATGCTGTTCTCTGTCCATTCTTGGAGCTTATAGGAACTCTCCATCCAGTGGAGTTCCACTTAACAACCCTTTCCCTTTTTCTCCCCGGACTCAAGAGATTTTATTAAAGCCTCACTACCTTACTGCAAAGAGCTTGGCCCCGGTACAGCTCAACCAACAGCCCAAAGTTTGCACAGTCGATTTTTCAAGTTCTTCCAAATCATAACTTCTGCCATCACACAAATAAACAATTGCCAAATCTCTTATATCTAAGCTTTCTCTTCTCTAGAACCCCCGAACTCTCAACGTGCCACTCTTCTAGACCTTTTATTTCTAAGATTTCTCTACATTCTACTCTAGAAAAAAATTTAAGACCATTTTGTAGATATTTTATATCTCAGGATTTGTAAGTTCATTGGGTGTGGTTAAAGAATCTATGAAACCTGTAACGATAAGTTGGCTTAAAACTTGTAACAAAAGGTTGAATCTTAATTTGCTCTGTGTGATTAAACTCTTATTGAGAAAAACTTAAATTCAACTCTGTTTAGGAAAGTAGATGTTTGAAAATAGCAACCATGTGGCTTGCCTCTGTCTTGGCTGATGACTTCATTAGAATGGAGGTTGGCAGCCATCTTTAGTAAGGTTAGAGAGTACATGCCAGGTAACTTCCCCACCATCTTGGTTAAGAGGACCACGCAGTATAAACCAACTAAAGCAATAATTATAAAACTTATTAGGTTTTAACTGGGCTCTCTGGCTTATCATTGCATCTCCTTTTTATACTAAGGAGGCAACTGTGGTCTTCAGAATATCTTGAATTAGAATAAATTTCCATATAATGGTAAGTTCCTAAGGTTATAAAGGTATACTCAGACAAACAGAAACTGACCTAAAGATATATGTCTAACTACTTATATCTTTGCCAACTGTGTTCAACACCAGCCTTCTAGATAAATTGCTAAGGTGTACTCAAGTTAATAGTAACTGATTTGAAGATCTATGTCTAACCTTTTCGTCTTTGCTAACTTTATTATGCTTTAGCTATTTGGATGAAACTGAGCCTTACAAGAGACTGTGACAGTCTATATCAGTGCACTACAAAGGGACAAAGTTCCCAGTCTCTCTATGGACTGTATTTCTGTTTTAAAGTTTTGTTTTGATGCTAAAGTTATCTTCAATGAAATCTTCAACTCAAATTATTATGGCTCAAATTTAACAGAGATAAACCTGTCAAATCCTAATCTTAGAAAAACTACTAACTTGTAAACTATTAAAGATAGTTTAAGGCATGCAAGTTAATGCTCAGTCACTTCACAAATGATCAAATTCTTTAATTTGCTCAGAATTATACTATAGTGAGAATTTGGGTTTCTCTGAAAAACACAGAAATATTTTAAGAATGTGTTTTCATTTTAATCCTTAGTGTGGGATCTGGGGCTGCTTTGGACTGTCCACAGAGGCTGGCTATGATTTGCCTCATGCTCTAGCAGGGGCATGATTTTGCCAGTGGCCTATAGTTTCTGCAATTGGGTGATATTTGGAAATCTGGGGACTTTTCAGAGGTTATGTAAGTGCTAGAGCCCATAGGTGTGTTGTTGCTGTTGATCATCCTTTGTTAAGTAGTCATGAGCAAAGAAGAAACAAGAAGAAAAAAATATTAGATATTCTGATGGCAAAGATCAAATTTACCCCAAGGAACTCAGCTCCTCCAATCAGCAGGAAGTGGTCTAATGATAACGTTGCCCTCATTCCCTTCTAGCCCCTTTTCTCTCCCATCTATTGTTAGGAGGTTGAAAGGGTGGGAAAAGGTTGGAGAAGGGTGGAAGAAAAAAGAACCCCAAAGTGGCTAAGTTTGATTACACTCTACCTATAATCATTCTACGTACATATCCAATTCTCTTACAGTGGCAAGCTTTACTTAGCCTCCTGTATATATTTCCAAGGTTAAGTGAAATAGAAGTTTCTGCTTTCTTTGAAGACTCAGTTGAGTCATGTGATGTTTTGGGAGAAGCTGTCTTGTGAGGAGGCATGAGATGTTTTGCTAGAGGGTGGCTTGTGAGAGGGCATGTGACATTTTGCTGTGAGCTTTCTTATGTGAAGGGTGTGACTTCGGTCAGCTGAGAACATCTGTGGGTGGAGTCTGAGGAGAGGAGATATATAGAGGCCCACGGACAGTGAGACATGGCTTTTTGAATTGACATTGCTGCGCTGGTCTTTACTTTGCAGAGAGAAACATGCTAGAAACCTTCTTGGGACAATCCAACTAAGTCTTGTGGCTTTGGATGACTCGTTTTGATCTGCTGAGTTGTGCTGGTTCCTGTTGCTGCTTGGTGTTGGACATTGGACTGGACTGCTGGCATCCAGACAACAAAGAGCGGACTCATCCCAAGGAACTACTTCTAAAAAGGTCTACAACCCCCTTTACCTAATAACCTTCTTTCTCCCCCACCTCTGGTCAGTGGGTGGAAGGGAGGCAGAAGCATTTAGGAACCCTAAATAAAGTAGGTTTGGTGAAAAATCTAAGCCTACAGTTAAGCCTAAAGCATGTAACTAAATATAAGCAAAAGATGTTTAAAATAGGGTATACTTGATATATAATGGTTCTCAAACTCTTCTGCTGAATATGGCATTTAAAGTATTTAATTAAAAAAAACAAAAGCTTCCAGTAATAGATAGAAATACCAGCTCCTAGAAGGATGGGTCAGTTTTCCTAGGATCCTCCTCCACAGGAAAAATCTCCGGGACCTTCTGGGTCTGGTAGTTGAAGACCTATGTTGTCTTGTGAAGCAGCTGAAGATGTAATGCTGTCCTATCAAAGACCTGTGACCTTTGCCCCTCAACAAAGCCACTGAGATTGTAGAAGCCAAGGGTAACCATCCAGGTATTAATAAGTCTGTTTCATTTTAATTGATACAGAGGCCATTTGGATTGTGCTTCCTGCTATAAATTATTCTTCTCAGATCTCTGATAGTGTTGACAGCTAATTGTAGCTTTATCAGTTTAACAGTAGCAAGCAAACCATTTCCATCTCCCAAGATGCAACTGGATGGTCAGTTTATTTCATGTGTAAAATCAGGCCTCAGTTTTTTCTCTTCCTTTCTTCCTTGCTTTGTTCCTTCCTTCCTTTCTTCCTTCCTTTCTCTTCTCTTCTCTTCTCTTCTCTTCTCTTCTCTTCTCTTCTCTTCTCTTCTCTTCTCTTCTCTTCTCTTCTCTTCCCTTCCCCCCCCCTTTTGAGACAAGATACCTCTGGGTAGCACTGGGTGTCCTAGAACTCACTCTGTGGACCAGGCTGGCCTTGAACTCACAGAGATCTGTCTGCCTCTGCTTCCCAAGTGCTGAGATTAAAGGTGTGCACCACCACAGCTGATCACTTGCCTTTAGCCTGAGTCACACAATGAGACTGCATCAGAAAAAAAAAAAGAACAAAGAACAAAGGAAGTAAAAACAAGAGCAATTGTGTGTGTGAGAGAGAGAGAGAGAGACAGACAGACAGACAGACAGACACAGACAGGCAGACAGACAGAAACAGAGACAGATACAGACAGAGACAAACACTGAGACAGAGACACAGAATAGCAGGATGGGATATCAGGTATCTGCTGACTAAGCATTTGTGTGTGTGTGTGTGTGTGTGTGTGTGTGTGTGTGTGTGTAGCTGACGTGCTCTGTCCTCTGATGGCCTCCTGGAGGGACTGACCCTCCTAGGGCTAGCTAATTTCCTGAGCTGGTGAACAGTTCCTGGAAACATGCCTTTCCACATAACCCAACAGATCCAAAGCCCATGTTCTCAGCTACTACCTTAATCCAACTCTCCCACATCCTGCCCAGTACTGAACCACTGAAAGGCTGGGTGCTAGCTGCTTGGCCAACTCCACAGTAGAACCTGTTGAAGTCACTCCTAAACGGCTTGTCCTGCCTGCCCATTATTTTTGACCCTGGGCTTCTCCTCCTCCTGACCCACCCTAGTGCCTTTCCCCGGGGACATACATGGTAGCCATGCCCTCTAACGGACATTTCCAGGTTTGTGAGCCTCTCCACATTTGATGAAAACAAATCCAGGGTAATTTTCCCACCGGCTGCCTGTGAAAGAACAAGAGAAATCTGCTTTGCTCCTTAAACTTTGGATTTGTCTGTCCATGTGCTTTGTGGTTGAGAGAGCCTTCCCAGGACTGGCGGGCTCGATACCAGTCCACAGAGCCGTTATCTCTGTGGGCCACGGGCACAAGCGTGGGCACCTGTCAGAGCTTGCTGTGACGCTGTCAGCAAACCCTTTGTTATCATTGTTGACACTCTTAACAAGAGCTAAAGATAGAAGGAGGACTTGGTTTGTTATTATTCTTATTTTTACCTAGAGCCAATCTCATTTGATGACCAGTTTAGGAGACTATAATATAATCTTGGGCTTTTGCGGCAATGAGTGTGTTAGGCTTGCTGCCACCTGCTCTGTCACCTTTGCCAAAACCTCACTGAGGAGTTCGGGGTAGGTATACACATTGCCCAGAAAGACCATGTCTTCTCTTCTGGGCACTAGATGCTTCCCATCACTAAGGCTGTGACTTTTCTCATCTTCTTGTGGTTATCTTTTTAACTCATTTTGGGTTGCTGTTGTTGCCAAGTGAATACTATTTTTGTTTTGTTTTGCTTGAGATACGGTCTCTCTATTTGGGGGGGGTATTATAACATTTATTAAAATAATGCTATGGGTTAATAGAAACAGCAAAGAACCAAAGAATTAAAATGCAAGTTATGTAAAATCCCAACTACAACCCAGAATGTATTCATTCATCAGCTAACTAAAAGCTCAAGAAAGGCAAGACACCCAACAGAAAAAAGTACTGCAAAACAACTGGCAAGTTTCAGTTATCAAAATTGTGGATTTTGCATTTTTTATCCTTTTCTCAATCAAGAAAAAAAAATCTTTTGAATGTTATATAACATACATATAAAACAAGATAGAAAAATACATTATAAACTTGTAACAATGGCTGTAAATACATTGTCTTACATGTTTCTCGTAGGCAATAGGTTGGTTATGGTACATACATAGCTCTGGCTGTGCTGAAACTTGTTGTGTAGACCAGGTTGCTCTTGAACTTCCAGGGATCCGACTGCCTCTGCCTCCCTAGTGCTGGGGTTAAAGGTGCGCTCCACCACGCCTGGTTGTGAATACCGTTTAGTCTTTTTTTGTTTTGATGGTCTGTCGGTGATAACTAATTGTGTTTATTCTATGCTGGTTGTCCCTACAGGATCTTTCGACACAATGAGAACAGCTCCCTTGGTGGTGAGAGCGCTGGAAGACACCATGCTTTGAGAAGAGTGGTTAGAGGTCATTTGTGGAAGTCCATGGAAGCTGCAGATGCTGAGTTCAAAGTTATCTGGTTGTGGAAGAAGACTTGTCATGCATACGGATGTCTCAAAAAGATAGTCCAGGTTTTGATTGTGCATATGACATAGCTGTGACCTTGTGTCTGTTTTCCCGGAATATTAGATGGGATAAAGTTTTATAAAATATTCCCGTTGGGGGAATTTTAACTGTTTTATGGTTTCCTTGTTAACTTTCGCTAACATTTTGGGTTTCCAGTGTGCACTCTTTGCTCCCCGTTTGTGGTTCAAGATGTGAGCCTTCAGCACTTAGGTTCCAGCTCAGACTGCTGTGTCTGCTGCCTGATGTCCTGACCACGGTGGACCTAACTCCCCAGAACTGTAAGCCTCAAACAAACATTTCTGTAAATCACATGGCATTTCTATGGGAAAGTCACGGTGATGGAAAAGCAGCTAGTACATTCCGATTCATGGTTCCTCAGAGTGTTGCAATGTTCTGGTCACTGAAGTGAGGCGGGATTTAGCCTATGATTTTTTTACCTCCAGGGAATCCCAGTTAAGCACAGACCCTGGGTCCTATCCCTACAGGAAGCATTTCTAACAAGCTCTCAGGTATTGTTGAGTCTATCGACCCCAGACTTGGCCTCGGGTTGACCAGAATTTGGAGCTTAGGAGTCCTCTCTCGAGGACTGAAAGAGCAAAGCTGTCCACTGACTCGGTCCACTCCTGTAACTTTTTCCCTGAAAACCGTAGGTTCTAATATCTCTGCTAGTGCAGGTGGGTCCCTGGACCGTCCTGGGGCTTCTGTGGAGAGGAGAAGAACCATGTCCCAGCTTTGCCCCACTGGTGGCCTAGCGCATGGCGGCCGCAGTGCGTGCTTCCTCTCTAGGTATGAACGGTCAGCCCAAGTCTGACCACGGGAGCTGCTTCCTGATTTGGTCCCTTTGCAGGGTTTGCTTCTGTGGGCTCGGAGCACTTGGCTGAGTGCTGGCTGCTGTCCCGTAACCTGAAAACACCTTCCAGGCAGCAGATGGGCCAGCGCACAGGGATGGTGCCAGCTGTGTGCTCTAGAAATTGCTCATCACTGCTTCCGGCCCTCACCTCCAGGCTGCCCTGGCCCCTCCCCACACACGTTGCCAAGTTACCTGCCAGCACTTTCATTTCTCACCAGCCTGTTTGTTTCCACCCTAGACCCTGGGAGTTCTCCCCTACTCTGGCATCACCAGGCATCCATTTTCCCTACCAGATCCCATTTTCATACCGTTGACTTCTCCCAACTCAGGGTCAAGACTAGAGCTGATCTTTTTGTGACTTTTTCTTGCCTAATAATCCTGTTTTGTTCTGTTTTTCTCTCTCATTGGGTTGGTGTCATCACCTTTCTATGCCCAAAGCCCAAGGCTCAGTTTCCCTCCATGTTTTAGTTCAGGAGGGTAGCGTTAGGCCTTGTAACACTTGGTACATTCGGAATAATTTGTATCTGTCTCATAAAAGATTCTTGACCTAAGTCTATGGGCTGGCCTCCTGTTAGAAACTAGGCAACTTGTTTCTACTTGGTTTTTACAGACTCTTCTTTTAATAGCTTTATTGAGACATAATTCAGATGGCAGATAGTTTCTCAATTAAAGCACACAATTCACTGATTTTTAGTGAACTCATACTGACCTATGCCACCATTATGTAATCAGCTTTAAAGCACCCCCGCCATGTTAGAAGGAAGCCCTGTAACCTTGTCCATCATCTCCTATTTTCTACCTACTCATGCCTCTGTGCCCAGGCTACACTAGCCTGCTTTCTCTCTGTGTAGGGGTTTTCAACCTACACAGAGTATGGGTTATAACCCCTTTGGAAACCTCTGTCTCCAAAAGCATTTACATTATAATCCATAACAGTAGCAAAATTATAGTTATGAATTAGTAACAAAGTTAATTTGGTGCTTGGGGTCACCACAACATGAGGAACTGTATTAAAGGATCACAGCCCTAAGGATGCTGAGAACCACTGCCTTAGATAGACTTCTTAGTTCTGGGGAGAGAATCGTAACATGGAGGAGGTTTTTGTTGTTGTTGTTGTTGTTGCTTAGAATGAGGTTTTCAGGTTCATCCATACTATCCCATTTATTAGTGGTTCTTTCCTTCTCATGGCTTAGTAATATTCTGTTGGGTGGGTATACTGAATTTTGTGTAGCCATCCATTGATTTGGGATGTCTGTAAATGACCTACTATTTAATGAGTTTTTATAGTTTCTTAAGAGGATGATGCCGTGGAGATAGGCCTTTGCAACTGGGGGCCCGGCACTCTCTGTCTTGTCGTCCAGGAGCTGAGGGCTTTGATGGATCAAGATCCCTTTCTAACGCTCCCATGCCCGCCCATTCCTTCAGATGATTCATGGCTGCAGCAATCCATGATGATAATCCTGTGGCTAGTCCTGCGTCCACTCTGGTAGAATTTACCATGACAATGGCCACTCTCAGCTGCTCCATCGTAGTATCGAATTCTCCAGTCCAATTACCTAAAATATAGCTCGACAATTGTTTAGACAGATTTGCAGCACAGGAAAAATTCTCATGTTATGTGCTAGTGACTCAAAGTCCAGCATATTTTCATTGACAGCCAAGTTGAGCGATTTGCCATAGGGTATCAATTTGCTCCTGCACGAGGTCAATCCTCTGATTGAACACCATCAAGCTTCCTTTTAGTTGAGCATTAATTCCTTTATTAGCAGGCCTTCTGGTGTTGGTCTCCTTGGTTTGCCTGTGGTATATATGCAAGATTAGAGTCTCACAACAGTGTGATGCAGCCACGATCATTCAGGCCTTTACAGCCATTGAAGCAGGACATTCTCCCCAAGCATGGTTGGATACCATAAAAAGCTAAAATGTTACGCTCAGGATGCGAGGCTAAGCACTGCACTCAGGGTCAGCCGCTTTGGACCCAGAGAAGAGCATGTCTGGTTGCATGCGGGTTGATGCCCCAGGTCCCGCCTCTGAGAAAAAGGTATCGGACGGGTCTGATGCTCTTTGGGTGGATGACACCTAAACGAACATCGGTACAAAGTCCCAATTTATTTCTAATATCAGAGATCAGACCTCTACTCTTGCCTGATGCATCTAAAACAAAAAGGGGGAACTGTAGAGAGCTGCGGAATGCTATGCCTTAAAGATGGAGCTGGTTTCCGCCTTCCACCTTCCCGATGGTGAGTGCTCTCTGTCACGAACAATTCCACATTTGGCTAAGGCTGAGGATCTGGCTTGCTTCCATGTATGTGGACCTATCTGCATTGCCCACGTGGCACGCCTGGGTTGGCTACCCAGAGGCTATTTAAGCTGTGGGCTGGCTTTCCCCAGGGTCCGAGGATTGTTCAAGGTTCCTGAATAAACTGCATTGAAAAAAAAATAAAAAATAAAAAAAAGATCCCTTTCTAAGGTCACATCGTGATTCCCTGGCAGAGCTGGGATCAGAACCTCAGCCTTCCGACTTACTGGCACTTGTGATATGAAATCTGAAAATTATCTAAGTTTTCTTAAAGCAGCTCTTGGTTTCACCATATTTTAAGTTTTTTTTTCTTCTGTTTTTCCTAGTCATCAGAAAGGCTGAAAGAAGTTAGAGGTTTTTTGTCTGCCCATGTATTCTTTATTTGAATATTTTTTTTATTGAGAATACATTATTTTCATACAATATATTCTGAATATGGTTCTCCCTCTCCCAGTTTCTCCCAACTCCTCCATATCTCCCCACTTACCCACACACCCAGGTCCACATCCTTTCTCATTCTCATACCTTAGAATACAAATACATATTTTTTAAAAAAAAGAAAGAAAAAAGCAAGATAAAATAAAAACAAGCAAAACTGAATAGGACAAAACAAAGCAAAACAACCAAGAGGAAAACAAGAAGACCAAGAGAAAAACACAAGAAACACATAGATGCAGAGTCACACACACACTGGAAAGCACAGAAATTCAGCAAAGACACGAAATCTGCAACCATAACATATAAGTAAAAGACCTGTAGGGTAAGAGAAAAATAAATAAATAATAAATAAATGAATTAATAAAGTGCCCAGACAAATCATTATGAGACACACACACACACACAAACCCACACACAAATACAATTAAATTTATTTTATGGGTCCGGCCTTAAGAGGGGTTTATAAACCTCATGAAACTCTGTTGTAGACCCCAATTTTTCATTTGCGAGCAGTTATCAACTAGAGATAGCTTCTGGGCTAGGGAAGGGGGCCGGTGTTCACCTCCCTCCCCCTCTCGGCACTGGCACCCCTAGACTGCCTAGACCTGTGCCTGCCCTGTGCACGCTGCCATAGTCTCCATGAGTTCACCTGTGTATCAGTTGTGCTATGTTTAGAAGGCCTTGTTTCTTGGGTGTTCTCCATCCCCTCTGGTTCTTACACCTGTTCTGCCTCCTTTTCCAAAGGGTCCTGAGCACCTGAAGGGGAAGGAAACACGGGGAGAGCTCATGCGCTGTCATGCGATGCTTCTTCATTTCTTTGAATTTATCAAAAAAGGAAAAGAGTCCCCAGATGCCTTCACGGAGACAAAGAACACCTTGATCAATCAACTACACAGGCCTTCTCCACTGCACTTTTCAGACACATATTTTCCAAAGTGCTCCTGTCCTCCCATCAATTTCAGATCTCACCCTTGGATCCCACCCTGCTCCTAGGCTCCTTTTGTCTAAGCTCCTACTCTCCAGGAGACCTGAGATGTTTAGGGATGAGAAAACCAGCTCCTTTTGCCTTGGAGACTCAAAGATTCCTACTTTAACTCATAACAGGGGTTCTGAAATAAAATAAAATAAAATAAAAATAAAAAGAATAACTAATTAAGGAAGGAAAACAAGCTGGTTCTTGAGGGGAAATTGCATTGGGTAATTTTCTTTTTTTTTTTCCTACGGTCAGGTTTGTGAAAACCAGATCAGTGAGCCACTGAAGTGACCCAGTTCACACAAGCAGCCTTAATGACACAAAGGAAAGCAGGCCAGGTTGTTTTGTATTAAAATGGAACTGTACACACAAGTAGCCAAAAATTATATCCAGCAAGAGAGCCAAAGGTGTTAGCAGCTATTTTTATACAAAGAAGAGAAAGTGAAAATGGAAACAGACTTCTAAAACCCCGAGGACATTTACATCCAGCGAGTCTGGTAGAAGGTTTGAATCCATGTTTCTAAGTAGTCTAGGCCGTGAGTGCTTGAGGCTGCCCGCCAAGGGGCACACTCGGAAGACCACCGGTTTACAGCCCAGCCTCTTAAACGATGAGCTGTGACTCCACACGGGGTCATGTCTCTGACTGTTGTTGGTCAGAAAAATTCATTATCAGCATAAGGTTTCTGAACTGGCAGAGGTACTAAAAGTAATCCAAGCTCGAGAGCTTAATGGATGCAAGGCGCTTATGGGCGCCCGCTTGTGTGCGTCATGTGACATCCCTGCAACTTTGCTTTTGAAAACACTGCATGCACATCTTGCACAGCACATGCTGCCACGAGATGCCAGCGACCCTGCTTGACACGCCAGGGCTCAGCTTTGAGACTACTGTAGGTTCTGAGTTCTGGATGTCTTTGCTATTTTTTTCCTGATGCTGTGATTAACTACCGTGGCGAGGCAGCTTCAGGGAAAAGTGGTTCGTTTGGGCTCACAGCTTCAGGGGTACAGTCCATCATAGCGAGGGAGTTACGGGAGCAGGAGCTTGCAGGCCAGCAATCCGAAAGCCGAGAACAGGAGCGTTGGCACTCAGCTGGCTCTCTTCCTAAAACAACAATCAATTTTATTACATTATGTGTGTGTGGGTTTTGTCTGCATGTTTATCTGTGCACTGTGTGCAAGCCTGGTGCCTGCAGGGGTCTGAAGACCACATTGGATCTGTAACTAGAGTTACAGGTGGTTGTGGGTGCTGGGAATTGAACCCAGGTCCTCTTAAATGCTGAGCCATCTCTCTAGCCCCCTCTTTCTTTGTGTGTGTGTGTGTGTGTGTGTGTGTGTGTGTGTGTGTGTGAATCAAAATCAGGTCATCATGTGATTATGTGTCTTTACCTACTGAGCTGTCCCAACTTTCTCCTTTTTTTTTTTTTTTTTTATAATCCCAGGACCCAGTCCTGGGGGCAGTATTGCTCATTTTTTAGAATAGATCTGCCCATCTCAAGCCACATAATTCCTCACAGCTGTGGCCAGAGGTGGAGTAACTCCTCACATGTGTGGTTCTAGGCATGCCTCATGAACAATTACAGAGCCCCCTACACAAACACCCAACTCACAGAGCTTTCAAAGCACACGCGAAGTCTTTTGCTCTCGCAGAAACACAATGGCTTAAATATGGGAAATAAGCACCGTCAGTGCTTTCCCATCATCCTTTCTCAGCACGTGTCAACTTAGTGTGCCTCTGGATTGTCAGAATGCGTGATTTTAGAAATCAATTTTTGAATTGTTGACTTGAGTTGCTTAAAAACCCGTTCATTGAATTAATTTTAGCTTAGGATTAAGACAGAATTCCAGTAATTTCTGAAAAGGCTGTAAACCTACTTCTGTCAATTTATACTATGTGTTTATAAGGACTGGAGTTCTCAGCACTGAAGACTGTAAAAGTCAAAATCTGTCAGCTATGAAAAGTATTTAAGATGCTCCATATTCTGAAGGACCAAACAATCAACTGAGATTTAAGCCTTAGGTAAAAACTAAACACCTTCCCCCAATCTCATTAATGTACAACTTTGCTTTTCTCTCTCCCAGGCGGTAAAGTTACATGCATCTCAAATAATTATTTTAAAGACTTAAAAAAAAAAAAGATTTATTATCAACAGATGTTTGATGTGTACACCCGGGTCAGGTAAAGGTTTCTCAGTAAAAAGGAATACCGGTAAAAAAAAAAAAAAAAAATTAACTTCCTGGTAGAGGATTTTTTGGTCTTATGGGGTTTTTTTTCTTTATTATTTTTGATTCTCCCCACCTTTCTTTCTAAGAAACCATATGTCCAGGGGAAACATTTTCCCTCTGTTTGAACCGTCTCTATAAACTCTTTTCCATTAGGCCTCGCTGCTCACGAGAACACTTCCAAAAGGAACTGTTTTCAAAAGGCTCAAGTGAAATCAGCTCCAGCAACATAACGCTGCAGCGTTGGCTGGAGCTATTACTCTGTGCATAAAAAGAGTTCTATAGATAACGTTAGGGAAGATAGATCAATACCTGCCCTGGCCCCACCCCCCCACCCCAGGCTGCACATACTGATGCATCTCTTCTCCTTTTTTTCTGCCATCTTTCTTTCTACTCAGTGCCAGTGGGAAGTGAGAGAGGGATTGAGGTTGTGTGTTCAGGGAATTTGGGGGAGAGGGTATTGCTTTTTAAAAATTTCGGCGTACTTGCTATTTCTTTTCTTCAGCTCAGACACACTGGGAAAGAATGAGAAGAGCTGTTATTTCCGTGAAAATTCAGGCACTGTAGCTGTCTGTCCTCCTTGGTTGCCTGGTCGTTCAGCAAGGCTGGAGAGACAAGGAGAGGGGAGAGGACAGATCTTTCTCCCTTTGCCTTAGAGCTCATCACAATTTGACATCTTCAATGTCCAGAGTCCTCAACACAGGTAGCTTAAAAGAGGAAGGGGAGCCTGCTGCTTTCCTGACCAGCAGAGAGAAATGTATTGTGTTTAACCTCAGCAACGCAGAAACTGCATGCCGTGGACACAACCTCACGGGAAGGGCGCAAGTCATAGCCTCCAGCAGGAATGGATGTCTGTGCCAGAGATGAAACCAGGGTAGGGTCCACCTACCTCTTCACTCCCTCACACAAACTCTTGGCAGCCCAACCAGTACAGAGCCACCCTCTGGCCAGCCTGGGTGGTTACACTGTAGCTCATTTGAGACCTCCACTGCATTCCCATCCCCAAAGGGGCTGCCGATGGCTCCCCAGCAGCAGGCACTCACCTTTGGGAGCCACGGCGGCGGAGGAGGCTTTGTTACTGATGAATCTGTCACATCCTATTAGTGCATGGGTGGGTTTCACTGGGTACAGGAGGTATGTCATTTATAGACAGAAATTGCATAATTAATCTTGATAGAATTTTGACGCTTTCTTGGCGTGCAATTTTTTCATCAAGTAAAAAACGCCTAAGGAATCAGGTCACATGGAATTGGAAACTTTAAAGTTCAGGGCTGGGAACTTCTCACAACTTAAATCAGCCCTAAAGGCTCGTGGAGAGACACGCTCACCTTTGGCTTCTGGCCTTGTATCCCCAGGTTTGAACGGAAGAAAGGATGGTGATGAGGGTAGGTCGTGCCCCAGAACTGTTTGAGAAGGCGCAAAGACTTTAGTGCTTCCCTATTGGTTCTCTTTGAAAAAGAAATTTTTTTTTAATTGTAGACACTCTATAACTCAGATAATAAAGGCTGAATGTGTTTCTGCATTGATGAAGACTTTCTGACCTGGGTACAGCGAGTAGATTCAAATCATATGTCTGGCTTCTTTCACTCAATGCTATGGGGGGGGGGGAGGCTCATCCATATTGTTCTTCCATAGCAGCAATTTCTTGTTGTCATTACTGTGTAGAATTCTACTGTGTGGTGGCTCTCAGTTTGTCCATTTTCATATTGAGAGGCCTGCTGGCTACTTCCTTTTTTTTTTTTTTTTTTTTTTTTTTTTTTTACTATAACAAGTGATGTTGTTATGAGCATTTTTGTACTCCTGCCTCTCTGAAACACTTTAAATGATTGACAATGCCCAAGTGAGTTCCACCTTGAGATTTTTTGACAGAAACTGTCATGAAAATGGCTGGGGCATAAGGTATCAATAGTCTCAACTCCAGTAGACCATGCAAAGCCGTCTTCCGAAGAAACAGTATCAGTCATCTGGTGAGGACCTGATGTTTTTCACCAATAGTCCTCTTGTTGTAGGTGATCCCAGATGGCATGCCTCAAGGTGTCCACAAACATTCTTGTGAGTAGCCTGTTTCTGATCAGATTCTTTGGGAAATGTCTCCAAAGAGGCACGGCCATTTTGAATGCTTGTTCCCAAGCAGCAGCCAGAAAAAAGGCGGTGGTGGTGGTGCGGAGAATATAATCTGAATCAAAACCATCTTTCATTTGTTTCCTAAAACCTGACCTTTGACATATTTATGATTTGCATAGACTGGTGGGAAAATAAAATCAGTTTTCAATTACAGCAGACACAGGGCGTGAAAAGCACAGGTTTTTGACAATGTGGAACTCTGTAACAGTGTGTGAACTACTAGGGCCCTCCTCTAAGCACAAACGCACATTTTGTCAGAACAAAGGGTTTGGAAATAAGCAGCAGTAGGGGTGTCTGATCCTATAACAGCTCTTGGCCATGTGACAGCTCTCTCCATGACTCTTTCCTGGCAGATCCAGGGGATGATCTTGGTAGATTCCAAACAGCAAGACAAAAAGGTCATTCCCTTGTCTGTGTGGAACATGGACACACACACAAACACACACACACATACACACACACACACACACACACCAGCTCCCATGACATAGGCAGTTATAACTGCTAGCTAACTGACAAGAGGAGCCAACACCGCTTCTTGTTTTTCATGGAGGTTTTATATATATGTATATATATACATACACACACATATATATTCATATATATGTATATATATTGCGATGGAAGCATTTTGGATGAAGAAAACTGAGAATTTATGCCAGGCATGACACCAGTGATTGCTCAGCAATAGCAGCAGCACTTGCTGCTCCCACGTGAGCTTTTGGCACGTGACGGCATGTGCCAGCCTTGCAGCTGGCATTTTAACTTGAAATTGCACACTGGCCAAAGTGGATACGAAACACAAAGGCAGCATGCTGAGAGAGAACGAGGAGGAGGAGGAGAAGGAGGAGGTCTCATCAGGTGGTGAGAGGACATGGCCAATGACTTTCAACGAGTCAGCACTTTAACCATAAGGCCCCCAGCCTGGCAAGGCCTTGAAAGGAACCATTTTTTTTTTGGCCTGGGAAAAGTACTGAAAAATCAGGCTGTTAAAATATTCTGGTGTGTGTGAGGACTATGCTACTATCGTAGATAAATTAATTATGTTCCCACATTCTCAAAAGAGTTCGCAGAGTTTCCCAAAGTTGTCAAACTAAGTAATTGCTTTAAATATTTAGCGAGCTGCATGTGGGCTTGAGCAGCTGCCAGTGAAAGCCGCTGCCAATACATGTGAGCAGCTTTTGGAGGATCAGAACACAGCTCCATTCTGGGGTCGGAGGGCAAGGTCTGGGTGGGGGGCAGATCCATGCCTCCATCCCTAGCTTAGGTGACCCTTGAGAAGCCACGGAGCTACTGCTAGCCAAGTTTCCAGGGTCATATCATGGCTGCAGGGATTTAATGTCACTAACACACATGAGCTAGTATGCTGCTCATTGTGAGAGCAAGGATGCTGCATCATGGCCCCTCATCCTGTTAGTTAAGTATGGCCCAGAGACACTGAACTATTCCTGGCATCTTATGGAGATGCTCAGAGTATCCCGTGGCTTCTTGGATGGTTATACTTGTGGCTTTCTGACAAGAGACCACTAGGCATAGGCCAACACAATTCCTAGGTCCAGCAAGCATGGTAACTTTTTACCACTCCGTGAAGAAACTCCACAGGGCTTCCTTCTGCACCAGGAACCACCTTTCCCACTCTCTGATCTTTCGTCTTCTTAACTTCTATGATTTCACCTTTCCTCTTGCAGTCCTACACAGCTCATTCACTTATAGAAAATATTTATTAAATACCAGCAATGCTGTCCAGGCATGAGTGTTACAACTTCTTCTTCTTCTTCTTCTCCTTCTTCTTCTTCTTCTTCTTCTTCTTCTTCTTCTTCTTCTTCTTCTTCTTCTTCTTCTTCTTCTTCTTCTTCTTCTCTTCCTCCTCCTCCTCCTCCTCCTTCTTTTACTTCTTCTTCTTCTTTTGTTCTGGAGAAAGAAATGAATAAAACCCCAGGCAAGTGTCTTTCAAAAGAGGCGACATTAGTGCTTGGATAATGCCGTCAAGAGGTGTTTGTATGTGGGGGTGGAGGGGGGTGGGAGGGACCCTAAGAGAGAGGGGCCCATGTAAATCCTGCTGTGGGAGCAAACTGTATTTTAGAGAGAGCCAAGGAGCTGGTGTGGGCAGGAACTGAGTGAGCAGAGAGTGAGAGGAGTTAAGGCCAGAGGATGAATAGAGTCCGTGTGTAGGCCTTATCTCCATAGAGTGAGGTGGACTTACTGTAACCAGACTGTGTGCCTCTACTGGTAAGGCTCTTCTGTGTACTTGTATGTAACTTGATGCCCCTAGTCCCTCTGTCAGCTAGCACAGTGCAGGGATACAGCACATACCCACAAAGGGTTGATGAATATGATGATACTCCCCAGTGGTTGGGGTATGCAGTAAAGGGGAATTGATGAGAAGACTTGGAAAACGAAAGCTGATGGAGAGCTCAGTTCTTACTGCTGCTTGTACTTGGCCTTACCTTTGGAAGCTTCTCTTCCATATAGATCAGTAGAGAATCTTGTCTAAAGCTGGACATGGTTTTCCTTGAGTAACTGTGAGTCATTTTCCATACTGTAGACCAACTAGGAAATATGACCAATGAATCTCATTTAAAAAGGAGTTTATATTTGTAAGTATTCATTGCCCAACCTAGGCCCAGACTACCTTGGCAACCACCCCTGCTTATTAATTATTAGCATCTGTTTACATTAGGGTTTTATTGCTGTGAAGAGACACTATGACCAAGGCTAATCTTGTAAAGGAAAACATTTAATATTTTTGTTGGCTGGCTTACACTTTCATAGGTTTAGTCCATAATTATCATGGCGGCTTGCAAACAGACATGGTACTGGAGGAACTGAGAGTTCTACATCTTGATCTAAAGACAGCCAGGAAGATACTTGACACTGGTGGAGCCTGAGCATGAGAGACCTCAAAGCCTGCCCCCACAGTGACACTTCTTCCCAAAAGGCCACACCTACTAATAGTGCCACTCCCTCGGGGCCCAGTATTCAAACACATGAATCAATGGGGACCATGCTATTCAAAGCACCATAGCATCCTTCACATGGGTTAGATGTAGTGGCATGTACTTGTCGCTCTAGGTATTTGGGAGGCTGAGGCACAAGGCTCAATTGAGCTAACCTGTTAGTCTGAACAGCACCGTAAGATTGTCTCAAATAAAATCAAACAAAATTACTTCACTTAGGCACAGATCCTCTAGAGAAGGAAACCATTTAGTCCAAGCACTGCGGGGGCAGAGCCAGGCAGATCTCTGTGAGTTTGAGGCCAGCCTGGTCTATAAAGTGAGTTCAGGACAGCCAGGGTTAGACAGAGAAACCCTGTCTCAAGAAACAAAACCAACCAGCCAACCAAAAAACCAAAACCAAACTCTGACCATAAAGAGGGAAGCTTATCATCACAGAAGGAAGGCAGCCGGGTTTAACAAATACTATATCCTGGCACCTATGGGTACTGTATTGAGTACATTATAGATGCCATTCTTTACCTGTTTTGCATTTGAGAGATGAGAACACCACTGCTTAGAGAGCGGCTACCCACAACTACCACGCTGTGGAGGAGGGGTTTCTTAGCCCTCACTCCTGGGGGAGCAGGCACAGGTACCCCTCCATGGCCACACTGGCCTGAGGGTAGCGTGCGTCTGAGGACAAACGCAGTGGTCAAGGCTGAAGGGTCTGCTGTGCTGTGCGGTGGCCCAGGGAATGGCAACAGAGCATTCAGTGTTTATCTATCACGACATACATCAAGCATCCAGCCAGCACTCTCCCTGGCATCCGGGCAGAGCTTTATCCAGAGACAGATACCCATTCAGCCCCATGTCATTGGGGTGAAGCCTGGGGATTTAAAAAGTGCTTGTTGAAGATGAGGGCACGCAGTTGGGTTTTTAAATACTGGGGCTAGGGGCATACCTAAGCAATACCAACCTCACTTACCTAGAATGAATGGTGACTGGGTTCAAACCACAGCACCACTAACAAACAAACCAGCAAACAAAAGCCCCAACATAAGAAAGACACACCATCTTTCTTTTTGGCCCTTAGCTTGCTTTGTTTAAGGAAATGTCATTTTTCTTCCCTTATTCAAACCTTACTTAAAAAAAAAAAAAAAGTGGATTTCCCAAACCCTATATGCAAGATGGAAACAAAAACAAAAAACAAATCAACAACAACAAAAACAGTCGCTCCCCAAAATAAGACATTTTGTTGTTCAGGGGGTAGGGAATGTTTTCTCTTTCACCTTCAAGGGAAATTGCATCCATCCTTCTGGCTCTAGTTAAAAATTTTTTTATTTTTATTTTTTTTTTTTGCTTCAGTACAACACAATCTGGCATTCAGACCAGACTCCAGTGCATGAGCCTAAACCATCACAGTGTCATTGTAATCCAAAGTTCAGAACACCCCAACCTCCTCTTGGGGCTTTATTCTCCGGAGTCCATGGCATTTGCTTATGAGGTAGGTAAAGCAGTATCTTGAGTTCTGCTACATCAGGACTCTCGTTTAATAACTAATGTCCTTAGATAATATAGTGAAAGCCCTTGTTCAAGCCTTAGTTTGTGAATTAGACAAGGGTAGGTCAGAAACTACTTGTAAATTTTAAACTGCGTGTGCGCGTACACACACACACAAACACACACACACAGACAAACAAACCATAGCTGGGGCTATTTCTTCCTGCACAGAAGTGGAACACACCTACCACCTGAGATTGCTTTGGAAATTAACTAAGATCACGTGTCTAGAACACCAGCTTTTAAGCTTGGCACATAGTAGAACCCTCTGGAGAGATAGGTGGGGCATTGGTGTCTGCACGGCCTGAGTTGGTCTGGGAGCTGGGTATCAGGAAGCTGAGGAGTTCTCTAGGTGCCTAGAAGATGCAGCCCCAGGGAGAGCCTATCACCTAGCATGTGAAGACAATCAGAAAGCCATGGGGAGGGCTTTGTAAAGAGGTGGACAGCTTACCTCTGCTCTGCGTGCTTAAAAATAAATTCGCTCTGCTGTTTCGGATGACTTTTGGGAGACTCTTTGTTCATCGGTGATTACAGTCAGCAACCTCCCATCGCACCTGTGGTCTGAACTATTAAATGCTCCCGAGTACGGTAATGAGAACTGACTCCCACAGTGGTACAAATTACAGGTCTCGGAGGCACAGTGTGGGTGATCGGGATTTAGACACCTATGACTTCTGAACCTATAGTGAGTGCCTGGCCCTGAACTGTCCCACCCTAGTGGACATAACAAAAAAAAATGGTTTGATATATTAAATATATTGACTACAAAAATGTTTTAGTCCAGCTCAATTTGACTTGAAATTAATTCTCTTTGTCTCCCAGGTCCCCAAGGCCCTCAGATTAGAGCAATTGTGCCTGACCTTCTGGGTTACCCGGCAATCATTCTCCCGTTGCTAAAAGACTAACCGGAGAATTTCAGCCAAGTGGAATTCATGCTGCAGACTGATTGTGAGTGGGAGGTGTGGAATATTCCCCTGCCTCCCTTGAACACATTTCCCCCTCCTACTTTTAAGCCTTTGAGCAGTCAATGCTGTCTTGGGTTCCCTTTTAGTTTAGCAAAGGAGTGGCCACTTCCTTTGATCCCCAAGCTTTTCTGAAAGACGGTGGGAGGTGGCGACAATGCCCCCAGGACCCAGCAGAATTAACCTTTTCAGCAGCCAGGAATGGGAGGGCCCGTGTTCGCATGTGCCCATTTCTACCACCCAGAAACCATGACAAGAGAATTTGAAATAGGTGTTACTGGAGAGCAGGGAGATTCTTTAACAAGGTAAGTCTTCTGATCTGAATCAGAAGCAAATGTAACAGCTCTGTATATAAATAGGAAAGTCGCTCATCACCGGCTTGAGTGATGTGAGCTGACTGAACAAAAGGGTCTCATGACAAGGTGTTTGCCTTTTTTATGCAAATGTAAAATAAATATTCATGGAGCTTTATTTTAGGGAGAGAAATTTTAAATGGCAAAACTATTTAAGTTTGATTTCACCTGGGCACAAATATCTTAAATCCTCTTGGGAACAAGAAAAGGGTATAATTACACGTTTTTAAAGGTGCAGGTGTGGGTGTGCTGGTACCTACACACCTATTTTCACAGAGAATCAGATACAAAATCATGATCAATTCTCACCAGCTGAGGGGCCTGATGACTTGGGGGAAAAAAAAAAGATCACAGGGCACTCTTAGCTGTTTACCTAGGGACCAATCACACCTACATGGCAGCTGGGCTAAGGCTGCCCGGTGAAGCTAGGGAGCAGTCTTATTTTCTTCCTATGTTATTTTTTTTTTTTGACACAGGGTCTCCTGTATCGCAAACTGATCTCAAACTCATTATGTAGCTGAGGATGACCTTGAATTCCTGCCTCTCTTCCTAAATGTTAGCAGAGCAAGCATGTGCCGCCATTTTTTTCTTTTTTCTTTTTTTTTTTTTTTTATGATGGGGATTAAGCCCAGGGCTTTGCATATGCTGGCAAGCATTCTACCAACTGACGCATGTGCTTACACCCAAGCTTTAGGTTTTCGAACCAGAACTGAAATAACCAATCCTGTATAAATCAAAAATATCAATCAATTTCTATGCAGTCATAGACGGTTGGATCCATCCAATTCTGTCAGTAGAAGAATCCAAATAAACTGTTTGGTAAAACTGGATTCTTTTCCTTAAATAGTGTATGACCCACATACAGTTGCTGTGCATAAATTCTTCTGAACATAAAGTAGAAGAACTAGGGACCAGCTTTACATTAGAAAACAATAGATGTCGATTCTGACCTGAGTGCCCCTCTTATCCCCCACCAAGAGCTGTGTCTCTGCTGCTTTGCAAGTTTCCCACATCTCTGCTTTCTCACAAGACACACCCAGACTTTGGTATTGTGTCTGCACAAGTGTGTCCATCGGCTTTGTGCTTTACAGAATGTGAAAATTGTTATTTCAGTGTTTTGAGGTAAGATCGTGGGAGGAACGTTAGGATAATTGGAAAGTCTCAGTGAAGGCTTTGCACATTGTGCTGGGTATCAAATATCTTAGGTAACATGGTTTGATCTTTGCATCTCACAAGGGAAGGCTTTTAAATATAGCTCACATCTTGAATTCCACTGCTATGTGGTGATTGTATCTTTTAAAATCTTTTCATGTTGTGTTTATCATTTTAGAACTATTTAGTCACTGCGGGTAACTTAATTAAAATATATTTAATATGGGAAAAAGAATTAATTCTCATGAAAGTGGGCAAACTGAGGTAGCTCGTTTGATTTTGTTTGTTTGTTTGTTTGGTTGGTTGGTTGGTTGGTTTTTGGAGACAGAGTTTCTCTGTGCAGCCCTGGCTGTCCTAGACTCACTTTGTAGACCAGCTTGCCTCGAACTCATAGAGATCCACCTGCCTCTGCCTACTCGAGAGCTGGGATTACAAGTGTGCACCACTGCACCCAGCTAGCTGGCCTGAATTTTAAATATGTTTGAAGAAATACTTCACCTTTAATTTTTTTATTGTTTTCAGCTCCATGCGCTGAGGGTACCTGGTATAGGAAGCCACACTGTCTAGATGCTTAAGGTTCATGTCCTTATAGCAGAGAAGAAACATCT